>NC_024307.1:20208349-20306620 GCF_000523025.1 Cynoglossus semilaevis
GACGAATAAAGGACTTCCTAATCTTAATCTTCTTAATTTCACTCTCTTTGACTCCTTTACTGTCACATCAATCTGATGGAGATTAGTACTGTTTTCTATGTTTTGATTTGACAGCCAAACAATGTTGTACCTCAAGTCCTCTGATCTGACGGTACTCCTCCACCATTTGCTCTATGTTGGTCACCAGACCAGACTCGTATCGCCAGTTGACTTCAAACAGCTCTCTGACCAACACGCCGTCCAAGCGCAGGTTGACTCTCAGAGAATCGATTTCTAACATCTGTAAAACATTCAGAGGTTCAACACTGGCCGTGTGAAGATAAAAAAAAAAAATCAAAGTTTGAAGTTTGTTTTTGTTTTCATTTAGGACCTTCAGAATAAATCAGTTCTCAAGACAAAACTTGAGGTTTTGATTTTCTCTAATTCAGACCATTTGGTGATCAATCATAAAGCACAAGAAAAACATACGCTCAAGTCCTGTGTGAGGTAAACTTCCTGAAATGGTTTATTTTGTATCTTTCCTGGTCCAAGAGTGGTAGCAACTGCCTGTTGAAGAAAGGAAAATCATGACAGGATATTTTAGTCTTAAGATCTCTGGTTATCACGACTGGATGGTACAGCACTTATAAAAGGTTTCATAAAATCTAAGTTGATAGCTCATGATAGTAAAGTTTTTGTCTTGTTATCAAGCTGCTCTGCTCCTCTAGAGGAGCGACTGACCTCCAATAACATTCCATCTAACGAGACATTAACAACATTTGTTTCTTTATCACATACCTTCACAATCTCCTTCATGGTGTTTTTGGCAGAGTCCACAGCTAACAAGTAATAAGGCTCAGGCTGATGTTTAATGACCTCGTGAATAACACTTTAAAAAAGGACATTAAAGAAGCATATTAAATTAATCATTCAGATGCTGTTAGATATTTTCATGAGCAAAACAAAGAGCTCAACCTGGTCAAAGGTTGGCACAAGTGTACGTGTGTGTGTGTTTGTGTGTGTTTGTGTTTGTCAAACCTTGCTAAATCAACAATGTGAATTGTTGGAATGGTGTTGTTGCCTTCACCAAACACGGGTATTTCATTTTCTCGACCAAGCCATGATGTCTGTAGAGACAAGTTTGTATTGAAGAAAAGGTTTTTATTCGAAACATTATGGGGTTTTTTATATTCGTGAACAGTATGTAACAGTATATTGTATACAGTATATAAGTATTTCATCGTAGGATTCTATGTTTAGGTCGTATGAGCAATTTATTTTTGCAATTCTTACCTTGAAAAAGTAGTGAAAGACCTGCTCTCCCATTCCATACTGAAGTCCCGACACAACCACATACGTTGAGAATAGTGATCTGTCCTACAAGCAACAGCAGCACACTGTGAGCGTACAGCTTTTCTGTGTTGAATACAGCCAATCAGATATCGATAACTCACATTTTTGCCTACTTTAACCACCATCCTCTCCAGGTCATAATGTGGCTTGAAGTTCGGATGTGGTCTTCTCTTTAGGAAATCATGATCAGTGAATGGAAACACCAGCTCATTCTGTTGGAAAATAAAAATGTTATTGAACTGTTACGGTCCTGTATAGTACACTTTGAAACCTTTTAGTAGAAAACATCAAGTATAATGTTACATGTAGTAGGTGTTGTTTTTTGCTAACTTTATAGTTTTTTTGGCTAACTTCATAGATGTTGTTTTTTGCTAACTTTGTAGGATTTTTTACTTACTTCAATGTTTTGTTTTGTTGCTTTCTTTATAATTTTTGACAGACCTTATATTTGTTGTTTTTCTTCTAACTTTATAGTTTTTGACTAACTTCATAGTTGCTGTTTTATGCTAACTCTATAGGGTTTTTTTGGTTACCTTAATAGGTGTACCTTGCAATTATCTAATTAGGGATTTGAGACCATGCATATGGATAAGCATCATATATAAAAGACTTTTCTGAAATGTTTGTTAGTTAATCGGAATGTTTACGCTTTAAACAAGTGAATGTACTCTCAGCTTGGTGGCCACTCACAGGACCTGGCTTGATGCAAACCCACGTCAACACAGTGGAGATGAGGATAAACGTCTTTGGTCCAGAAAACTGTGCTATGTCCTTGTGAAGTGCTGCAATCATAACACATGACACAAGAATTACTGCTTGATTTATTAGTTACTTAGTAGTACAACTGTATTGTGACTGTAGCTGTCAGGTGTGGGAGGAGCCAAGCCTGCTTCAGCTGCAGGCAACTAAAAGGCATTTTATTGGACTAGGAAAAACTTAATTCATTTAGGATAGTTTTCGTTGATAACAAAAAGTACGTGATCAAAAGTAAAAAAGCTAAAAACACATTTCTGGCATATTGTGTATGTTATACATAATGTTATATATGTTATAATATGACATAATGTTCTAATATTCTGCACATGGTTTTAATGGTTGCGATCTACTTACCCGTTAGAGCCCACATGGCCTCCTCCACCTGGTCCTCATGTTGGCTGATATTATAGATGATGACATCAGACTCCAACAGTTTTGGAAGAAGCTCATCTCTGTTCAGACCCTTACAAACAATTTACAATGAAATGATATTAAAAATAAGGTCCATGTGTCAATAGGCTCTTAGAAAACAAATACTTACAAAATATTCTTCCAGCATGAATAATCTGTTTTCATCCGATTTCTCAGAAACAGTCCCGACAATCTGCAGCGCTCCTGGCAACTTAAGATCAACCTTGTCCTTCTCTATATCTATTTCAGCATCAACAAGTAATTTACCTGTAGGGTCACACAAGAACTGCAAAGACAGTAGCTATTAGTACCATAAGTGCTACATAACATGTACAAACATTACAGTAAGAGTAGCGGTGGCAATGGTCAAAGCACCAGAAGAAAATAAGACAGATATTAATCATTATCGATCTAAAATCTCTCACAGTCACGTCAATCTGCTTATCAGCGGGAGACTAATTTACTGCCATGATCAACTTAACTGTGAGATATGCTATAAACAGAGACATTATCGCCTCAGCAACTGCAGCCCATGGCAAGCTGGAGGAGAAAAAGAAAGTATCGGATTGATATCGGTATTGGCAGATCAGTATCGGTCAGGTCAAAGTTGTATCGGGCTATCCTTCGTACTACAGTACTATATATATATATTTTTTACCCTGGCAATGTATCCAGATGAGTAGGAGTCTGCGTTGTTAATGAAAACCCGTTTGGGGGGCCGTATCAGTGCCTCCAGTCTCAGATCCCCCAGTCTACCTCGGGAACGGGCAGCTGTGAAATTTCTGAATTTCTTCATTGTGGTTTATACAGGCTGGCTTTGTTTTTCCTTCTTTGATGGTGCTTCGCAAAGTTATTGCATAAAATGTCTTTCTCTACAGCTGCCTCTGCATGTGCTGCTTCTTCCAAATATACTTGGTCCTGGTTGTTCGCTACATCTTGTATTTTTCCCTGTCTCCATCAAACAAAGTTAATTATTCAACACCAGAAATAAATCCTGGTTAGATGGATCATCAACACAAGGGTAGTTTAGTTTGAAAATTAAATATATTGTCTTTGTAGCTAACTCAATGAACGTCGGTTGTAAATAATTTTATTTTGTTTTTATTTTAACTCAACTTAACTATTGTAAATAATTTTATTTTGTTTTTATTTACATCTTTCACTACAGACCCCAGTTGGGATGTGAAGTGTCTTGGCTGTACTGCATGACTATAGAATTATCTACAGTTTAATCTTTGTTGCTGTTTCTTGACTACTTCTCCATCCAATTCTTCTCCAACTACTTTACCTACTGTCCTGGCAAACAAAAAATAAATAATAGATTAAATAAGTGGAGACCAATGTGGGATGATGTCACCAGGCTCTCATCATGTGATCTTTCCCTTCATGCACATTGATTCTCTCTTCATTTTTACATATTTCCACATGTTTTCTTCACCAGGATGCTTTTATGACACAGCCCAAACAACAACAGTCACAACAACAGTCAGTGAGACAACAAGCAGGATGGACAACATCTTGCAGTTTTGCCACCAGAATTTCCTTTTGAGCTTAGTTGCTCTAATCTTGAAACAATATGCTCCGGATTTCAGTGCATCCGATCTGTCCACCAGTTCAGAGATCTTCTGATCTCGTTGCAGAACCTTGTCAACATTTGCAGACACGATATCCACCAGCTCGTACACCTGGGCCTGAGTGTCCTGTAAACACTTGTCGACTGCAGCTGTGTTATAGTCCTGTCCAGTTAAAGCTGTCATTGTGAGAGAAGATTTCTTCAAATAAACCCCAGAACCAATCGCCTGGTGGTCAAGTTGAAGACTGTGGTTTCTTCTGTGGATAATGAAGTTCTGGTGAAATGTCACAGCCCCATGGATTTCCACTGGTTCACTGGAGTTCTGGTGCTAATCATCAGTTGGCTTCTCTATTTATTCTACTGCTTCATCTTGTCCTTTGAATCCTTTGAATTATTATACTTATGTCAGCTTCGTGTGTTGATTCTACGTCCACAGTGAACAGTCTTTGGGGGTGGCACTAGCTAAGATATTAGTGTGGGGTTCTTACACACTGGGTTTGATTTCAGATGTTTTACGGCTTCTACGACATGGACATTACAATGTAAGCGCTGTCGCACCAAATTATAATACTTGGGGTTGAAGGTTGAAAAACAGTAATTTGTCAATAGGCGTTGAGCCCAGAGCCTGTAAAATTTGATGAATGTCCCATCAATATTTGGTTATTGATTAATTTGTCTTCTTTTTCTTTTACATTTTCCATGTATTTATTTCTTAGTTGTCTCTGAATCTAGAGCAGCTTGATTTGACAACTTTGCCATTCTACACTCTTAGGATCATGTTTTTTATGGCATCATGTTGTCTTATATATGTATACTTGGCTGTTATAGCATTCTGAATTAGCTGCCCGATTCACTTAAGCGATAAGGACCTACAGTGTACAGTATATGTTACAGAACTAAACTGTGCCTCCCCAGGAAAGTTGTTGTAAAACAGAAAACTAGCTTGAATCACGTTCCACAGGGTTTTCCCGCCTTTGGTACAATATTAGACATTTATCACCAGTAATAATGTAGCCTAGTTCGTTTAAGCCTTTAAGCCTTACTGCTTTGTGCCAGATTACACGTTGTTGTATTCATATAAACAAATGTCCAAATGTTCAAACAAATGCGCTGGTTAAATAAACTGATAACACAACATTTCTTGATACTCGCTGGGCATGACTAAAGCATGAATGCTGTGTACTGTATACTGTATGTACTACTGCGTATACTACTGTACACTAAGCGCTGAAGGCTTCTTCGTGGCATCACCATCGAGATACGTTTACGTTTAACTTTTCAGCGAATTTACCTCAGCGATGTATCTGGACGAGTAGGAGTCTACGTTGTTTATGAAAACTCGTGTCGGTGACTCCTCCATTTTCAATCTTTAATGCTGGATGGATAGCTGTTGTTGTTGTCGTCTCACTGTTGCCATAGAAACCATCTGCGACCCTGTGCATGTGTTGAGGCGTCGCAAAGAAGGACGCGCTAGTTCGGCGCCATCATGTTGTTATCTTGATCTGTTTGAGATTGTTTCAGGTGTAATGTCTGCAGCATAAATCTTCACAAGAACAAATGTGCATAGAACAACAAGTTAGCCGAACATACGTCGACTTTCATTTGTTCCCATTTATCTAACAAAACAAGCTGATGTCAGATACTTTAATTTTATGTGATATCAGATCATTTATTCAGAATCTTTCTCAAATCATTCCAAAACACAGTTAGCCACAAGTAATCCAAAGGGTGTTAAATTAGTTAAGCCTTCATTGGTTGTAAACAATTCGTGAAACTCAGTCTTATAGACTGTGTTCATACTGATGAAGATTGTTCTGTTTATGGCAAGGTGATAAGATTTATATTACCATCCCTACAATTTTCCCTTGTAGCCTATCAACTTCATCATAATGCATAAATTACAGTATAAAAATACAGTGCACAATTACAGCAGCAATTTTAAAAGTGATATGTGGATTTCACATCATGTTTATCATCATTTATACTTCTGCTTGTTTAGTTCTCAATGAAAGTGAAAAAAATGCAGTGAAAGTGAGCAAACCCAGTCTTTGGTTAAATCTATGCCTTCATTAATCAAAGTAATGAATGTATACATACTAAGGCTGGCTCGATACAACTTCATAACAATACTTTGAGCATCTGCTGATACCAATGTCCCCGTTTAAGGCATCTCATGAAAAGTTGACTATTTGGTCTTGGGTATCGGACCAGACGGGCTATGGTTGTGTTGATATACGATCCCCGATATTTTCCAATATGGACGCGATGCCGATCCTAGTATATACTCATATTGACGAAAAAAATCTTGCTGTAGAAGAACTATTGTGCCACCACAGCAAAGTTATCAAACTGAGCAAGTTCAAAGGAGCGTGTTCCGATGGCAGCCCAACCATTCTTTGGAGTCAAAACCACAGCATTCTTCCAAAGCAGATATCCATTCAGCTTTCCTGACGCATACTGACCCTGCAAAAAGAAAACATTTAGCTTACAGCGGTGTGACCTTGTCAGTGTTCAAAACACGGATGTGTAATACTCAACAAAAAATATGCAGCCAATTTGCAAACGGCCCCTTTAAAAGCAATAGTATGAGAAAAGACTGATATGAAGAGGTGAACCAACTCCTACCTCCACAGTCAGTGACAAGGTGTACCATCTATATTCATGTGTGCCAGCCTGACCCTCGGCCAGGACTCTCTCACCAGCTAATAATAAGAAACGACACAACAAACAGGAACACATATTGATAAGGATATCATTACAACACAAAACATTGACATTATTTATGGCTCATGGGTTTAAAATGCATGGCTCATATCTAAATGAATGTCATTGGAAATTGCTGGTTAACACTCTAGCCCTAGAGTAAGGCCACCTGTAAAGGTCAACCTTAAAGACATGGTTTTTTCTGCAAAGACTTTGCAAGTTCTCCCCATTTCTGTGAGTTTTCTATTGGTTCTCTGGTTTCTACCCAGAGTCTAAAAAAACGGAGCTTTGGGATCAGGAGGGTCACCAGGTCTTGATCCAACTTAAAATGTAACTTGTGGCACCACGGTCTGTAGCCCATAAACTGAGACATGGTGAGAGTATTGATACTGACCAAGGTCATTGGTAACTCTGTAGGTGCCGTCTGTAAACACCCAGAAAAAAACTCCTTCCGCTCCACGCACGAATCCGCCTCCTTTGTTCACACGAGCTGCAACGTACGCACCGCCAGTATTGCTCTTCTCCATGTAGACGTCACACGTCACTGTTATGTTCTGCCTTCAGCCAAACACAAACAGACATCACAAGGAACTCTTTTGCTGAGGGTGGGGGGATTACATTTGTACAAATACATACAAAATAAGTACAAAATCTCACCATTTATGGTCGCCTAAGACGCTGATTGTCTGGTCAGCGTCTGCCACCCATGTTACGGGTCTCTGGGTAACAACCTGTCGTAGGGTAAAGATGTGAGGCCCGGGATCTGTCAGGTTGATGTGGTACTCAAACACACCTGTCTGGTCAGCAAAGTTTGGAGCTTCAGTGAAGGGAGGATTCCCTTTATGGTGGATTAAGTAAAAAGATAAGAGAGTAAGAAGGTTATAATAATGATAATACATGTATATTTATATTTACATATTTTTTACTTTTTGGTGGAGCACTCATTACAATCAACATGTCTTTTTGGTGGAGCACTCATTACAATCAACATGGAGACTTTTTTGTAAGTAAAAGTGACATGCAACAGTGATACATGATAAGGTAATTTTCTTTTTTGTTCTTTTTTGACACATTAAGAGAACAAAAATGTTCAGAATAGAATCAACATGTCAAGGTTACTTACGAACACTAAAGTCATCCTTGTAGGATTTTGGGAAGGTGGCTGAAGCAGGTGGGTCAGAATAGCTGCCTTTCTGTCCTGTGGTAAGTGTGGTGAGCGTGTAAACCTCATCTTCATCCAGATCTAAGGTGAACGATCCGTTCAGCAGCTGACACGGGCAACATGTGAAAGACAATTTGTTTAATGGAGAAGCAGAACACAGTGTGAAAGTATTGTATGTTCTAACCGTGAACCCACTGTTTTACCTTCACTGGAGCTAGCTTCTCAAAAAAGGAGGGTCTCTTGGTCTCAAAGTTAAACTGGGACCTCCATACTTGGAGTTTCTTGATGTTAGCCTGTTAAAGAGAAAAAGAAAACTCTAAGACATGTTAGAAAACACAAACCAAACTGAAGGGAACTAGGGATATGTAACAGAGGAACTCACAAAGGATCCCTGGAGCTGGAAGGTTGCTTTCTGTGGTGTGACTTTATATGGAAGCAGTGGGGGTCTGATGCATACAGAATGATTGTGAGTCTGCACTGGGGGAAAAACAAGCCGACATGTTGAAAAGCTCCCTCTTTTACATTTCTTTAAGAATCAGGGAAATCAGTGACAAAGTTATACGTAAAATATTGTTGTTTTTTTTTAAAAAGGCAAAAGTCAAACATGCCATTGTTTCTATTTTTTTAAAAAAAAAGACAAAAGTCAAACATGCCATTGTTTCTATGACAACAGTGAGATTTCCTTCTCCGTCAGTCAGGGCAACATAACTCCCTCCTTGGTCCAAGTGTCCAACAGTCTGGAGGTAGGTCCATCCTGGCTGTGTAAACTGTGTGGTATGGGCTACAGGAAAAACAACACCACAGGATACGGTCAAGGAGATTGACCTCTCTAATAATGTAACTCAGCAGCAAGAATACTGACATATACTGTATATTGTTTGGCCAATCAACACCACTTGTTGGCACTAGTAATTAGTTAATTAACAGGACAGAGGAGTGATGCCAAAAATCTGCTTTAATACATGAGAATGTTTTTTTTGTTTTTTTTACAGTCGATGTAGTAACATAGTACAGACATTACATGCATGTGGGGGGGGGGGTCCTCCTCTTACATTTCAGTTCAGCTCCTTAACTTGATTTTCCACCGTAGGTCTGAACTCACATACTGTTCATCAGTACCTATAGTACAGACATTACATGCATGTGGGGGGGGGGTCCTCCTCTTACATTGGAGTTCAGCTCCTTAACTTGATTTTCCACCGTAGGTCTGAACTCACATACTGTTCATCAGTACCTATGTCACACACCTACATACACTAACACAGTACATGGGAATGATGGAAAAAAACCGAGGACCCGCTGTAATAGTGTAATGTTAACAGTCTTTAAGTAAACAGAAAAAAATACTTAAAAATATTCACTCTAACAAAAGAAAAAGATGAAGAATAGGACAGAGGACACGCTGCTCTTTACAGACCTGTGATCCAGATGGGAGATTCCACTGCGTAGTAGCCACTCCATGGCTCATTAGCTGTCATCAGCCCATCTCTGCCAAACGGTAGCTCATTGTAGTAGCTGGCCACAAGATTCCAGGCGATAGTGCTGCAAGAAGATTCATGATTAGCATCTGGACATCGCCCAACAGCCTATGATCAGATACTTTTATCAACGGCACTAGATATCTGTGGTCCTGGGACACACTTGTGTATCATAGAAATCAAATAATACGGTAAATGGTCCAAAAGTTGTTGTTTTTTTGCAGTAAATTGCTCTTTCGTCCCTAATGTAAACAAACTAAAAAAGCCAAACATGTTAGCTGCATTAGCAGCCACATCTACTAGCCTGTGGGCTCAATTCAGCCACTATCAGTATCATAAACATCAAATAATAAATGGTCCAAAAGTTTGTTTTTTGCAGTAAATTGCTCTTTCGTCCTGAACGTTTCTTGAGTTCAATAAAGTCGATCTGTTCCACATGTGTATGGTCGACTCACGCGGTCATGTTTCCGTTGACGTAGTTCTGGTTGAGAATACGTGCCCAGCATCCTCCTCCAATGGCATTATTGAAGGTGCTGTAGTCCTCTGACGACCAAAGTGTTTTCTGAGTCTGTAAGGCCTCCGGTATAGTGGTGGTGCCTGGGTAGTGGGCACTGCAGGTTTAAAAATGAGAGAGAGAGGGAGAGAAATAATTTAGGAAACAGTTGACAACATATGTCCTAATAAAAATGCAAATAAAAACTTAGTATTAGTACATAATACCTTTTCATATACACAGTATCTTCTCCTACGTGTCACGTGGTCGGTCCCATTATGACCTCCACTCCCAGGCTTTTATTACCTACAGTGTCCCTGCCGTGTGACAAATCTAGGCTAAAAGGCATTTTTTACTCCACACTCTTTAACTTGGAACACTTTGCACCAAGACTTTTTTCTGCTGCTCATCTGAAACTACAATGGAACCACCACAATAATAAAGTTTTTACTGACTGTGTGTCACTGGATGTGACCAGCAGTTGATCCTTGTAAAATCAAGGTTGGTAAAAGGAAGTGTAGAAGAAGAGGACGTGTTATGATGGCCAATCAAGTGTGAGTGCTAGCTCATGGCTCACAAAACGATGCAAACACAGGTTCCGCCTCATGATCTCTCTTTAAACTACTTTCAAACTGTTAGTCACATATTTGTTGTTATGCCTCATGACACAATATGACGAGATCATCAATCGTGTCCCACACATTAGCATTTATTAGCACACTCTGACGAGATTCAGGCATTATATTATAGTTTCAATATCGAAGGAAAAAGTGATACTGACTTGTACAAATACTATGTCATTTACATTATTAATCAGGCCAAACATGTTATCAGACATCCTTTTTTTTATAAGGCATTAGTATCAAGTCAAAACATGTACATGTAAACCAAGCTCTGAAGGATCCTACCCTATCACATCTACAGCTCGGCTCAGCTCAGGGTCGAGCAGCAGAGACCGGGCAACAGGCTGCCACAGGTTGTCACTGGCTATGATCCTGATGTTCTCCAGTCCGTTTTTATCCAGAGTGTACCGCAGCAGCTAGTACAGTCAGTCACAGCCGCACAGGAAGCATCAAGGACAGAGATATGAATACTCAGATCTTCATTTGTTTTATTTACAGAAAAGGTTTCATATCTAAGGTTGTAGGAATAATGGGGAAAAGTACAGGAAGTCAAGACGATAACAACCTGAGTGACCAATAATAATGACTGTTCTAGTGTATGATGTGTTTATATGCAGGATAGAATATGATGTCACCACTGTGTTAGCGTAGGTGAGAGACATAGGTACTGATGTACAGTATGTGAGTTCCGACCGCACCGTAGAAACAGAACTCTGATGTAAGTTGAGAACCCTGTGTGCACAATAAACAGCTGTCCTGGGGAGACCAGTAGGCACCAGAAGCATCTCAATGTCAAAGCGTGTGGTCGTCCAGATGTACTGCAGCTGACACAACATAACAAAACCCTTCAACTCCTCCCTCCAACCGAAAGGAAAAGCAGCCACAAACATTGAGCTCAAGGTTACATTAGTACCACAGTCGTTGCAGTTGGAGCAACAGAAGGAAATGAAACCCCACTATCCCTTGTTATCCCTCAGTACCCTCTGACTGAGGAGAAAATGATGTCCACATACTGGACCTTACGGTCAAATATGTGACAATTAAAGTCCAAAGTAAAGACCCATACTAAAAGATTTTTGAACTTCTACTGCTTTGAGGGTCCATTTTAGCCCACATTACTTTACTTACCCAATCACCTGAACAGAATAATTGAGGGCTGAGTCAGCGAGCATAGTTTCTGCGATCGTCCAACCACCATCTGCTGCGATGATGCCAACATCAGTTAGGTCAACTTTATCCAGAGTTTCCCGGAGAACCTTGAGAACAAAGACATGCTCTCAGAAGAACCCAGCTTGATGTCTGTGGCTTCTCTTCCTCTTTACCCACAATGCCCTTGTTTAGATTAGCAGGGTAGATCGGTCAGAAGCATGAATATGTCTCGTCTGGAAAAATCTAATTAGTCCCCAAAGAAGAAGAAGAAGAAGAAGAATGGTGCAGTTCATCAGATACAAAGCCACCTGGCTGCAGATGAGCTTCTGCTGCACGCTAGCCCCCCAGGACGCTATGACCAGTTTGTGTCATACCAAGAAAAAACAACTTCAGAATAATGTTGCTGGTTGTCATCAGCATCTTTATGATCTATGTCTACGGTGAATAATATAAAGGGTTTTTGGATAGTATTTAACTTGTGTTTCATTTAGGACATATGGATTGGGTATTTGTCCATAATAAGACCAATATATGTAGCTGCTGTTAATGTACTTAACCACTGTTAACACATTTAAAATATAAAACAGAACAATAATAAAAAATTAATTAATTAAAGTTACCTTGATGTACTTGCTGTCAAAGTTTCGCTCATTCCAAATCTAGAAAGATTGTATAAAAAACACAAAACTTCATTTTTAATCTGATGGGTAAATGATTCCAACAATGAATAAGTTACAGAAATACCAATGACAATATTCGAATCTGTGGCTCATTAACCAATCAGAAACTCTTTATTGTAGTGTTGCTCTAAAACACTAGGCTTTAAAACACTCTGTCACAATTGTCATTCACCTTACATTATTATCATTCTTCTTCAAAACAAGTGACAGAAGCTTTACATTCATTATGTCTACTTCTAAACATATGCTTGAAATAAATACAAATAATTTTAATTTTTTTAAATTTTATTTAACATCTAAATTTACAAACCTTTTTATTAAAGTTACCTGAGTGACAGAAATAAACAAACAACATTACCATGAGTGAAAATGTCAAAAAGGGATTACTCACCCCAACATACTGAATGTCCAGGTCATGGTATTGCTTGGCACCAAGGATCCAGTTGACCACATACGATGCAGTTATGTCTGGGAAATCATAGGGCCAGTTCTTTCCATTGCCAACCCAACCAGGAAATGCCCATGGTAAACCTACACAGCAAATACACTGTAAGACCAGATTTAGATAGACCCCAGCAGAGGGCGTAATACACTGTTTACCGTGGACCAGTCAATCTCAGAGCAACAAATAGAGACAAACCATTGGTGTCTTTAATTAACCTAGACTCCACTCTGCATGTTAAAACAGTATGACGTTAGAAAATAAAAGCCACCAGGAGCTACGTCGTAAACTGGATCCTCTTACCTATAAGTGTAATGTTTGGGTTTCTCTTCTTAGCCTCTTTCATTAGCCACCATTCATAGCCCCTGAAGTAGTTCTCATCGTTCTCATAGTGCATGTGCGATGGTTCAGTTCCATCTAAAATAGGTCAGTTGAAACAGTGCAGGGAAAGGTTAAGTCAGGAGAGAGCAGAGGAGAGAAGAAGAATAGTAAAACGTCTTCCTCTTATAACTCGATAGGCCTGATCAGATTTTTATATTAATAAACAAAACATTTACATGTGTAAATACTGCTAACACTTTCTATGAAAACATAAATCAGGAGTGACAACACATTGATTGTGATTCAAGTCAAATGTTGTCATTTGTATCTACTGTTCTATTTCATCAAAGTACCTTGACCCTAAAAGACAAATGCACACATGAATTTTCCGGACTTCAACTTCAGCTGAGTGCAGCTCGTGTCAGACATGTCAGGCACAGTAACCACAGAAGCAGAAATACCAGTGAGTACTTGTTACTCACCGGTGGTCTGAGCATCTCCTCCAATCTCCACCTTCAAGATATGTAGTGAAGCTCCAAAATTTGGCTAAATACGGCAGAAAAGACAAAGTTACACACGTGTTCCACAGAGATGTTTTGAAGAGAAACGAACTTTACATCATCTGGTCTCACCTTGAACAGGTAGTCAAGGATCTGGCTGCGGTACGGCTCTGCATAATTCACCAGTAACCGAGATGTGGCCTTAACAGAGTGGAGTGGGGGGAGGGGTAAACAGTGTCATCAAAAAGATGGAATGCTGACATCAGGCCAACTTTTACCATATGATTTATTGTTGAGACATACAGGTGCAGGGAGTAAGTTTAACCATACTGTATATTTAAAAGTAAAAAAACACTGTAAAACACCAAACATTAAATACTCTTCTTGTTCGTCTGTTTGGGTTATAGTGTGATATAGGTCAAACTTTCTTTTCTATATCCCCACCGGAGTTTTACTCTGAACTTGTATTAACCAATGAGTCGAGGAAGTAATACAACGTGTGGACAGCCGCATACCGAGCGTCAATGCGTCACCACGGCAACCTTCGTAACAGTACGGTGTCTGCAATGGATCAATTAAGAGAAGTACAAACACTATAACGCTCAAATGACCAGAACAAATGTAACACATGCATATATACAGCATGTATTTATTCATTTATAAAAAATGTCAGCTTTTGATTTTAAAATTTACACAGGAAATGTTTATTTATGTCTTTATTGTGCAGAAAATCCCACAAATCCCACTTTGGGAATCCCTGATGATATCTTCCACCTGATCAAAGATTCTCCTTTTTTAACAGCAAATCCACTTTGGTGTTTAAAGACCATGACATTTCCTTGAGATATTAAACGTTTGCCAATGTTTGATAATGTGGTTCCGGTTCTATAGTCACCATAATGAATAACATGATGACACGAAGTCTTCTTCACTAAACACAAAACTAACCCAAGACAGATTTAAGTAGATTTAAACTAAATCTGAAGCTAGCAGTTAACAACCGTGTGCCGTATTGAACGTTGACCCAAGACAGATTTAAGTAAAGCTAAATCTGAAGCTAGCAATTAACAACCGTGTGCCGTATTGAACGTTTCGGGAGATTAATCTAAAAACATATTAGTTTACAGTTCATATCCATAAAATGTACTAGTTTTTTGTGGGTGGCTAGTTTATCAGTTAGTAAAAACAGTAGACAATACATATTATTAAAGTACCGACTGACTGAGGTAATACTGTAAACGGAATTTTATTTCACCCCTCTTCAATACAATGGGAGGTAACTTTGAAAGCAGGAAGTGAACAACAACAACAGTGACACACTCACCCCTCCGCCGCTCAAACCTCCTATTCCGTCAAAAACCCTCCCCAGTCCCTTCCGGTCATCCAGGTCGTAGGTGAGGGGCTGTGCACTGGTAAACAGCAGCAGGAGAGAGACAACGAGGACAGACAACACGACCGTTCCCTCCATGTTCTCACCGACTGTAGCGACAGAATGAGTCCTTTTGTGGTCACATGACAACGCTTCCTCGCGGTCACGTGATTAGAAAACTAAAGAAGTATTGTATTTGTATTTAATTGTAGGGATCGTGAATTTGGAATTATACTGAGATTTACAATTTTGAAGACCTTTAATGTTTGATGGAAAACTGTGGGCCTTCAGTTATAGTGAAATGCAATTGTGTTTGTCTGTACTGAACGTGTCGCTCCCATATTTTGGCCTCTGGGTGGTGCTAAGCACGCCTTCTTAAAGCTTTTGTCAATCATTTAAATGCACTGATACAAAGTTGAATGTACATTCAGTCCAGTCCTTGAAAGACAGTTTTTCCAAACGGAAAGGACTGAAAAAAGCAACTTATAATAAAGTATAATGTGGTCCTGAGCTCTATCGTCAGAAAACAACAGACAGACACACAGTGAGCGGCGCTCCCCCAGGTCACTCTAGCATTTTCTTATGTAAATAAAAAGCAATCCAGAGATTTTGTTTTTTACTCTTTAAATGTAATTTATATGTTCATCAAAGTTTAGCTGAGGATCAAAAATAATGCCTAAGAACTTTTATTCAGCGATCTTCTGCATTTTATAATTTTGTATGAAAAAAATGAAAATTTCATTTTACACTTGGTTTTTTAGTTGATTTTCGTAATATATTTACAGGAGATGGCGAACGCAACATGGCGTACATCGAGGATGTCGTTAAACCAGTGCCACCATTTTACTTAATTTCATATGGTTAAATTGTTCAACCAAGCAATGTAGAAACTAAACAAGAGACGGATACTCAATGAATTCTGTAGAGTGTAAAAATTCTAACTTGCTTTTTGTCTTACTGGCATGACCAAATTTACTCATCATATCCACGAACAGCGTTATTATGTTTCTACAGAAAACCAGGTTCACTTGTATTGCAGGGAATGGCCAGTAGCACTGGTCTTGTGTAGAAAAGACAGGTTTAGCAGTTGCATCACTTGACTGCTGAGTATTATGTGGTTCCTGAGGTTTTATTTACAAAAGAGAGAGAGAGAGAGAGAGAGGAACACCAATAATCTGCCTTTTCCGTGTGAAGTTAGCCAGCATATAATCTCTATCTGTGTGTCTGAGTTAGGCTTGGAGCATAAAACTACAGATGTTCAGCTGCCACTCCCCTCCCCCCTGCACTGCCCGCGCACACACACACACACATGCAACATTCATTTAGTTTCCGCATCCTCATATGGCACAGTCTGTTGCCATGCAAGCAACAAATCCACCTCTCATTTGGACTTTTAATAATCAACAGAAAAAGACGTTGAAGGCACTCACATGTGGATCTAATCTGCCAGGATGACTCATTTCACCAAACTGTTCCTTTTATTTCTTTGTCTGTTTGTTTCTAATGAATGCCATAATCACGGCCAGCTTGGATTGAAATGGAGCGGTGCGGTGGACACTCACAAACATGACAAGTAAGTCAAAAAAGACAGAAGAAGAAGAGAAATGGTGTTGATACTGGATCTACGATTTAATATGCAGTACATGTGTAAATGTAAGGCTGAATGTTTATTTATGTGAATATTGGTGTTAGTGCCGGACACACAGGTAGAAGTAACAGGATTAGAAGACTTGGTAGGTAGGCAATACTTTTTGTTTTCTTGTCTTTGTTTTAAACATATATTAAGCAAGAAGTTGATTTTGAATTTTCAAAGGAAAGGTTTTGCATGAATCACAGTGAGGCGGCAGGAAGAGGCTGAATATCCTCAGCAGCAGAAGCCTGTGGCTGCTGGAGGAGAAAAGAAGGTATCCGATTGATATATTAATATACAGTATCAGCAGATACTCCAAGTTGCAGTATCAGTGTCAGTATTGGACATGATAAGTTGTTAGGTTAGTTAAAGCCATCCCTAATGTCAACTATACCAGTAGTAGTGCTGTAGTGCTGATCTAGGTGTCCACACCTGGGGCGGCAGCATGGTGTGGTGAACCAGCCTCTATGGATCTTGTACTACGCTGCTGCTCATGATTATCGCCTCTGTGCAGACTAGCCCTCTACAGCCACTGGTAGGTCTTCCAGATATTAGCCTCTTCCTCTATGGACCATTGGTACTGTACATGTCATGAACTGTAGGACTGTGTCTGTCCATGACAGCCCTGCAGGTGTCACCTTTTCTCTGCTTGAGGATGTTAGTGTTATAGCAAAGCTATTATGCAATGCTGAGGTGCCGATGGCCTTGATCCTGCTCTGTCCAGCTGGTACTTCAGACTACTACCCTACCGTGTGCATGTATCTGATTGTGGCTGAACTCCTTTAGGTCTCTCTTGGTTCCATGTATTTACATTAATAACGTCTTTCTCCAGCTCCTTGATAAAGAAGCCTCCAGATGTGACCAAAGCTCGCAAAATGAAGACAGAACACCTGCTTAAAGTAGAGGATCATGATTTCACTATGAGACCAGCATTCGGAGGTAAAATCTGGGTTACTTAACAACTAATACCAAACACCCATACAAGCCAGCATTCGGAGGTAAAATCTGATCTAACAACTAATACCAAACACCCATACAAGCTCTGAATCGGTTTACCGCCGATGCTACATTCACTTTCTTTGTTTTTTTTTTGTTTTGATTTTTTTTTTTTTGGGGGGGGGGTTGTGCCCTTCATTATGGCAACCAGGTATTAGTCAGACTCTTCTGATGTTTTTGATTAGGATGTTACCACTGTGTTAGCATAGGTGAGTGACATAGGCACTGATGTGAGTTCCGACATTTGGTGAAAATTGAGTTACATTGCCCTTATAGAAATGGAACTTTGACCTACATCGAGAACCCCCTGTAGTTTGTATAGAGAGTTTGGGTTGCAGCCCTGTGATTAAGAATCACTAGTCTATGTTGTTGCCCCATTGGGCCCATTGTGGCCTTCAACTGAAAAAGTTTGCCCACGTCTGCCCTAGAACAATTGAAAGAGCGATGGATGTTGAAAAACAGATAAATACTAAAGAAAGAAAAATGAATACAAGATTAATAGTAATTTCCAATATCAATATAATGAAAAAACAAGTTCTTTATCAAATACATGAATCCAAAGTTAAGACAACCCTTACAGTAAGGTGTGATGCAGCCCGTCCAATCGTTTAGGCCAGATGTTTCCAACACGTTGCATTTACAGTAGGAGTAACAGTAAGTCCATCATACTAATTCATGAAGCGACTTTGAATTCTGATCTTGCATTAGATGTACTAATGCGCTGTAAGATTACACGTGGTTGCACATCTACAGTATAAAGGTCACATGCATGTGTTGGCTCTTGATTGATTGTAGCTGGTGTGTTGGTGTATTATGGCTCTTGGTAAGATGACACATTAGGCTTGTTGTTAATCCATGAGCAGCAGCTTAAGAGAGGGGGGAAAAGCCATGTATGGGCTGAGTGGATGACTACTACTTAAACTGTATATCATTAGCACAGTGCTTTTTTAATGTAGCGGATCAGTAATGCTGTGACTTCTCTGTTGATCAGAGGTCCTATTGACGCAGCTCTCCAAAAAAAAAAAAAAAACAGTGGAAACTGTAGGGACAATATGGTTATTACATCATAAGGCACAAAAAGAAATATCATCATGTTTTCATACCAGATCTGACCAGATCTGACCAGATCACCGATCTCTGGTGGTATGATTAGTGGGAATGTTAATACCTCGTCTGAATAGGTCCTGGTGTATGTGTAGATATAATCTTATCACATGCTGGCGACAGAGTCAGTGCTTAGAGGAGAGCTGATCACTTGCTGCTCTGAACATAAACACATGACAATGATCTGTAACGTGCACAAATGACTTATATGCTTTTGGCAACTATACAAAAATAGCCTTAAATATTTATGTTTCTAGGTTTTGCAAACCTAAAAGCCACCTGTTTACATGATATGTCATCACTTTGTCTTGTCTCGCATTTGAGGTCCGGCGATCCCTGTTGGAGTGGACGTCCAAGTGGAGAGCTTGGACAGCATCTCTGAAGTTGATATGGTAAAAATGATCCGTCTTTGTTCATATTTGTTTTTAAAGTGACAGTCAAATCCGACTTATGCCAGGAGTCTGTTGAAAATATAGAAAATAAATAAGAAATTCAAAAAGTATGTAGAATAAATATGTTTAATAGTAGTGTACATAAGTACCTACTAAGTACGCACTTATGCTAACTCATTGCTAACATAATAACCTAGGTCCTAGATTATCCTAGATTCCAGTCTGTCTATGGTTGGAAGCCAAAATGAAAAGGACAAAGTTCCCAAAAAAACAACAAAAGCAAATCAAATCAAATAAAAATAGTTCATTTCTATCAGGCATATGCTGATTTTATAATTTTGGATAGGAACACCCGGTCTAGAGGCATAACACGTGTCGCTTCCTTAAGCCTAACTTTTAAAGATTGTGCTTTAGTTGCTTAGTTGTGATATGATTGTGACTTTTTCAACTGCATCTCTGGTTCAGTTCTGGTTTTCCTCCTGCCACCAGGACTTTACTATGACTCTTTACCTGAGACACTACTGGAAGGACGAGCGGTTGTCGTTCATCAGCAGCACCAATAAAAGCATGACGTTTGATGGTCGTCTGGTAAAGAAGATCTGGGTCCCTGATGTCTTCTTTGTCCACTCCAAGAGGTCTTTTATTCATGACACCACCACAGACAACATAATGCTGCGGGTCTTTCCTGATGGACACGTCCTCTACAGTCTGAGGTAGGAAGTGTTCGATTTTCAAAATGAAAACCATATGTGACCTTCACGGCAAATCAGGCAACAAGGTTGCACAATACAGTAAAATAGTTTAAGATATGTTGGAGGTTTCCATATCCACAAAGCTGTGTCTGAGTAAGTATGGATGTGGTCTTTAACTGACCATGGCCATTTGCAGTGACCAATATGCCTTGGAAATTACTTTTTCAGCACAAGCGGTAATGTTGGTCAGGTAAGACATCTTCTACTTTTTCTTTTGGTTGTTCCCTGTAGGGGTCGCCACAGCCCATCATCTGCCTCCATCTCATCTTATCTCTTGCCTCCTCTGCTTTTACACCAACTACTGTATTTCCATGTCCTCTTTTACAACATCCACAACATCTTCTCCTTCGTCTGTCAACACCAACTCCAACATCCTTTGTCCAACCTCTCCACTATCTCTCCTCAACACACGTCCAAACCATCTCCACCTCTCCTCTCTAACTTTATCTCCAAACTGCTCCACCTTCACTGTCCCTCTGATCTGCCCATTTCTAAACCTCTCCATCCTGGTGACTCCCAGTGAAGATCTCAGCATCTTCATCTCCAACACCTAGGTCGTCTATAAAATGAATTCCTCCTGAGTATTTTCCTAATTGTTATATTTGTATACTTGTATTTGTATTCCCTCCATGAATACATTCTTGAAAGAAATGTAACTAACAAAGCTAACCTGTTCTAAAACTTCTCTTAATTAATCAATAATGTAAGATTGTAGGTATGGCAGCTATGTTCCACTGTTTAATCTGTCAACATCAGCATATACAACTCTCAGAATAATCACAGACCTTGGCTGTGACTGTTAACTTCTAGCTGCTCTTTTAGCCTCACCAGTGAGATGTAGAAAAAAATGATTGTGTTTAGTTGGTGTTTTTTGTATAATACTTAATGATTTGTGTTATAAAATAATAACATTACCATTTTTGGTATTTGTGTTTTAGTAACAAATACTGTATACTATGCTAAAAATATTGCGTCTTATAGCCATTACAAGAACAAAAAGTGTTGGGTTTTCTTTCAGTTTGTTTGTTTCTCTGTGTTTATAGAGTGACAGTGACCGCAGCCTGTAACATGGACTTTAGCCGCTTTCCACTTGATTCTCAGACCTGCTCACTGGAGTTGGAAAGCTGTGAGTTCAAGTTGATTTACTTATATGTTTTATACATTTCAGGATGCTTTTTATTATACACCGCTTCCCACGAACCAACTGTTGGAGAATTAGAAAAAACAAACAACCTACAGTATTTGGCCATCATGCAGTCACACTTAAGAAAATGTAAATTCTAATTCCAAAAACCAGCAGTTAAACAGGTCAAATAAAGAGTGAAAATGGACGAGGATCATGTTTGAGATTTTTATGGACTTCATAAATGTGTGAATTATGCAAACCTACTCTGGGAGAGATTAACGCTATAAAGCTGGTAATGACCGTTGATAGAAGCAGTGGTGGAAAGCTGACACTCAGTGAAGCCTGAAAGCAACTGTCCATTAAGGCTTTTGTCTTGGGTAATAAAAGATCAGTTTAAACCTAATCCGCCTAAAATGCATCCAAAAATAGCAAATGAATTAAAAGTTGGAGCAGCAGTACTCACTCAATTACCATCCGTAAGCTAAGCTAAAACAATTTGTAGCAACAGAAAACAGAGAGGAGTCGGCCGTAACAGATTTAAGGTCCAATTTCGGTGGAACGTACACTCTGTAACAAGAAAATCTCCATCTGTTTAACTGTTAAACAGGTAAACTCAACACCATCTCTTCCTATAAAGGCAGAACTCGGTGTCGCTAATTAGCAGAGCTACCCGAAAATTTAAACATAAAGAGATATGTTTCTTAAACTGTTTGACATTTAAAAATGCACAAAGCACAAGTATGACGGTGTGAATGTCTAAAGTTTGGATGTTTTGCAGATGCCTACACAGATGAAGACCTGATGCTGTACTGGAAGAGTGGAGATGAGTCACTCAGCACTGACGATCGCATCTCTTTATCACAGTTCCTCATCCAAAAGTTTCACACCACGTCTCGCTTGGCCTTCTACAGCAGCACTGGTACGCAGCAGCAGCAGCAGCAGCAGCAGCAAAAAAAAAACATGATTAGATTAACTCAGATCTTTACTAACACAACAGAATACCATTGGTATTAGCATTAGCGTTAGCATTAGCTTATTATAAAAGAAAATAAAGAGTGTAACTGACTGAATGTTGTTGTTACTGATTTGTCAACTTCACTGGAACTTCTCAGGTGACTTTAATAAGCCTAAACTACCTTGTTGCTGTGTCTGCAGGCTGGTACAATCGACTCTTCATCAATTTTACACTGCGTCGGCACATATTCTTCTTCCTGCTTCAGACATACTTTCCCGCCACACTGATGGTGATGCTTTCATGGGTCTCCTTCTGGATCGACTGGCGAGCCGTCCCAGCCAGAGTTTCCCTGGGTAACAATTACATTTGTTCTTCTGATCATTTAAAATGAAACTGGATGTTTAGGTTACTCATATTAAGTCATCTTTCTGACAAATAATGGAACTGGAGTTAATAGTATTTGTTAAAAGCATAATAACATTTGTACCATATAATTACTAGTTTTAGTAGTAGCACTGCAAAATACTTTTATAATAGAAAAATTAAATGGAAGATAAATAATAAAACTCATTAAAATGAAAAATAAAACAACAACGAGATCAAATCAAAAGGCAAAATCATTTTTTACTGAAGTCTGTGTGTGTTCTGTGTGTCTTGTGGCCAGGCATAACTACAGTACTCACCATGTCCACCATCATCACTGGTGTAAATGCATCCATGCCCCGTGTGTCCTACATCAAAGCTGTGGACATTTACCTATGGGTCAGCTTTGTCTTTGTCTTTCTGTCTGTCCTGGAGTACGCTGCTGTCAACTACCTGTCCACTGTCCAGGACCGCCGCGAACGCAAGTTGAGAGAAAAGGTGCAATCTCAGGTACAACTTTTACAAACTTTTTTTCTTTTTTGAAGTAAAACACCATTCAATAATAACACAGGTCCTCTCTACCTTCTGGGTTTTACCAATGTGTTACACTATTCTAAGTATTGGACCCATCGTAATGGGGTTTATATTACATACCACATTAAACTAAATGGTGCTTTCTGTGGGTTTGGGTTGCATAGACTAACACTGTGGATTCCCACATTGTGGGAAAATAAAATCCTTTTTTTAAAATTTCTTATTTCCTACTTCTCGTCTTCCAGTCTCTGCCCTGCACCTGTGGCATCTCCCAGACAAGAACCATGATCATGTTGGACGGCACCTACAGTGAGGCAGACATGAACAGCTTGGCCTGCTTCACTGAAGAGTCACTGGTCCCTGAGGAGGAACAGGGAGATGCTTCTCAGAAAGCTGAACGCATGGTGGTCCATCTATCAGTCAGCAGTGAGTCTACTCAAACCACCACCAAGAAGAAGAAGAGCTTGCGAACTCTCAACATCATCCAGAACACACATGCCATTGATAAATACTCTCGGATGATTTTCCCAGGTTCATACATCTTTTTTAACCTCATATATTGGTCTGTCTACTGCTGAGAAAAATATAACGCTGCCATGACTTGGAAATTAGAGACACAAAGACAGGAGACCCTGGGGTGTTCATGGAAAGAAGATTCTACTCATGAAAGTCACTGTGATGCTGTTTGATATTTAGAATTAGGTCCTGATACTGAGCTTCACCGTTGGCACAGTTTGTCTTTTATTCTCAACTCTGACATCATGTAGAAGCGGCTACACTATCTGCAGCACTTGCCATAATGGATCCCAAAGGAGAGCGTAGACTTCGACTTCTACTTGTTTCTAAGACTGTGCAAAAGATGGACAACTTGGATGTGGATGTTTTTGTCTTTGAGGACACCAACAAATTCCACTTTTGTTTCTTTACCTCTTTTTGCCAGTTCAGACTTGGTCCACATTTTATTTTTTTTAATTAACAGTTATTCAAAATTGCCTATTTTTTTTCTCAATAAATTCTTCCCTAAAGTTATTTGTGTGAGTATGTTAATTGAACCCTTTCTTTTGGCTACTCTAATCTCTAAAAGATAGAACTGTCTATCCATCTATCTATCTATCTATCTATCTATCTATCTATCTGTCTATCTGTCTATCTATCTATCTATCTATCTATCATTATTATTATATTCTTTTAATCTATTGTTTCTATTGACTGAAGCTTTACTCACGTTTGTTTTATTTGAAAAAAAACATTATTATTATTATTATTATTATTATTATTATTATTATTATTATTATTATTATTATTATTATTATTATTAGTATTATTTTCGAAACGTTTGTTGTCACGAACCACTCATGCGTTTACGTTTGTTTGGTTTTTGAATTTACACGATGTCTGTAAAGGCAACACGTGTACGTTAAGTCGGTGAGATTCTTCTGTGCTCTCTGCTCTGACTCTACTTCCTGTCTGCTGCCGTAACTTTACAGTAAACAGCAAAGCTGGAAAAAGCACGGCAGGGCGTCATACTCACACAAGCGGCCATTGCAACGGAGAAACACAGAACTGTAAGTGCTGTGCAGTTTACAGTTTACACGACTGAGATTAAATATCAGGCCTGCGTTTAAATGGAGAATTCCCTGCAGTCGTTTACGTATTTTAGGTTAGCGTAGTATCATATTCCAGACTGTGTCTGGTGTTCTGTGTCGTTCACGTCTATATTAGCGCATTCGTGGTTCAGGGCTGGTTTCACACTTCAACTAAGTTGCACTGCAACTCATGTCAGAACCAGCCTGAAAATGACTGGTATTACAGCGTCGTAATCGAATGAGAGTGAAAAAAGTAAAAAAACAAAATGTAAGGGTACATTTTACTGCTAGTCCCAACAGTAAATGTGGAACAGGAAAGTCTAAGTTTTAAGTATGTCGCAAAAATAAACCGCAATGACTCATCCATGTTTACATGTTTCTAAACACTAGCATTTTTCAACTGCAAGTAAAAATCAGAAGTAAAAATAAAAAAAAAAGCTACGAAAAGCTATGCATATTTAAATGAGATAGATACCTCCCTATTACTGTACGTATCACTGACACGTATTTAAATTGTATTTTTAGGTAGACCCTCTGTAATACCTTGGAGTAACAAGAAAATGCATAACTTCTGTAATAATATCCATGCGGGTGTTGTTTCAATACACAGGCCTTTGTGTTGTTCATCCAAACAAGAGGCGCGGACTGAACTGAAGCCAAGTTCAGCCCCTTTGGATATACAACCATTTTTAAGTAGCTTGTCTATCGAAGCTGAGGTCCCCGACCACCACCCGTGAAACAATACTAGGCTCCAAACAGAAATATTACAACATCTTATTTCTGTTTTTTTGTTTGTTTGTTTGTTTTTTCTTTTTTTTAATTTCTATGTTAGCATGCATGGTATTTTATTTTGAAAAACAACCACGTCTCATTTCCTCTAAATACAGTACAATGTAACAATAATAATAATAATAATAAAAGTGAATAATATTAGCAAATATTATAGTGGCATTATTTGTGAAATCACAAATGATGAATTATGAATATTAAATTAAGTTGATTGGGTTTTGTTATTTGAATGACACTGCACCACAGCCATGCTAGTTTTTATATTATTATTTATATAATTTATAAGTAACTACAACCACACAAACAAATGTTTTTTAAGTGGTCATTTATGAGCACAGACGGTTTTAATTATTAGGTAATTTTTACAAGATTTGAAAGGTCAGGCCTTTTATACATTATTTCGAAAACATTACAGTTTTTTTTTCTCTTTATTTTGACTTGATGGTTAAAAGGGAACCAGATTCAGGTCTTTTGTATGCAGGCTTTGCAATATAGCAAGATCAGCATGACTGTGTAAAATCTTCATCAAGATGATGTGACATTAATGACAGGGCAGTTGGTAGCTACATTACCCAGCCATTAACATTAACATTCGTTTTATACACAAAGTGTTTTATTATATATTTAAAATACATTTTTGAGCTGGCACATTTATGTAGGTCTTTGGATTCGCTGTTCGGTCAATACATTTCAGAGTTTTCATTAAGGATGGAGAGTTCTGATGTAGCAGCACTAGTAATTGTGTCAGGGGAATGTTGTAGTGGGGAGAAATGAGTCACTGAGCGGAACTGCCTGCTTTTTTTCTGTCCTAGCAGTGTGGCAGCTAAAATTTCTTCTCCACCCACTTTCCAACCCCAGAGTGTTATTGTCGGGAGCAGACTGCCAAGGGCTGGGCCAACGAAAGTTGAGAAAACCAGGGCAGATCCCTCATATACTGTATCCTGTTTACATTAAAGGTCTATTGCAGGGGGTGTGAAAGTCAAATTTAAAGTGGTCCAAAATTAATATTTATTGAAAAATTGATGGAAATTGTGGATGTTTTCCTTTTTTTTCATACGGAAACAATCTAGTTTTGCGTAAACATTGAATATGGAACAACCAAAGCTAAATATAATAAACACATGAAATCTTTTTTTTTCACAGAATCAACTCTAGTAAACATTTGATATGATCTCGCGGGCCAAAGCCTTTCCAGTTCCTTTTTAATGTAAATCTTTTTTTTTCACAGACCAACAATAAAAAAAACTCAAAATGCTATAACATAGCACATAATTAATACTACAAAACTTGCCACTATACAGAGGCCATATACTGGCAGGTCAACTCTAGTAAACATTTGATATGATCTCGCGGGCCAAATATAACTACAGTGTGTGCCAGATTTGGCCCCCGGGTCTGAGTTTGACACGTGTGGTCTAGTGTGTACAGTTATGAGACATTTGATGATAAAATATTTTATAGTTGATTTTATGACTCTAAGAAGCAGAAAGTGGGGAAATAAAGTCCATTTTACAAACCTAGTTATGGTAGTAGTTTGTAAATGTATCTTTGTTCTGGAAAATATGTTCAATTTTCTAAATTAAATTTTCTTTTGCACTACTCAGCTGTCGTAGGTCTGCCACTGACTACAATGACCCAGCAAGAGCAGCAGGAGTTTACGGCGAGCCTGGATGCAGCACTTTCTTGGATCGCCCGCATTCAAGAGAGGCTGCAAGCTAACGACAAGACGCAGGGAACTCGCGAAGCCTTGGAGGCCAGACTCAGAGAAATTAAATTTGAAATAAAACACACATCAGTGGTGTTTGTTTCTTATTATGTCTCTCTAGCCTTTCCAGTTCCTTTTTAATGTAAATCTTTTTTTTTCACAGACCAACAATAAAAAAAACTCAAAATGCTATAACATAGCACATAATTAATACTACAAAACTTGCCACTATACAGAGGCCATATACTGGCAGGTCAACTCTAGTAAACATTTGATATGATCTCGTGGGCCAAATATAACTACAGAGTGTGCCAGATTTGGCCCCCGGGTCTGAGACATGAGACATTTGATGATAAAATATTTTATAGTTGATTTTATGACTCTAAGAAGCAGAAAGTGGGGAAATAAAGTCCATTTTACAAACCTAGTTATGGTAGTAGTTTGTAAATGTATCTTTGTTCTGGAAAATATGTTCAATTTTCTAAATTAAATTTTCTTTTGCACTACTCAGCTGTCGTAGGTCTGCCACTGACTACAATGACCCAGCAAGAGCAGCAGGAGTTTACGGCGAGCCTGGATGCAGCACTCTCTTGGATCGCCAGCATTCAAGAGAGGCTGAAAGCTAACGACAAGACGCAGGGAACTCGCGATGCCTTGGAGGCCAGACTCAGAGAGACAGAGGTTTGACCTTTTACTTGCTATCTGCCCCTCCACTGTGGTATTTGTTCTCTCTACTTCCAAATATGGCAGTACAGGTCATTTGCAGAACCTCAGGGAGAAAGAGGTGACAAGGATATTATTTTCAATTTATTGTGTGTGGTAGCACTCAGTGCACCATGGAAGCCTCCATAACCTGCCTTTGGGATATACTGGTTTATAATAGTGTTTGTTCTCCCACAATGCACTTCAAATAAACAAAGCAAACATTTGACATTAACATTTGTTTTCCTTTTATATGTGTAGAAAATCCATCATTCGCAGCACGAGGGTGGTGTAAAGATGAACATGGTGGTGGTAGCAGCGGAGAAACTTCTGCAGAACGAGGATCAAGAGATCAAGAGAAATGAAACCAACAGCAAAATCAAAGATTTAAAAAGCCAGTGGTAAGGATCAAGAGATGAGAAATGAAACCAACAACAAAATCAAAGATTTAAAAAGCCAGTGGGAGGAGACCTGTACCTACATCGTCCACTGTCACAGGTGCCTTTTTAAATGCCACACAGATTTATGGTAGCATTCTATTTGTATTTTGTAATATCTGTACATTTTGTTACATTTTATAATATCATACGGTGGTGCACTGAAAAAGAAACAGCAAAACTAATTTTAATTGACAGGGTAAATATTTATTCAGCTCTATTTTATTTGGTGTGCAGGCATACGCAATAATAACAAATGCATGCTTTTACAGTCGCATCGAGTGGGTGTGGCTTCACTGGAGTGAGTACCTGAAGGCTTATGAAGAGTTTGAGCTGTGGTTGATGTGGCGGAAGCGTCATCTAGATGCTGAAGTTGAGCTGCAGCTGGGGTTGAAGGAGAAGCGTTGGCAGGTGGACCAGCAAAGGGTGATGGTCAATGATGTCCATGGGCAGGCTGTGCTGTTAGAGAGGCTGATAGACGAGGCTGCCACCCTGCACAACAGAACTCAGGATCCAAGCCTGGACCCAGAAGCCCTAGAGAGGCTGCAGGAGGCTTACACAGATGTCCGGGACAGAGCTGAGGTGTGTTTGGACTTTTCTGTTCTGTGTAACCCACTGGTTCTCAAACGTTTTTCGTCATTCCCTACTTTGATTTTCATGCCCCACCTTCCCTCCCATCACCCCAACAAAAATCTTGACAAATTACATTACAAATACACAGAGTAACATCATATTTTATAATAAATAAAAATCAATAACATCAAATAACACAAAGTTCAAAAGTAGAAAATGAACGTGCAGTTGTCCCATCATCACCTTAACCTTGAAAACTTGCTCCTGTTTGAATCAGAAACAGCTGAACAGTTTTTTGGTAAAAGTGTGCTTCGGTTTTGTCAGACATGTATCTGCTGAAATCTTAAAAATCATCCATCAGGGAATGTAATATTACTAAGTTACTTTCGAGTTTATAACCACACAGCCTTCAAAGTGTGTTACGTCAGTCTTCTTTGGAGAGAATATTTACTCACTGTGTGTTTTCCTGTAATTCTAGGAGCGGGTTCTGCTGCTTCAGAAGATTGCAGAGGATCACCAGACCTACCAAGACTGTGTTCAAAGGTTTCAACTCTGGCTGTTGTCAAAGACCAAGGAGCTCACAGACCTTATGGACACAGAGAACACACCTGAAGACAAGCTCAGATCCCTAAAAGTGAGACCTTTGATGGTTGAACCCATCATTTTTAACGTGTTATGGTGCTGTAAGAACTATAGTTTACATTTTCAAAAGTTCTGAAGTTATACAGTAACCTAGAAATAAATCAGGACATATTTCAAACTTGGGGAGGAGTTTTGGACTTTAGTCAGTTATTGTTATATTTTGTTAGTTACCATTACTTTATTCTGGTAACAAAACAATATTGTATTCAAAACCACATCACAAATTGCAATTGCAATCAAATCGTGGAACACAAATATTATGTTTTGTCAGCAACAAGTGTGTAGCTTCTCTTTGCTGACCTGAAGGTGGTGCAAGTACACAATGAAATACCATGTTCCATTACTCACATGGACCGGTGAGTTGTTTTATGGTACAGACCGTCCTCTCCTCAACTGGTTATAGTTCCTGCCACTGATGAAAAAGTGAATTAAATGTTCTTTTATAGCTTTGTTGGACATGCAAAAAAAACCCCTTTATATCACTATTATAATCTAAAAGCTAACAACCGACTTCGTGATACTGTATATTATGGGTCTATAAACTTATATAAAGGTATAGTTTTTGTTGTTTGTCTAACATTGTGTGGGAATTGTTGTAGCACATGTTGGTTATATGCAGTAACACTTGTCCACCTCACACCCTCTCTTCACTGCTTTAAGTTGAAATGCTGCAGGGCATCATTTTTTAATGACGTGTAGTCTGATGTTATTGTTCCTGAGCTGTGGCTCTAGTTTAGCCACGTGCTGTATTCCCAACAGCTCAAATGACATCTTTTGGTTACGTTTCATTAGCCATTCCATTAAGGAATCCACATTGTGTGGTGGTGCATGTTAAATGTCTATGAAATTTGATGGATTGATTAATTGAAGTCCTTTATTCGTCCCACACTGTGAGTCTTCACAACCCTCACAGGCTACCACAGGAGGCACCATGTGGTTTAGGCCTGTCCGATTTTATTTTTGACAATATCCGATATGCAGATAAATGAGCTGCAATGCTGCCATCTAGTGACCTGTGCTTTAATATACTGTTGTTTATCCTCAAAACTATTTTTAAGAGCGTGCATCATTTGGCCTAACAGAAGCATTGTGTTATCTGAGGAAAAACCGATAACGATTAGGCATTGTGTTATCTGAGGAAAAAACGATAACGATTATTACAGATATAACATAATGTGCTAATATCGGGCCGATAATATCGGTCGACTGACATCACTAACGTGTTTCCACTGGGGCTTGAACCCACGACCTTCTGCATGTAAGACAGATGTGTAAGGCAGGCATAACCATTTCACTATGTTTCAACCAACCCTGTTGTTGAAATTATAGGTGACAAAGTTTCATGTGATGCATCGCAAAAGGAATTATTTCTACCAGCCCTACAAATGCCAGTCTAAATGTGAAAATCAAATCTCCAACAGCAGGTCACGCTGTAGATGCAGTCTTCATTTGGCATGTTGCAGTGTAGTTGTAACATTATGTTTTGTTCCCACTGTGTGTCTCCCTGTCTCAGGTTCTGGACAACAGCGTGGCTGCCGAGGACAAGACCCTTCAACATCTGGAAGGTTTGGCCAAAGGAGTGATGAAGAACACCTGTCCAGCAGGGGCAGCGGTCGTGGCAGAGGAGGCTGAGGAGCTGCGAGCTGGTTGGCAGAGGCTTCGACAGGATCTACTTGAGGCTGAGGACGGCCTGCACTCCAGCCTGGACTCACACAAGCAGTACTTGGACAGAAGCCTAAAGTTAGAGCAGGACATCGGACGCCTCAGAGCGCTGCTGCACGAGCTGGACGGTGAATTGGATCAGGCTCATAGGACGGAAGACCCCACCGAGGACAAAATGGTGGGCCAGTGGAGGAAATACAAGGTAGGACAACATACCAGGTATAATTATTAAATATGGCTCGATACAACATGTATCGATACTGACACTGCAGAAGAGAATACTGATGAAATACAATACACGCTGGTATTCCATTCCATTTATCCATTGTCTGTATTATTTACCATATAGCTGTGTGGTGTGTATTTATCCTGTTGACTTACCTGATTGAATTCCCTGATTCTACTGCTCTCAGGGTGTGAAGAATACTTTGGCAGATGAAGAAATCCAAGTGGAACTCCTCAAGTCTCAGCTCAGAGAGCTTTTTAAATTCTCAGCAGATTCACGGCACCTCTCTGACGAGGTTCTGGCTGTTGTGAGGGAACATCAGAGGTAGACGTTAATGGAAGCCTACCATGTTAAAAACTTGGAGGAACATAGGTTGAACACAAACTTATTTACTGTTTGTGTGTGTGTGTGTGTGCGTGCATTGCAGTGTGAAATCCAGAGTGACCAGACTGTGTTCAGAGTCAGAATCAGGACTGAGGAACATTCTCCAGGATCCACTCCTGGTCTACACTCAGTGGAGTCACATGGTCTCTCAGGTGTTGGAGGCTTCTGCCAAGGATACTGACTACTCCCACATCACAATGTTGCTACACAATATCAAGGTAAAAACTGAATTTGTCCATACCATCGTTGCACGTGTAGTCTTTAAATAGCCAATGAAAACGTTGTGAGTTAAACTGAGCGATATCTTAAAAATGTTGTCTTATTCTAGTGTCTGCTGGAGAAAAGTGTTCAACTCCAAATGCGCCTGAGTGTCCTGCATATGAAGGGAGACCTGATGGATTCTGTGTTTGGCCCAGAAAAGGTCGATGGTCTGCAGAGCGAGTTGAGCGATGCCATTAAAAACAGAGAGTTGCTCCACAATCAGCTGCTGCAAAGGAAAAACACGCTCCAAGTACAGTAACATCTGATTAACTTCCATACTGAAGGCCTAAATAGAAGCATGGTTAACTGTCTGACAAATAAATAATGGAGAAGATTGTAAAAGATCCTCATCGTGTTTCATTAGCTCGGCTTTTAAATTTCAATTCATTGAATGAATGACAGGTGTTAATTTCAAGAACAAAGGATTTTGGTGAAACCTACAAGTCCCTTTGCTCCAAGCTGTCCCAACTCCGAAAGAGACTGATGGACGAAGATGGTCTGCAGCCCGATATCTTGGCCAAGAAAAGTCAGTCAGGCCAATTCAGAGTGAGTTCATTTTCTAAAAAATATCATGTAAATACTGAATAATATAGTGTGGCTCCAACTGGCACTCATCAGTTGCTTGCATTTAAATGTATGCATTTAGCAGACACTGGATTAACAATCAAACGACATAGAGAAACTCTTGAAAATAGACCAGTAGTTAGGAAAGTGGGGCTTCCAGAGGGTGAGAGTGCAGAAGTGGAGACGAGTGCAGAAGGAGAAGGGAAGTTCAGGACAGTGCAAGGAGTGGTTTTTGATGGAGATGTCATGATGAATGGTCAGTTTGGATGGAAAGACCAGTAGTTCAGTTTTTGGAAAGGTTGAGCTGGAGGTGAAGGCTTTTCTTTCTCTTTCATTTTTGTCCTCTGATTTATGGAAGCCGTTGTGTGTATTGTTTTTTCAAAGCTCTCTGCCTGTTGACACACAAGGTCATGTTTGTTCTCAGGCCATCCAGAAAGACCTGGAGGAGTGTGAATACCACATCACAGCACTGGAGACTCTGGTTTCCTCCAGTCAGAGCAACAGGACTCAGTTTGAGATGATACATGCTGACTGGAAACAGCTGTGCAAAGCAGTACAGGTCAGAATTCAGACTGGAAAAATTTCAATGAATTTTATATATATATAAAAAAAATTTTATTTTATTTTTTTTGCTAAATTAAATTTTGTTTTCAGGGCCTCTTTTGTGCTTTCTAAACATTTGAAAGTTATTCGTCAATTAATTTTATATATATATATAAATTTTTTTATTTATTTATTTTTGCTAAATTAAATTTTGTTTGCAGGGCCTCTTTGGTGCTTTCTAAACATTTGAAAGTTATTCTATGAGACATCAAAATATTCAATGTGAACTCTTTCCTGCATCAAATCCGCAACCAAATTATTTTCTTTTCTGCTTACTTGTCATATGTCAACCCCAATGAATTAATCAAACGAAGATATTTGATCTCACTAAAGTAGGCAACAGTCAACTTGACTTTTAGTCTGTTCAGAATAGTTGGCAAACTGACACGTTTTTTAATTTTTTTTTGTCAGCTAATCTTTAAATACGTTCAGCATAGTTGGCAAACTGACACAACGTTTTTTAATTTTTTTTTTTGTCAGCTAATCTTTAAATAGATTAGTTGATTACAACTAATCTCAACTAATCTACTAAAATTCTTCAATCTGGTCATTCACATTATTTAAGTAAAAAAAAAAAAAAATGGGCAGTAGAAAATGGTCAGATGGGTGAACAGTTGGATGGATGGATGGATGGATGGAGGTTCAGATGTTCCTGATTTTAATCCCTATTATTCTTTGTTTGTTTGTTTTTTTCACAGAAAAAGGTGCTTGAAAGTGATCACACCGTGGCAGATCATGAAGACTTCCATGACAACTGCCTGAACATGGAGAAATGGCTGAAGATCATGAAGCAAAAACTCCAGTCCTTTCAAATCTCCCCTGGAAAATGGAGTTTAGAAGGCCGCCAGCAGGAAGTTCAGGTCTGATTAGTGTGTGTGTGTTTTACAGTCAAAGAATTTTCATTTGGTTTACTTATCTTTATTATATCCACTATCTAACTAGTTGCAGTAATTTACAAGTAATTTTCAGATAAGGAAGCTTGTCAAAGAATGTTTAGTGAACTCTGCAGCATTTATAACCCGTGAGCAATAAGATATACAGTATGTCCACTTCCAGGGGAACCATAAAGAGTCGGATCAAGAGACTTTAAGCTCCAGCTTCAACAGCTCGCACTGTAGAGCCAATAATTCAGTCGGCCTTCCATTAGTCATTACTAACACACAGGCGACATTGATTCCGTCTCAGTGCTCAGCATGTGTTTGTGTGTTGGCATACGTTTGTATAGTTTTTTTTGACATTTTTCCATATCAATTTGATTTGTCACATACAGTACATCACATACAGAACATCTACCAGGTGTTATTCATCTTGTTTAGAATGCCGTACGCAGGAACCTAACTGTTGCTCCTCTCCACAGAGAGTGTTGGCAGAGTTTCCAGAGAAGGAGATTCAACTGCAGCAGATGGAGGCCCAGAGTCAGCAGGTTTTGGAGAAGACTTCAGAGGACGGACAGATCCACATAATCCGTGACATGAAGCGTATACAGGAATCCTGGACGGACGTCTACAACATAAGTCTCAGCCTTTACAAGTATGTAAACAATGTGACACTGAGAATGTTTTTGTTTGTTTTTTTGTATGTTATTGATGTAAGTGAGGCTGTCAGATCGTCATGTTGGAGTTGTTAAAAAAAAAGTTTACGGTGTGAAAATGTGTGTATTGCTTTTCAGAATAGACTAATTAGTTTTCTTTCTTTTTGTCCTTCAGGCTGTTGGACAGTTCTGTGGATCACACAGAGACAGGCTGGAGAAGAACTGGAGACATTTCTTTGGACAACACGTTTCTATTAACCGTTGGTTCAGGGGAGGATGAATGTGATACTTGGTCAGGGTCCTCCAGATTGGAAAGAAGACGAAAACAAGATCGTTCAGTAGAGTTACTAAGAGCCTCAACAAGCCCTGGAAATGAGGAGAGAGTGACGGAGCGGGGTGTGGTGACAAGGCAGAGCGTGTGGGAAGAGGGCCAACCCGAATGTTTTGTCATAGACGCCGGTAACAACGGTGCATCGAAGACGTTTGAGGACAATCGAAACGTTAAAAGAGATGAAGATTCTTTTTTCTGGGCGTTTGATACGACAGATTACCACAATGTTTCCAAAGATTCTAAAGTGTCCCACGTTAGTGGGCTGACGTCATCGGCAGTTGGAGAAGACGGTGTGGAGGCAGCAAAGGTCAGTGCCCTCTGGTGTTAACACTTTCTGCTCTTAGAGTAGAACCACAATCTGAGTGATAAACTGCAGAGTGCCATTCAGGGCTTGTTTTACTTGATTAATTACAGTCAGACTAATTACAGTCATTTGGGGTTCTACAGGAAAGTAAAGACCACTTCAAGTCCAGCAGAGATTTTGAGGCTTGGCTGAACAGAGAAAATGAACTTTTGTCTGGGGTCCTCAGCAACAAAGCAACAAAAGTTGGCACCAACGAACATAAGATCAAAGTGGACACACTGAATGTAAGTCTGCTTTTACATTTAAACATATGAATATATTGGTTGGCGGTAAGCCATTGGCAGTAAGCCATTGTGTTACTTAACACTAATAACAAGTGTTTACCTTTTGGCTTTAGCTTTGGAGAAAGTCTAAATGCATGATTTTATGATTTTTTTTAATATGCTAAATGAAAAGTAAAAGCAGCAGGAACCACAGTCTAAAAGATGTAAAACCCTCTGTCCTGATTCAGGCTTTGAGAGCAAGAGTTCCTTATGGTCAAGAGCAATTCCAGCTATTGCTTCAGGCCAGTGAGTGCAGAGGAGGAGAGTCGGGGTCAGCAGTGGATCTGGGTCTGGAGGATCTTCGCTACCGTTGGATGCTCTACAAGTCCAAACTGAAGGATGCGGGCGACATCAGAAGACGGAGGAGCGGTGCTAAGGTGATGAGTTTGTTTGGTCACTGCAGTTGAAGGTGTCAGCACAGCGTACATAGACATACTGTACCTGCTTATTTTGCATTGAATAGTAAGCTGTTCAAAACACACAAGTTCAAATATAATTTTTAAGGATGGCTCGATGCTACTTTTTCATGTCTGATACTGACACTTAGAGTCAGAGTATCGGCCGATACCGATATCAATCCGATACCTTTGTTTCTCCTGCAGCATGCAGTGGGCTGCTGTTACATTTGGCTTAGGCTTGAGCATTTGGGCTGAGGTATCAGACTGGATGGGCTGTAGTTGTTTATTTTTTTCAATGTTTGTCCTGAAATCTTGACCAAATAAGGACTGATCCTGAGTATTGGATCGATCCATCCCTAAATATTTTTTACCAGTTGAATTACAGCTCATCAGTCTATAAAACACATTAACATATCCTTTTACAAAGGTTAGTTCAATCACAAATGGCAGTAAATGAGCAGCACGCTCTGTCAGCATTACCTTTTGTTAGCATAAGGTGGCAGTCTAACAGTATTTACAAGCAGGGTGGCAACCTCAACATCATATACTGTATTTATTTATTTATAATCAACCCTGTCTTTGCAGAGAGTCCAAGTCAAACAAGAAGAGCTGACATCTGCAGCAAAAGTACAAAAGGTAAAGGAACACTGTTAAGAATGTCATCAAAAAGTTAGATGAGCTTTATGTTGATATTTATGTTTTTTAGATTTATGTTCTTGCTTCCTGTTTGTGTGCTCTGTCTACGTAAGGTTAGTTTTAGACATATATCTGTGCTGTTGCCTTACATCACTGAGACCATTGGTTCAAGGCCCGAGGTAACTCTTAGCTCTTGTGTGTAAAGTTTAATGTTTTCTCCAGGTATAACAGTTTTCCTCAAACCTGAGAAACTGAGCGATTTTGTGACAGTCAGTGTAAATGGTGACTCTCTATATCAGTGATTCCCAACCACTGTGCTGTGACAGATCATTAGGTGTGCCTTGGAAAATTATCCAATGTTCTCCCCAAACTATTATTTATTTACTGCAAATATGTTTTCTTTGTTCGTCAATGCGTGAGAGGCAAAGCAATACAATCCTATTCTGCTAGGTGGCAGCAGATGGCTATTAAAACAAAAAAAATAATCAGAGCTGTTGAAGATCTTTGTGAGTGTCTTTCTTCAATTCCTGCCAGTATATCAGCATTGTCTTCAGCTAAACAGGATGAGATTTTAGTCAGTTATGAGGTCATTTAAACTAGAAGATTATTATATTTCATTACATATACTTTTTGTGAGATTTCTGTTTGGTGGTGAGCTGTGGGTTTTTCCCTGATGATATATCTGTGCTGTGGCTCAAAAAAGCTTGGGAAACACTGCTGTATATGTTGCCCCACATTAGACTGGTTTGATCCCAGTGCCTTAACCTTACATCATCTTAAGTATTACATCAGATTTTACCATTGTAAACATTACACACAAAGAAGTACAGTAGTGTTAAAGCCTACAAATTACACAAACCCTCGTAAAGTTTTATTGTGTGTATTTTCTCCCTCGTCATCAAATTGAAGCTGTGTTTGCTCGGTCCTAAAAATACCTGCATACCTTTGACTTAAGTGTTTGTCATGTCTGGTTTAAAATTTAACTAAGGACATTTTGCTTCCTTTCCCTTTAATAATTAACTCTTGTATGCAGTGTAAGGCACTGTGGGCCTCGCTTCCTCCCTGTCTGTGTTCAGTGTGTACATGGAGGCATAAATAAACCATAAATGGTCTCAAAAATAGACCTGTGTGTAGATTTAGACTCAATGTACAGGTCCTTGCTCTTAGGTTAAGGTGATGGTTGAAACCTAAAAACAATTAACTATTTTAAGATATTTATTGCAGAAGCTTGGTAGTGCCATACATTGGATTGTGCTACATTCTTTTACTCTAATTTGTTTTGGGGTTTTTTTTGGCAACTTTTTTCCCTTTATTGTGTCTCCTAGACCTAAGTCGGACTCTTCTGATGTTTTTATGTCCTAGATTATGAAATAATTATAGGTTTAAACAATGAAGAAAGAGACGTCTGAGAGAGTTGAGCATCAGTGTATGTCAGAACAGTGAAGAGAGAAGTTTGAGAGAGTTGAGCATCAGTGTGAGTCAATGACTTGTGTGTGTGTGTGTGTGTGTGTGTGGGAAATCTCTTGGCTCCTGCTCATCTATTATGCAGGTTTAGGTTAATTGTTGACTCTACATTTACCATACGGAATTAATATGTGAATGATATGTAGTAATACATTCACAGAAGTTATGCAGTAAGATAATCTACTTCTATTAGAATCCTACAATAATCTATAAGTCGTCTTTTCAATTTTAGGATCGTGGACCTCACGTGGGGTCACCTGGAATTTGTTCGGTGTCACCTGAAATATCTAGCAATTGATTAGCAATAGTTACTGATAAAATGTATCATTAAAACAGCACACACAGTCACTAAGTGTACTAATCTGGCTACTCTGTATATGCAACAGTGTAACAAAGGTGATGAAAAAACATCTCTAAAATTGCCAGAAATTAGTAATGCCAAAACAGGGTCACAAGCCAAAAAAGGTTGGGAACCACTGTGATACGGTGTTATTTAAAATGTTAGTTTTTGTTTTGGTATTAGTCATTTTCATTTTCACTGTGACCACATGACCATGTGGTCATTCAGAGAGACTCTTACTTTTTATCATTGTGTTAATGTTTTATTTTTAAAGTCTAAGTGCATTTCTAGTCAGGCTTGATAATTGCCTATTCAGAAGGTAAAAGATGAATGTGGGAGGAAAACATGATTCACAGAACAACAAGTCTGATAGACATGAGAGTGTAGCTGACTGCAGTGAGTCACCATACTTTGGTCCGTGATGTTTCTGACTATGTGGGTGACTGCCATCAGCTGCTTTGATGTCGCGCACTCATGTCGGTCCCTGCACTGTTGCCAGGCTCTTATCAAAGAGGAAAATCAGAATGTTTGTTGTTCATATCATTCTCATCCCTTTTAAAAACCTAGAAAAATCAAACTGCACAACTGAAAGTATGGGGCTATCATGAGTGATGAGCCTCATGTTATAGTGATTTTTACCTTTTGTTAATTTTATGCAGGGGGTCCAAAGCTGAGGTGATTCTTTTTCTAATTGCTCATTTCCTGACTTCTTGTATTTGTATCTGGGTCTCCTGTCTCTCTGTTGCTTAGTGTTCCTACCCTGAATCCCAGAGCAATTATGTTAATTAATTAACATTTTTTATTCATTATTTTATCTACTGCAGCTTAATTCAGGGTAACAGGAAGCGAAAGCCAATCCCAACAGTCATTAGGCGAGAGTAGGGTCTGTCCTGTACAGTTCATTAACAACCATACCTATTCACACATTCTGTTGGTTCTGTTAAGAGTATCCAGTAATCTAGCTAATCTAATCTCCAATCTCCCTGTTCTTTGAATGTGGAAAGAAGCCAGGGTATCGGGGAAAAAAAAAAGCAAGCTTATACAGTGATCCTTGCAAACTCCAAGCAGAATAACAGTCAGTGCCTAAGAGCTAATCTCTGTCCTCTGTCTTGTCTCAGGGAACAGTGTAGATCAGCAGAGTCTGATCCAGACTGAGAACACGTTCCAGAAGAATTTAGTGCCAGACAGAACAGGGGCTTTCTGCAGGGATTTCATGGCCTAAAGATGAGTTGATCAACAGCAGTAAATCGTTGTGTCATCAGCATATTAGCACCTGTTACCTACAGTATACAGGGGGTTATCAGTTAACAACATCCTCGCCATCTGATTTATGAAGAAGCTCTTGTTATATCATTCTGATATATGGCTTTAAAACTCACCAACTGGTTCACACAGGAGCTGGTTGGTGAGAGGCGAATACATTGTAAATGCATTCACTGGATGTACACCATTCATTGGATTGTGTTACGTTCACTTTCTTTTGTTTGTGTTGTTTTTTGGGAACTTTTTGCCCTTCATTCTGACTCCCAGGTGTCAGTCAGACTCTTCTGATGTTATGTCCTGGACTATGATGTAACCACTGTGTTAGTGTAAGTCAGTGACTTTTATGTACAGTATGTGAGTTCCAACTTCTGCACTCTGTTGTGAAAATTAACAATTTTAGAAAACAGAACTAGTTGACGTTGTATTACATCAAACAACACTGTCTGATCTGTCATGTTGCTGATCTTAAAGTTGCATCTACCTTGTGCAGCTGAGGTCTGTTTTTTGCATTTGTAATCCAAATCATTCTGAAACATTTCCATTAAGAGACACACTGTACTAATCCAACCAGCAACCTAACTGTCCTCTGCTCTGTAGAGTAAAAATTGTGTATTTATAACTTATACAGTACAATTACGTGTTACAGAAACCAGGGCTGCTGCAGCGCGTGTGTCGTCTGGCGTTGCCTCTGTGGCTCCTCCTCCTGGCCCTGCTACTGCTGCTGTTTCTGCTGCCACTCATGGACCAGAGTCACAGCTGCTCCTTCTCCAACAATTTTGCTCGGTCCTTCAACATCATGCTGCGCTACGACAGCCCTCCACCCACGTAGGACCAGAATGAGTACCAGTGGCCAAAGTGTCCTATTATACAGTAGTACTTGACATGGCGCCTTCAGCCATCATACCATAACAGACCTTTTATGTTATTACATTAATTAAAAGATCATTTTTTTCCAAAAGGAAAAAACAACTTATATCCATTTGAATTCTGCTTTGATGACTGACTATACAGTTACTGTACTCCCTTCTATATATGTTCTAGCTTTGCCAAATATGTCAAGACAGTTATGCTGCATATTCTTTTTTACTGTATGTATATACTGTAGTTTCTGCTTGGATATGATCAGCAAACTTTAACAACAATGTTTACTGACTTCTTTTTTTTATTATTATTTTTACTTCCTATGGCTTTGTCCACAAACTACAGCTGGTTACTGTATAGTGAATTCGCACATGCCTTTCAAGTATTGGGTCTACCTCAACAGAGCATTTACAAGCATTGGTTTATCAAAGGTTTTCTTCAGTTAAACTGATTTCCAACTTAAAAAAACAAAAAATATGGATTAGATTGAAACTGTTAGCAGGGCTAACTTAGCCTATTCTGAAGATTAGTAGACTAGTACGTACACACAACAACCTACAAGTGATTAAATAGTTGTATAAATCCAATGCCAGGGAACTGCTAACATGATGTGTTTGTCAAGATGTGCATCCAGTAGGAAATCACTCATCAGTTCTTACTTCCGTTCAAAAACCTTTGAAACCATATTTACAGGATTAGATTTACATGAAACCATGGCAAGCTCTAAAAGAAACATGCTCTAAATCAGGGGTGTCAAACTCATTTTCAGGAAGGGGGGCGGGGCAACATTGACAATACAGTTCCTCTTGAAGGGCCGGTTGTAAATGGAAGACTGCATAGATGTAACTACTCTATAACGTATTAATAAATGTTTCTGCAATCGATTGTTATTTATTCAAGTTACTAATATTGTCAATTGCTCCGTGTAATAAAACAAACCAACTTTTAATCTATCAGGTCACAAACCTACAGCATGGACTTTATTATAAGGCATTTAAACTCTATATAAGTTTCCACAGGCCACACAGTGTGACCTGACGGGCCATATTTGGCCCACGGACCTTGAGTTTGGCACATGTGCCCTAAATGAAACTGCTCAAATGCATTTACATTTTTAATTGTGTTGGTAAAAATTGTACACTAAATAAAATGAATAGAAATGATTTCAATTGTTGTGGGAATAGAAGAGTAATAATACTCTTATAAAACAATATATGTATATTATATATGTAATATATATACACATGAAAAACTGGGACAGACTTCCCCCAAGAATTAATGAATTGATCAATTGTAATATATATAGATAAACAATGTATCTGTTACCCCATAATCAAACAAGAAAAACACCATGTCATTGTTCTGGTTGCAAAAACCTTTTAAGCCTATAATATAGTGTGATGTCGTTCTCTCACGACAGAGCTTCTCATGAGTCATGTGACCTAACACTGTCCATTGCTCCAGCTGGTGTGTCGGTTTGACGCCACCACCTGACTTACAAAACTCTGCTGTGATCTCAGTGTGATTTCTTTCTTGCTGAACTGAAAGAGCAACTCTTAAAACACACGTTTATTTTTCCATTTTTTCATTCAGTTGCGATTGGAGCAGTAACCTAATATCTATAAGACTTTTTGTGACGCTCAGCTACTGTTTACAAAAGGAAGCCTCAATGTTACAGAGATAGTGTAGTGGTTAGGACACCTGCATTGCAAACAGAGAGTCCTAGGGTTGAATCCCAGAGAAACCACATGATTGGCACCTCCAGGCTCTTAACAGAAGAATTTCCACAGTGTGGAAGTTCTAAATATTATTATTATTATTATTATTAAGTCAGAGAGACTAGATGAGAAGACTATGAGACTGGTATCATACACAGTAATGACACGTAGCTATTTTGCATTCAGTAAAATGGACTATTCAAATATTACACAGCCCAGACAGGATCTGCTGCAGATCTTCTTCCTGTTAAAGCGTTCAGGGGTTTTTCCTCTACATTGTTTGCTCAGTGTGTGATTTACTTTGATTTTAAACAACATCTGTAAAATCTGGGCTTTAGATTTCTGAATCTAATGTATCTAATATACACTTCTAATTATACACTACAAATTTGTACTGTTTGAAAATGTACAATTGATTTGCAAAGGTGGAGATTCTTTGGAAAAACTCCACCCATGCATATAACATCATGGCAGAAGTTTGTGCTAAGCAGCTTTAGTCGACTGTGTGGCGTGGCTGTAGGACATGCGCTCACATGTCAGTGTTGGCCATCGCAATTGTTTGTTATTGTCTGTGATCAAGCAGTGGCAGAGATGGCAGACAGTTTGACACTTCTGTGTCAGAGAGAAACTGCCAAACCAGAAATTCAGTTTCGATGTGCAGCATCATGGTGGTCACTGTCAAAGTCTACAGGGGCCTGGATGTCTTCTGGGAAGACCTGGTGCTTGTGCACCTGTTATCCTGCTGCTCTGCTTTGTAGAGCAGCTTGCTACTGCATGTTCGTTAATAATTTTCCTATGCTGTTAAGAAAGACATTCTAAAAGTTCATGTTTCTTCACATATTTTGTGTCTGTGGGTCTTCAAAGGGGGTCCCTGGCTAGAAGCTAATACTGGTCGGGAGGCCTTAGCATGGAAAAGTTTGGGAACCTCTGTTGTAGATTATAGTCCCTGATATCTACCACTTTTGTCTTTCAAAACATTTCAGAATGATGGTTCTGCAATAACAGTAATCCACTTAAAATTCACAGTTTCAAAGTCATGACTCCACTTTAACACATCCTGGTCGTTACAGCAGTTGAATGTTTCTTGATATTCATATACATTTTATTTTTATTGCACAGAGACAAACTGTCAATGTTTCATCAGATTTACCCCTGTTAGTATTTAGTCATTAAATAACTAAGTTTCATTGTCATCATTAAATCTCGGGCATCTTTATCAAAGCTGATCTCCTGATTTTGTTGCTCTGTGTTGCTTTGTTTCCCCATGGCGATACAATGAATTCTTTTTCAGTGGGAGGAAAGCTTCCTGGCATTGTTACATCACACATGCCTCTGATTTGGTGCGTGGGGGCTCGGATACACCGACGCTGCCCTTTAAGAGGATGATAACAGCCACCTACCTGCTGCACTGGGTCTTCAATGGACACACAGCAGTGGAGAGAAAAACATCCATGGGATACTAAGTCATCTTGGGCAGATACGTACCCAGAGAGTGCAGCCATCTGGTCGGCGGAGAGACGTGTTGGAGAAGAGAGGTCAGAGAGAATCATCCTCTTTCAGAATAGTTATTATGTTGATATGATTTATTTTTTAAATGATGACATGAATAATAACAGCAATATGTAATGTTGACGTAGAAACATAGAGAAAAGAAGTCACAGGGATAGTTCAGGTGATCCAATCAAAAACTAACAGAGGGGTCCTCGGTTTATGACGTCCTTGAACCTCAGTGTTTGTGGTCATGTTGACATCTCCCATGAATCTATCATGAGTCTTGTTGGATCATTCCGACGTACATTGTTGAAACAAATTTCGCACGATAGCTAGTCATCGAGCAGAGTGGACGAATACGTCGTTACAGGCCACTATACACTGAAGACGACTTAGTTTACAATCGCAGGTTGTATTTTGTTTTACATTGCATTGTGCTAAATTCACTTTGTTTCATTTGTGTTGTTGTGAGACTGTTAGTGATCATTTTGTGTATAATATAATATAATATAATATAATATAATATAATATAATATAATATAATATAATATAATATAATATAATATAATATAATATAATATAATATAATATAATATAATATAATATAATATAATATAATATAATATAATTTAATATGCCACTCAACAAAATATAGATAAAATGTAACTGTAGACATTTTATAAGTGGGTTTGTTATGCTAAACTGGAAGTAAAACACTTTGTCTCATTTTGACATTACATTTTTATTAGATGAAAACACAATTAAAGAACATCTTCCCAACTGGTTTGATTTTGTAAGAAGAGACGAAAGAGATAAATGAACAACAAGTCTGTTTTGCTTTGTGAGATCAAAGGTGTCATTAACTGACTTTGTTGTTTGAAAGCCTGTGTTTGGAGTTCATTTTGGTCAACAAACTGTTCATGTAGAGTCGGAGTGGCAGACAAGAAAAGTCTGTCTTCCAAAGAGCTAAGAAAAAGGTGAGTTGGTGAGAGAGAGACGTCCTTCTCCAGAGAGGTACGTTTATGAAGTTTTCAAGAACTCTACGTCCCAGTCCAGCTGCCATCACCTCTTGAGGTTATTATATACAACTATTCCATATACAACTATTTAAACATCTAATTACTGACCAGTTCCACCAAATGTTATAGCATTGTCAGGTTGCAGATTTTCAAAAACATCATGCACATATCGGAATCGTACATGGAAACGTTAGACTCCAGAGAACAGGTGCAGAAAGCGCTTTTATTGTGACTGTATGCTCAGTGTTTGTGAGGACAGACACGGTCAGGGACGAGACTTTAGTCAAAACACAGAGTGTCTCTCAGGAGACTGGCCAGTCACATGACCCTAAACACAAAACCGGCACAGAAGCAAAACCCTGGAGTCGGATACGCAGCGTACACTGACGGAGCCGGTACGGTAATGTTTACAAGGAAGAAGCTGGGGTAACTATGTAATCACAAGGACGGGAACCTCAAGAGGGCAGGTGTAGGCAAGCACAGGGGCGTGGACAGAGGAGGGCAAGGAGAGAAGGACCTGAGGGTGAAAACGTTGAATAAAATTAGAGAGTAAAATAGGATGATACAAATGATACAAAAGGGAACGGATGTAAAGAAATGTGACTGGCCTTTTACAGCACTTCGGCAGTAGATAATTAGTGAACTAAAGACTTTTTTAAGACACAAAAACTTAATTTAATCCGCAACCCTTACCGCACTAAGAAGAGAAGAAAAAGCCTGTGTGTATACAGATATACGACGGAGAGGGAGAGAGAGAATGAGAGGCAGGGAGGGAGGGATGCAGTGGGCGGGGACAGTATCTCAGAGTGGGCGGTGTGATGATTTTTTTTTTCGTTTCTTCCAACCTCCAGGTGCTGTAGTTCTCTTCCCTCTATCTCTTCCAGCTTTTCACTCTTTTCCACGGCTCTCTTATTTTACACAGGACAAGAGTGCTGTGACTGTAGAAACCCGCAGTCACTGTGCGCACGCACGTTGTGCACACACGTACGGAACCAAACAGTCCCGCTCTCAGCCTAGTTAGCCGGCTTCCATGGACCCCGCTGGACCAACCGGACAGCTAGAATAGAAGACAGTGTGGTGGTGGTTGCTGCAGAGGACGAAGACTTCCGTGGACCGTCATCATCATCATCATCATCAGTAGCAGCAGCAGCAGAACCCTCCGCAAGTGATGGCCGGACACGAGTGGCAAGACTGGTTCGAGCGAGAGGAGTTTATAGCCCAAATCAGCGACATCCGAGTGCAGAATCTCCAAGGTAGGAGGATTCCGTCCACGGGACTCAGCCATGCATGTACCTCTACCTCATGAACTGTTTGTCTCTTGGCGGGCGTGCATGTGTGTGGGTGGGTGTTTATGTGCGCGCGCGTTTAACTGAAGGAACCTTTTAACTGTTATATTTATAGACTGCTGCTAACTTTTCACCCGTTACTATAGAGAAATACAAAGAGCTACGGTGGCCGGTTGGTGTGAAGACGTTTGGAAGTTATAACTCGATTAGTACAAAATTACAAAAACAAGGTAGAATATAGTTAACAGCCTTAGAAATAGTTAAATAATTAATTTGCAAAGTTTTTTTTAACTATCTTTTTGTTGATACAATGAAATTACTTGGCTCCCTGCAAGGGTTTTTTCTTTCAAAATTGTCAATTAGCCTTTCCCCCCACGGCATACTTTGTTTTGTGCATGTACAGCACATCTAGTTCGAGTCATGTTTCGCTGTTTCCCCCCACGGCATACTTTGTTTTTCATCTAGTTCGAGTCATGTTTCGCTGTTTTTGCAAACTTTGAATTTAGCAAATAAACAAAACAATGATGTTGGCAAACAACAATGAAGTCAGCAAAAAAATATATGAAGAGTCAAGTTTTATCCAAAATAAAACATAGTTAATAATAATAATAACATAGAGATAAATATAAAAGGTAGTAAAATTTATTATAATCAGTTTATTTAGATCAAAATCTATTTTCTTACACTCAATATCAACACACTCTCTCTCTCTCCCACTCACTCAACTGACAGGCACGTCAGGAGTAAAACATGGTCGCCAGAACATGACATAACAACATGACGCCGCTAATTGAAGCACTAACCCAGCAGACGTTATCGTGTAGTACAGATAGATATCGTACAGCTTTCTATGCTCATCGTAAAGTACTCCCAAACTAACCAAATGTTACTTCCAAGTGTGTTTGTCTTTGAGAGCTTCTTCTTCTCCTGACGTCAGTGTTGATGTGCAATATCGCATTGAACTTAAGTTTGTGAATGCATTTGTATCAGTCTTCAGTTCTGGTACTGTTTTATTACCACATTCTGTATCCAGTAGAAAAGAAACAGACTTTGGTTAATATTTAGAAAAAAGGTCACCTGTGTGTATTTCATGACAACATTTAAGTCCTTAAAGAGAAGTCTATGCTGGAACACAGTACTTTTACACTTAGGTATCTAATGGTTACCATAGTGCCTTTGTTTACACTACATTAGCATCTATTTGTATTTATTTGTTTGTGGTTATTGTAGTGTACTGCTTTTGTAGTGTGTGTGTGTGTGTGTGTGTGTGTGAAAGATCAGGAAACTTGACTTATTGGCTGCACGAAATGCCATTCAAACCACTAGAAGTTTTGTAAAGACATTAGTCCGTCAGACTTCTTTACCAACACGCTAACAAGGTTGTCTCTCATATCCTATTACCCAGTTCCCAATCACTTACAGTAATTAGTAAAATACCTCATTAAGACTTGATATTACTATGTATCCCATCATAAGACTAAATTGTGACCTGGACCTGTCTATTTTCCACAAGCAATTGCATTTGTATTCATCCATTCCTTACTCAAATAAACGCTAACATCATCCTGTTTCACGAGACCAAAAGAACATTTTAAAAGCATCGCAAACAATGTAATTGTACAACACCCTCACGGGTGGGATGGGTAGTTCATTTTTACACAGCCGTACTCAGCTAATGTCTTAATGTACAGGTATATTTGTCATACTTGCCATTTTGTTTTGTCTGGTCTAACTGTATTAGCAGTTTTTTTCTTCGCTTCTCTTCTGTTCATTCTTGTGTTCTTTAACCTTTGGGTCGCCTGGAATGTCTAGTAATAGATTAAAAAATAAGGATAATAATAATAATATTTTGTCAACTAATTATTATTCTTTTTAAAATTATGGCTGAACAACTGCATTCTTTCACTTTCATGAATATAAATGGAGTCCAAATAAAATGCACGTATAAAAAGTTATGCACAAGTGACAGCTACTAAAATGTGTCAGAAATGTGTGATGTCAAAATGGTACACTACATTAGCATCTATTTGTATTTATTTGTTTGTGGTTATTGTAGTGTACTGCTTTTGTAGTGTGTGTGTGTGTGTGTGTGTGTGAAAGATCAGGAAACTTGACTTATTGGCTGCACGAAATGCCATTCAAACCACTAGAAGTTTTGTAAAGACATTAGTCCGTCAGACTTCTTTACCAACACGCTAACAAGGTTGTCTCTCATATCCTATTACCCAGTTCCCAATCACTTACAGTAATTAGTAAAATACCTCATTAAGACTTGATATTACTATGTATCCCATCATAAGACTAAATTGTGACCTGGACCTGTCTATTTTCCACAAGCAATTGCATTTGTATTCATCCATTCCTTACTCAAATAAACGCTAACATCATCCTGTTTCACGAGACCAAAAGAACATTTTAAAAGCATCGCAAACAATGTAATTGTACAACACCCTCACGGGTGGGATGGGTAGTTCATTTTTACACAGCCGTACTCAGCTAATGTACAGGTCTATTTGTCATATTTCTTGCCATTTTGTTTTGTCTGGTCTAACTGTATTAGCAGTTTTTTTCTTCGCTTCTCTTCTGTTCATTCTTGTGTTCTTTGACCTTTGGGTCGCCTGGAATGTCTAGTAATAGATTAAAAAATAAGGATAATAATAATAATATTTTGTCAACTAATTATTATTCTTTTTAAAATTATGGCTGAACAACTGCATTCTTTCACTTTCATGAATATAAATGGAGTCCAAATAAAATGCACGTATAAAAAGTTATGCACAAGTGACAGCTACTAAAATGTGTCCGAAATGTGTGATGTCAAAATGGGGTCACAAGCCAAAAGGGAACCATGTTCAGGTATTGCTATCAAGGGCAAGATAGACAAAATGTACTAACTTTTGAGCCTTCCGGTGAAAGATTTTACAGCAAAATTGTAGTTTCTGTGAAGCAAAAACATTTCACACTGAATCTTCGCCGTTCATCTTCTCAGTTTGTTATTTTTCTCTCTTGTTGTGATGCCTCCTTTTTTCTGCCAGAGAGTCTGATGACTAAAATTCATGGATCAATGCCTCAGCGCCTCCCGCATACCAACCCAAGCCCACTCTTGTTGTCCAGGGCAATTAGGTTCAAGACACATTTCTGTGCTTTTGCTGGAGATGCATGTGTTGACCAATGAGAAGCTCAAGAATCACAGTTTTATCCCATCCTTCCATGGTTTCTTGCTGTAGACTGCAGAGCAGTCTGTTTTCCCTCCACTGGTCTTTATGAGGGACATGATTCCATTTGAGGAGGAAGCTATAAGTATTACTGTACTGCAGCAGCTACCAGTCTAAACACTGTTGATGTGTGTGTAGAATTAGCCTTGTAGCCTCCAGTGAGCCATATTGAACATAAAAATGAATAACAACTGCTTTTGCTGCCATGGTAACTCCCTCACATCTCCCACTCTCTACACAGTCGCCAAGTCCCATGTCTTCGTATTGCAGTTTGGTGCGGCAGATTTAGAAGGAACCAGTAAAACGTACAGATCCTAGTCGCTTTTATTTTTCCTTTTTCCACTGCTTCAAACTTGAGTCCGTCAAGTCAGTAAAACTTCTTTTGTGAATTGGGCTATAAATATAAAGTTGCTAAAATTCAAGCTAATGCCTAGTCTTCCCTTCTAGCCCTCAGAAATAATTTCTTTGATCATCCAAATGTATTGAGAACAGCTCCTCCTACTGTACACCAGACGGAATTTACCCCCACATAGTTGCTTCATGCTAGCGGCTAACTGCTAACGTCTGACATGCTGATGACTGAGCGTCACTGAGTGAATGTTATCACCCTCCATTTGACTCTTTTCCTGTGTCACTAGCTCTGCCTCTCTCCCACATCAGTAAACTTTCTTAACTTCTTCATACTACCACTAGTAGGCAAACACAACGACCGTGCCGTCATGTGAGTGGTGTTTGTGTTGTTGACTCATGTTCTGACCCCATGATTTTAGTTCAGGAGACTAAAATGTAAAAAAATGGCCTTTTTGTGATTTGCTCTTGGAGAATATATTGAACGGTTAGTTGACCTTTTTAAAAATGTAAAGGTGAAGAAAGTCAGACTAACAAACACAGACTGAAAAACCTCCAGGACGACATGTACAAACATGGAACATTTCAAATGCTTGTCCTATAATTATGTATTAATTAACCTCTTTCTGTTCTCATCCCTTTTAAAACAGGGAATTGTTTGCTCGCAGGATCATCATTTTTCTTTCTTTGTTTGTTTTCCAGTTGAAAGAGAGGAGGTTCAGAAGAGGACCTTCACCAGATGGATGAATCTACATTTAGAAAAGGTTTGTTGATGGTACTGTAGAATGGCTGGGAGAAAGACAGAGTTTTCATTGTTTTTCCCATAGTTTTTTAATTAGATCTTTTTAAGTCTTAAATTCTCCTGTTTAGTTCTTCTTTTGCCGTAATCCCCCCCCCTCCCCCCCCCCATTTGGTTCCTTTATCTCACTCGAAGCACTTAAAATGAGAAAAAGGAGCCAAAAGAAACAAACAAACAAAAAAGACTGTGGAGAAACAGATTAGAGTTGGAAAATGATTAGAACGATTTCAGATTCTGCACTGGAATAGCTATAAATAACATCTGCCAATGTTGAACCAAGTGACATGCAGTACAGTGAAGTACAGGAGGCCCTCAACAGTTTCATTCCTATGCTGTGAAGTAATGCGACTTTGTAAGTCTGAACTCACATACTGCACATTAGTACCTGTGTCACTCAGCTACACTAACACAGTGGTGACATCATAATGTAGGACATAAAAACATCAGAAGATTCAGGAACCTGGGAGCCATAATGAAGGGCAAAAAGTTCCCGAAAAACAACATCAATGTGACGTACAACTGACAAATGTAAACTCCACTCGCCAACTCGTCCCTGTGTAAATGAGTTGGCGAGTTTTAATGATGGAACAAGACTTTCTTAATAAATGTATGGGAGATGCTGTAGGTGTTTACTACCACCCTTATTTTTGCAGTCTGTGATTGAGTATATCAGCCCACATTAGGGATTTTAGCACTTAAAAACAAATTCTCGAATTCTCAGCTTTGTTTCCAATTAGTAGTGGCATGTAGTCCTGAGCAGTGCTAATCAGAATAGGCCTTACTTACTGCTCTTACTAGATCTTACCTACCGCCAGTTTCTACTGAAGTTCTGTCTGACGACTTGATGGAGTCTACCTTCTAGGAATGGGCTCCTTAGTAACCATAAATATTAGCTAACTCCCGTAGGCTGGAATGGCTCTGTCTGCAGTGAGTGACCTGCTGTATTTGATGTAAACTTGTCTTGTACTCCTGAGCCACTGTTTTGTTTCGACACTCTTCAAAAAGCGGGTGAGTCACAGGGTGCATTCAGAGTCTGATCAAGTCTGTTGTTTTTCTCTGACACAATAGGCCTCTCTTCTCTCACTCTCCGTTTGGCCATGTGTCAAATCTCTTAACACAATTGTACACTTGTCCTCTGTCATCTTATTTTAACCGACAACCCTTTAGCCACTCTTCACCTTTTTACATTATTTACCCATTTTCTGTCAGTAACAAACCTCTCTCTATGTATATTTTTTTCTCCATAGTTTAAGTATCTTTTCTTATAAATATGTCTTAGTTTTTGGTTGTGTTTCTATATGGTGTCTAAACAAGTATAAGGACAAGGATTTATAAAAAAAATGGAAAAAAAGTTCAGCCGCTTAACGGTTCACGAAAGCCACAAAAAGTTCACTCTGTACCATGATATTGACGTATCCTCTTGATATGGAGGGTTTCTTGACTTCATTCTGTTGATATGGCACAACACAGTTTGATGCGACGTAAGCATCAAACGCCGTAACGCCGATGGACTTACTATACATATTGAACTTTAGTTGTATTCCATTCGTGACAAACAAATCCAATTCTGTTATTTTCCTTCAGTGCATCAGGGAACATCTGTACGGTTGGTGGTTTTTCCAGTTTTTGTTTTGCCTTCTGTGACATAATCAGATTTACTGTATTTACTTGTTTCATCCCTAGTGTGACCCTCCCATCAAGGTCCATGACCTTTTTAAAGACATTCAGGACGGGCATATTCTCATGGCACTATTGGAGGAGCTCTCAGGCTGCAAGCTGGTCAGTTTGTCAGAGTGAAGCCAGGCATACAATGAAGAACTTTGTACATGTATAATTGTTTGTTTTTACAATGTTTACAGCTGCATGGATTTAAGAAGTCCTCCCATCGTATTTTCAGACTCAACAATATCGCTAAGGTCCTCTCTTTCCTCGAGGAAAGAAATGTGAGTGCCGCAGTGAATCTGCTGTTTCTGTCTGGAAGAATCACTGACCCGCTTTATTAACCTTCATTGTCCTAATTGCGTTGGTCCCCAGGTGAAACTGGTCAGCATTGATGCAGCGGATGTGGCTGATGGAAACCCCTCCATCATCCTGGGCCTCATCTGGAATATTATCCTATTCTTCCAGGTAATGTGATTGTCTGCCATGTTATTTGATCAACTGCTCTGTTGCCCAATCATCATGTCTCCTTGATAGATACTGTGACCTGTTTAATTCAACTGAGTCACTGGATTAGTCACAGTTCTTCAGAAGAGGAAATCTTTTAGTATCACTTTCTTTATCCCTACTGCTCTGCTGTTTACACTCAGTGCAGTGATGAACTCTGTTCCCTGTACGACAGCCATGTTCTTGGTTTAAATTCTTAGGATGCTTTGCTTTGTTTTGCATGTCTGTTTTTTTTTTTTTGTTTTTTTTTAAACATATTTTCACTACAAACATGCCACAGAGAGAACTTGTGATGAACAGTGCGTGTCCAGTGAAAAACACAGACAATGACTGGCGACTTGGTTTGTCCTTGTGTAAATGCTCCTTCATTGCAGCGTAACATTACTGCCTATTTTATTACATGATTATGACCATTGGTTAACTAGATGATAGAATATCAGCGTTAGCCAATCAGAGGTTAGAAAAACGACTTCCCTTGCAGGGGGTGAAAACTGTTGCCTTTTTTGCCGCATTTTTTCACTGTCCAGGTATGTATTTGAGTGCAAGGAGTTAGTAGTTCACAAAACTGATAACCACTGTATAGATTAAAGTGGTACTACAGTAGCTTACGTCAGTAAGATTTCAGCATACTGCAGCTTTACTGCACGGTACACTATTATGCTCATGTTGCCTCTCTTCCTCTAAGATGAGGGTTCCATTTTTATATAAAAATCTATTTAAAAAATCTCCATGCAGCCAAAATGTTCAAGATAGCCCTGCAGTAATGGTTTTCATTTTTTCTCTGTTTTTGGAACAGTAGTACAAGGAAAGGAAGGAATTAAAAAGCAAACACTGCAAAAAGTAAAAGTAAAGAACCGTAGCGGTTTATTTTAGCAGCATTTTAATAATTTATATCCAAGCCTCCACAGTTTGTGGGGACACCAGTTCAGAGATGGCACACAGTCTGTGTACTTCCAGCATTTTCTAGGTCATTTGTACTCAAATTCCAAAAGGTTTATCTAAATAAAAACACACTGTTGTCCTCAGTGGATTGACATTAGAAGAAGAAACAGTATATGGACATATGTACTGACTACAGGAAATGGCTATTTGTTAATACAATCCAAGTCATTTTAATAGCTTTCATTTTTCCCCTATAAACCAGGCAAGTTATTCATATGTGGGAGAAATAATTAAATGTGATTTGGACATGCACTGGAAGTTTATTATCTAAACTCATATCCTGTGTGACTCCAGATTAAAGAGCTGACTGGGAACATTCGCAGCCAGTTTCCCTCCTCCTCCAGTCTGTCCTCCATCCCGACCAGCTCAGATTCTGACACATCCTTTGGCAGCGCTCCATCAGAACAGAGGCAGACGGCGTCCATGGCCATGCGAGAAAATAACAAGGCCATTAAGAAACTGCTACAGTGGGTGCAGAAACGAACACGCAAGTGAGTGTGGGTTTCCGCCATTTTGAGAGTTAGAATTCTCTCATACATGTACATGGTTTCTATGGTAGTGATGGTGCAAAACCTACTACAGATACTAGGACGAGACGTTCTTGTCTGTTAAGCTGATTGTAGTTGACTGTTTTTTAACAATTGTTGAATTTTGCTGCAAAGGTATGGTGTCGCTGTTCAAGACTTTGGAAAAAGTTGGACAAGTGGTTTGGCCTTCCTGGCCATCATCAAATCCATTGACTCCACCCTGATAGACATGAGGAAAGCCCTGCTGAGAAATGCCAAGGAAAATGTGGAAGATGCCTTCAGGATAGCTCACTACAGCCTTGGGATCCCACGTCTCCTGGAGCCAGATGGTAACAAAAAAAACAAACAAAATTTGATTTGGACACTTTCTCTCTGACTGTCAGTGACTTGGACCACCTTATGTACATCAGTGTGCATCAGAGTTTCTGACCAATAGGGGATTTGGACACTTTCTCTCTGACTGTCAGCATTGTTGCTGTATGAACTGGTTCAGTCAATAGAGTGAATACTGTTAATGTCTAAAACAACCTCTAAGTCTTCAATAGGTTTAAGTATCTGTAGACATTCACTAATTTGCCTAAACCCAGGGACACCAGGGACGCCTCAGCCAATGGCATGCATGAGGAGAAAAGAAGGTGTTGGACATCACCTGTAATTGAAATAGAAGACTCCTCTAAACCCTTAAGACTTAAGACAGTTTCAGAATTTAGAAAATGTAAAAAATATTAAAAAAAAGAATATTTTCTTATTTCCTGAGGAGCTTCTTACAAAACTAAAACCATTAAAAAGAACATAAAAAACACAGTAGATGTAAAATTAGGTGATGGAGAACAAGACTTTCCTGCTCTCCTGGAGCATCTGTGTCACCCACTGCTCTGGTTTCATGAATGGATTAGATGCAGAGGATATTTTTGTCATGTGGGTGTATGCATCCAATGACACATACAGTAACTCTCCTACTTCTCCTTCTGTATAAAATACACGGCATTAATTCTACCCTTTTTCAATCTAGATCTGACTACCAGTGCACCAGACGAACAGTCCATCATCACATATGTCGCTCAGTTCCTGGAGTACTTCCCTGGCATAGAAGAAGTAAGAGTCTTTGCTATTCTATCCATGGTGCATCGCTTCTTTTTTTATTTTTAAGGACTTAATTATTCTTTAAGAAATTGTATGTAAAATGTCTATATATATCCAGGGCGGTTGTGTTGAATTTTAAAGAGGATATTTTCTACTAAATTGACTTTGTCACGGTGTAATTGTCTGCCTACTCCTTAAATTACAGTTTTCAGCAACTAGGATGTTTTATGATCTGTAAAAAATGCAGAAACGTGTAACTCAAAACAAGGCATTCAGATTTCACCCCCTCCTAGCCCTGGTAATTACAATAGCCCAGAGTGGATGGCTCCACCCATAATACCAATTGTACCAGTGAGATGATCCGCCGTTTGCTTTAGCGATACACTGCTGCTGGACCACTGTAATGTCGACCCAGAATAAAAGCACAGCTGCTCTGTTGTTGGATGCTCAGCTCATGCCTTGATGGCATCTACATGGAGCCTTATCCAAAACAAAGGTTGTCAAAGGAAATTGCTGGCTGTCACTTAGAATTATAGGTTACGTTCCATCTGAAATTACAGCAAAAAGCTCAATTACAATGTGAGCTGAGGTTTGGAACACAAGCTATATTATGTTAACACCTGCGACATTAAGAGCGATTTGTTATCTATTATGACAGAAGAGGGACAACGCATGTTGTTACTCAGATTGTGATAGCTTCCGGTGGGCTAAGCAGAGCCAGGTCCAGTTAAAGCAGGTTTATTTTAACAACTAAAACCAGAAAAGTGCTGAATGAAGCAGCTGTCTCTGCCAGAATTCACGCTGATTCTCCACTCTTCAAACTCGCACTTTCACACACACAAAGCATTTTGTTTCCCACATTACTCACACACCTCATCAGTATGTTACATCAGGCAATAAATGCCAGGCAAATCATGACATTATAACCAAAGAATTAGGTTAGGTTATTAGTTAGGCTAAGTTAGGCTAACCGAAAACCCGTAAAAACAGGTATTAGGCTAACCGAAAACCCGTAAAAACATAACAATAACAATATTTAATTTGAAGTAATATGGAAGACACAAAGCTAACTTACTAACAATAACAATATTTAATTTGATATTTAATATGGAAGACACAAAGCTAACTTACTTCTTACTGCTATAAAACATGCAGGTTTAGTCTTAGCTCTTTACACTCTTCTGGAGCTGCAGGGTGTAGGTCAGGGGCCCAATTATTATAGTACAAATACTAACACTTCAGAATATTCCATTAAACCTGTGATAACACAAAATGATTCCCATCATCCACTTTTTCCTCAGCCTGAGGAGCCACACCAAATCATTGAACGGAGCATCTCCATGGGCCGACTTAACTTTGAATCCGACCCTTTCCGGAGTGATATTCATCGAGGAAGAGTGAAGGAGACGTCCTACAGGTTCCAGAGTGATTATTTGAATAAACCACCCAAAATCTTAATCTCCTCAGTGTCGGAGGACATGGGTACCATGTCACCAGAGTTTGTCCCAGCTGCTGCACGGGCGTGGTCTGCCGAAGACGTCTTAGCAGAATCTCCACACGTAGAAAACATCTCTAGCCGTGTCCTTGCAGATGCTGAGGATCTCACAAGTAAGGAGAAACTATTCCACAGCCAATCGCTGAGCGACTCTTCGGTGCCCGAGTGTGTAAATACTGAGTCGGTACTTGGTGACTCAGCCATAGGAACACCAGATTCGTTGATGGAAAGTGACTTTGGGGTGATATCAGAGAAGTTCTGTGAGAGCAGAAGTGACAGTTTTTTGTGTGACAGTGAAGGTGATGTTTATCATGCCATCGCTGTGGATGTAACCAGTCACGACGAGGGATTTATGCCGTTCTCAGATGACGGAGACACTGCAGAGGCATTTAGCGACCAAGAGACTGAAATAAAAACGTCACCTGAGAGAATGCTGGAACTATTTGAAGGAGACTTTGAGGGGAAAGGAAGTAAATCACAAGAAAGGGACATTATACTTGACAACAACTGGAGTTCTCTTGAGAACACAAAGGAACTAATTGAATCATGTGAGGAAAAAGAAGTTGAAGTATCAACTACGTGCATGGCAAACTTTGAAAATCACAACCAGGACTTGGTACGAGACCAAACATTATGTTTAGAAGGAAAAATGAACTCTCAAACAGAGAGCACAAATATTTGCAATGAGGAGGTCGGCGTCGGAATGGAAACAGATTCTGTGTGCGAAGAGGAAAAACGGGGACCGAGACTGGAAACATTGATTGTACACAGAGAAGAAGTACTTGTAGAAACACAAACTGAAGCAGATCAAGAAGTTCTGATGTGTGGCCAATATCCTGAAGACAGTATAAACACAGATACTGATAACCCTTTGGTCACTACAAGTCTAACTAAGCAACATGAAGAACCAGACCTTCCTCTTAGTTCTATTTGTAGCGAGCCAGAAGAACAGAGCCAGCAGAAACCATGTGACCTCTCAGATACGCTGGCTTACACTGGTAATGATGAGAGAACTCAACCAGAGAAAACCACATCAAATGGAACCAATCCAGTTTTCAGTGTCAAAAACGAAGATGAACCGGATTGTCATTCTAGTCGCAATGATGAAAGAAACTCTGTTGAAATTTCCTGCCATTTGGAAGTCGCTGATATTGACGAAGAACAAGACTTCAGCATTCCAAACACCACAGATGATGAGGAAACCATGGAAAAGGGTTGTAATCTGGGAGAACATCCTCAGACGGTTTTCACTGACATAGATGGTAGGGGTCTGAATTCCACAGATTATAATTTTCAGCCATTAAAATCTGACCAGGATGAACTGGGAGACATCTTTTCTGATAGTGACCCCACCGACACACAGCAGGTCATGCTGAATCAGTTAGATTCTCCAGTGGACTGTGGAATGGCTGTTTCTTGCTTTGAGTCCAAAGCCGTGGATTCCCCAGATGTAGCCGTTGGTAGATGCTCTCCCTTAGAGGATGTAGTTTGTGACCTAATTGAACCAATGGATCTGTTCTATCCAGACAAAGAGGAGCCAATGATGGCAGAGCCACTTTACAATGAACTGCACAGTTGGCCGTCTGTGTTGAGTGTTTCAGCTCTGCAGCCAGCGCCAGTGTCAGAAACTTTACTCGATGACGAATCAGGCATCGGACTGGATAAGGAGTCAAGCAACCAGTTGGACGTTAAATCAGACAAGGTGAATGCAATTTCTTAATACACTTGTGATTTTTATTTTCATTTTGTTTCAGTGTATATATATTGACAATTGCATCCCACAACTCTTTAAATGTGACAGAGATTTCCTTTTCCTTTTCCTTACTGGGTACTAGTTTATTTCCCCATGCTTTCTGTTGCTATTAGATAAACACCCAGTCCCACCAGGAAACTGAAAAAGCATCAGAGTCCCAGGAGAGGCCAGTTTTACCTCGGGAAACGTTGGGAGGAGCCTTTGGTGATGTTATTGCAGCTGATCACAGCAACATCACTGAGGCCGAACAACAGCAGAGTTTACGCTGTGCTGGGGGAAGTACAGAGCTTGTGAGGTAGGATTTCCATAATTAGTCATTTTAGTGGAGCACTGGGATATTTACTAACTTTCCCTTGGAGAAACTTGGTTCCCATAGTGTAGTTTTTGATTTTTTTCAGTACTTTCTTAGTAGTAGTTTTTAGTATGATGCAAACCCTAACTGGCATAAAACTCCTCCAATAAAGGAATGATGAAAGATTTTTTTTTTTTTAATATTGTTGTTGTTCTTGTTTTCAATAAACATGTGCTTTATTTACACTCTGATTTTATATTTGCAGGAGTGAACCTGGGCCTCCATGTTTTGGAGGTGACAGCCTGATCCCTCAGTTACGTTGTAGAAAGGGTTCGAGGCTCAGGGTGTCTCCAGCTAGACTGGTTAGTTACTTTCTGGAAAAAAAGTATAGTATAATGCTTGGGTAAAAATGTAAATTAGTAAAGTTATTTTTTCTGCTTGTTTCTAACAAAGCAGGGTGATCAGCGAGATGTGAAGGAAGTCGTCAAAATAACAGATGACACCAATACTGTTTGGTGAGTATGAACTTTGTGATAAATTCTGTTGACTTAGCTGAGAGTTATACAGTAGGATACCCTGTCTGACGTCTCCCTTCCTGTGTGTGTGTTTCTGTGTATGTTTGTGTGTGCAGTGGAAGTGAAAACCCAGAGTTTTATCTGCTGTTGCTGCTCTGGCTACTGCTCTACTGTTTTTGGCTACTGCCACAGATGGACGTGAGAAAACTGCCCAGTCTGCTGCTCAACTTCAACCACTAAAACACAGATTGTATACAAACGCACAAACACAGTTTTAACTGCCATCCAAGCCTACATTTCCTTTACACTAACTGTACTATAAGGCTGATAGTTGTACAACTTTTAGCTTTTTGCGTTTTGTCACCGTCTGTGCTCCTAATGGGTTTAATGACATATGACAGGGGTCACCAACTATATTTGTCGGAGGGCCAGAATTTTTCTGGACAGAAAGCTTGGAGGCCGGACACTCAGATAAAATGAAATAAATATCAATTTATTGTGTAACATTATTATTTAATGTTTATTTTGGAATCCAGTCGCGGGCCGGACTGGACAGTTCAGCCGTGCCAGATTTGGCCCACGGGCCACCAGTTGATGATGATGCTATGAAATTATTTTAGGTATGGAGTAACTTTATTTTGAAAAAGATATATCCTCCAGCAACTGTCTCCTCTGCTAATAGTTGTTTGATCTCACTGATAATGATCACATAGATCTGAAGTATCACACTCTGAATATTGTGTGCTTGGAATTTTATGCTTGATAAGATCTGTATCCATATTTTAAAATGTTTTAAGATAACGCATGTTTATTGTAAATGTGTGCTTGAGCTTGAAGTTGATTTGACAAAGAAATATATTTCTACTATGTGTCGTGTCAATGAAGGTTTACGGCAAAGCAACTATTTTTTTGACCCTTTATTCTTTTGGCCGTCATTAATTCTTGAGCAAATTTCATTGCAAATCTAGCTGTATTTCATTTACACATTGGTTTAAAGTCACGCTTGTCATACATTTTAGTTCTGTGCTATGGTAAACAGACATTACTGCCTTGTTTACATATATGCTAACTAACCAAAAGTGGATTCAGTCTTTTGGCTAAAAGCTCAGTGTGGTAAAGTGATGAACCAAATATTGTAACTTTTGCTGCTGTGTACTGTGGACAGACTACATGCATTTTGGATGTTTTTTTGCTGTGATCATAACATGTGAATTATAAGCCGCATCCAACAAGTTTAAGGAGAATTCAAATTTGAGAAAACACGCACATAAAAGCTTCCTGAATATAGGAATGTATCTTTAGGTGACTAAAAGATGTGAAAAGATGATAATAATAAAAAAAATGACTTAATTATGAAATCATTTGAAAAAAGAAAAATTGAACTTCCTGTTCAGTAGGGCCACATTTCAACAACTTATTACCAGGAACTAGTTTTCAAATTAATTGCGTTTGCTTTTAATTAAATTCTTACCTGGGCATGTCACCAAACTGCAGTTTATTTTTTCATTGCCATAGTACAACAAAAATTTGTTCCATGAGTGTTCTTCTTCAGAAGCGCCCAGAACAAAGGGGATTTGTTGTTTGCTCGACCAACCACAGCCATCCAAGGTGGGAATCGAACCTGTGATCCTCTGATAACAAGCCCAGAACCAATCAGCACTGCATTCTGTTGTAGTTCACATACGCAATCCTGGTTCGTCAGTTCACATTCAAGAAATTGTTGTTACCTTAAGTTAAAACGAACATAGTTTCTACTGCAGCTATTTTTTGTGTGTATAGATGAATGTTTGCTGAAGAGTTTCTTTAATAACCAGACTTCAACAACAAGGTAACACTGCCAGTAGACTTCAAAACAAAAGCAGGCTCTGTTTGTACCAACTAAATATTTATATTTGAAAAATTGTAAGTTTGAAAACCTAACTGTGTTGACACAAAGTTTAACTGGTCTAAACATAACCACATTAAATGAGCTGTGCTTTGATTTGCCATCAACAAATATTAAAGTAATTTTACCACACGGTTTTCATTGTGGACATTTTCATCAATCTCAGGAAATAAAGTTTGGATTTTGTGAAAACTTCTGGTTTGTTTTTATTTATAAATGTTACAGGCGTGCAGATGGTTGTTGTAACAGTAGGGGGAGCAGGGGTTACGGTGAGATGGAGCCAGATTATTAGCCCGAAGTTTTCACCTTACACACAAGAATCATTCACCAACAACTGCTGTATTTGTCATCCACTGTTACAGATCTCATTAAACGTGCTCCTACTGTAAATGATTTGATTTGAATCTGCAGTGTGGTAATGCTGTCATCTAGAGGCCATTGCATGATTCACCAAGAGGATCAGAGCCCAGCTGCTAACCTATGTTTTTGGCTGGCTTTTCTATATGTTGCAGCAACATGGTCATACTGCAGCTAAATTGTGTCTTCAGGTCTTTTCGTTCTGCGTCCTCAAAACTAATTTCCGGCAACATCACCTCTCGTCTCATCTCTCCCTCTCTCTAGCTCTCACTTAAACAGCCCAGCCAACAATCAATCTTTTTTTTAAAGAAGACTTACAGATGAATGTTTTACTTATTTTTTGTTGTGGATTACATGAAGATGTAATGTAGTCCAGTTTGATATAGTACACACACATTTAAAATAAAAATTAAAAAGGTCCAAAAAGCATTCCCGCTGTCATCCAGGTACAGACATTAAGTTATAAACAATGTTTGATGAGCAACCTTAGAAGTATATAACAACCGTTAGTCGAGTTCATATTTGGCATTATTACTTTGTTCTTTGACAACGACAGCTGTTTATTTACATTTTCTCATATACATATACGTATACATGTAAAAATACACACAAGTATTTCAACTATGTAGTATGCCCTACTAACATTGGCACCTGCTATGTTACAAGTGCATTAAACAACACAACATCAAATTGTAAACAAAACAATACACAACACAAATGTGAACAGTTCATAATCATTTTGTACATAAGTTTACTGACTTATTACAATTATATTAAACTAAACGGTTCCCATAGAATTATAGGCTCTCTCTTTTAAATGAGAGGTCGGAGGGGGGTAAGTTGGGCCCCGCCAAATGTCTTCCCAGGACACCCATAGGAATAGAGCTGGCCCTGCGTGGTGTAAGTTAGGAACGAGTCGTTACGCAATTTCCTTTTTGGCGTCGCAGAGGCCTAAGTATAAGGAAGTGGTCCCGCCGTGGACTAACAGCTACCACATCGACACGACAAGGGTGACTGGTAGTGAGGATACGCCGCGTCTGGTCCGAGGTACAGTTTGAACGACACGACCGAGACAAAAACAGAGCTCTGGTGAGACCGTGTGATGTATTAGGTTAGGTTTGTGTGTGTGAATGATCTGTTGTTGCTCTCCTGGCCTTGGCAGCTATTAGCTAACTAGCTGTGTGACACGGTGCTGTTGCGTGCTGAGTGGTTTGGATGTGGTACACGCTGCGGTGTTAGCTGAAAGAGGCTGTGTTGTCACTTCAGCTCAACAGTTGACAATGGACGCGGGGACAGCCCGGCAAACGGAGACATCGGCGGTTTTTATTGTTCAGTTAGAATGTTTACAATGTGTTTTTTGACTGGCGGTATATCTATGTGTTACAGTTAGCCAGCCTTGCTAATTGATAGCAGTGTGTCTGTGTGTCATTGCAACATTTACATTTTAGTTAGCAAGACTTTTATTAATTTATCTATCTTAATCTTTCTATTAAACGATGTGGTCATTTAAAAATGGGGTAAGAGTGTACGTTACAATTGTTAATTATACATTATTTACTGTTCGAGGTACATGAAGCACAGAAAACGCTGACAAAACGTTGTTAAGAAATATTCTGCATATACTTCTATATCAATTCCTCCATTTGCCCCTGTTAAATTGGTTTTAGGGGGATATTTGTAGTTTACTTTTAAACTGTAAAGTCCGTTGAGACAAATGTGATTTGTGAATTTTGGCCATATAAATTAAATGTATGTATATATTGTTGTATTTTTTTTTTTGTTCTCCTGTTGTGGTGCACCCTCAATTTCGTTGTACCCCTGTGGTACAATGACAATAAAGACTTTTCTATTCTTTTTTTTATTCTAAATTGACTTCAATCTAGTCAATAATTTTTCTCAATGGTTTGTGCCTGTTTATTTAAAAATGGCTAAAGTACTTTAAAATTAAAAAAGAAACAATAATTGATACAATATGGGTGAAATAAATAAATACCAAGGTGAATGCACAAAAATGGGAAATATTGTTGAATTAAATTAGTTTTAAATATTAGTTTAAAAATGCAAGTTGGGTTAAATTTTGACAGTTCAAAGATGGAGGAGCTGCTCCTTCTTACAGGGCCTTTACAGTGAAAACTTATGTAATTCATCCTATGACTAGTTATAACAGAGAGCCACTGGTGGGCTAGCCTTTGGGAGTGGGGGGAGGGGGGGCATGGGTTTGGAAATTCTGCCAGGTAAGCAGGAGTCTAACCTTGTTAGGAATATACTTTTAAAACAAATTCTTGATACAGATGGGGCAGTTTGTTGGAATAAGCAGAAATAGCTACATGTTTGTCTTCACTGTTCTGGAGGCACCGCTGGACGGTTTGTCAGGATTGCAACCATGAAATCGTAAATGAGACATTTTAACTGAGAAGCAGAGAGTTTGGCATGAAACAGACAAAATGGTTTGGGGAAAAAAAAATACCACATTTGAAATCATCCAATAGTACAAGACCAGTAGTTTTTGGATAGTAAGGGACTGTAGATGGAATACTGTTGTTCAGGACAACAGTTCCTCTGACGTTTTTCAACATCAACTGTTGATGCGTTCTACAAACCACCGCCAAGATGCACAGTTATGACAAAATCCTCTATCTAGTGGAATGTTAGAGTTGTACTTTTGTGGGTTTTTTTTTTTTTTGAAGTTGTACTTTTGTGGGTTTTTGACATTTCTAACATTTTTTGTTCATAATTATGTTCATAATTCAAATAAAAGGTGTGAGACACATACATCTTTGTAGGACAGCTGTTATTTGTCCTACTGTTTCAGCAATAAACAGTAGAAAATCATACTTAGGTGTCTTCATTTATCACAACCAATCATAAAAACTTGTTTAATAATTATTGCTCTACTCTGTGATTCATCAGATTAGCGGTTTTAAAAACCCTGATTTATTGATATGTTTCTGTTTTTTTTGTTTTTTGTTTTTTTTTAGGTCTATTTCAACCCAAGCGTGAAGAGCATCTGGTGTTGAAGTAGAATATTTTATCATGTGGAACATATGTTGGCTTGTGCCTATCAGAAAATTCCCAGCTGCTACCTGTGAGTACGACGTTGCACCTGTTTATATTCTAAGAGCCGCTGTTTAGCTAATGTTACCTGAATGGCTGTCATTCATGTGAAATAAATTCAGTGTAGTTAAGGAATCCCTAATGTCATCAATGACACTGATATCGTGGATGAAATTTATTGTAATATATTGATTATTGCAGAATCGCTGTATTGCGATATTGTCATTATCGTGTGTAAAATATCATGTTAATATCGTATCTCGCGATACACATCCCTATGCTACAGTCGTTAATGGTAAATATGTTGGTTACTAACACTTCCATTGGAACATATTTTGATATTTTAGGTGTGTATGTATTCACTGTAATTGGTATTGCAGTTACATTTCTTGTCCTCATTTGCCTTGGCAGTGAACTAGTGAACAACGGGGGGGGAAATGAAATGAGATAGAGTGAGCGACCGGAGGAGCCCAGCCCCTATCTCCACCTTTCCAGAATGGCAGGTTTACAGCTGGTCACCCCTGCTACTTCACCCATGGGGCCTTTCTTTGGTCTGCCATGGCAGCAGGAGGCCATCCATGATAACATTTACACACCTAGGAAATATCAGGCAAGAAGTCAACACCCAAACTTACAACATTTGCTTGATGTTTGTCTTGTCCTGTTTGAATTAACAGTGTGTAAACCTATTTGTTTCCTTCACAGGTAGAACTTCTTGAAGCAGCTCTTGAACATAATACTATTGTCTGCTTGAACACTGGCTCAGGGAAGACCTTTATCGCAGTACTCCTAGTAAAAGAGCTCTCCTACCAAATTCGAGGAAATTACCTAGGACATGCAAAGAGGACTGTTTTTCTGGTAAACACAGGTACTGACAATTTACACTCTGAAACTTCTTGTGAATTCAGTTTTTTTACAGTTTACACTTATTTTACATTGAAAACAAACCGGTGACAATACAAACAACACATTTCCTCAATGCCGTACCGTACATTAAAGTGCTTCAAAAACGAGCATTATTTTATTTGTTTTTTTCCTTTTTGCTGTATTGTTTGGTATGAAACAGTAAACAGACACAGGAGAATAATAGCTTAATTACAAATAACTTTTTTTGTTTTGATTCTATTCCACTGCTTAATGCCCCAGTCATACTGAAGTTAATTAAAGTAATAAATGATAATGTATTTTCCTTTATCTCTGTTATTGTTCAGCTTCAACTGCAGTGCAGCAAGCAGCTGCTATTAGGACCCACTCTGACCTGGAGGTGGGAGAATACACAGATTTGGGGAAAGCAACAGAATGGACTGACCAACACTGGGGTCAAGAGATTATTAACAATCAGGTGTGTGTCTTTGTTTTTCATGGTTGACATAAAATAGTTATCATACCATCAAAGGCATTTTGATTCTCATTTGCACTTATCACCCCATCTGCATTCTGCTTCATACAGGTGCTGGTCATGACCTGCCATGTATTCCTGTACATTTTGAAGAAAAAAATCTTGCTTTTGTCCAAAATTAACCTGGTGGTGTTTGATGATTGTCACCTAGCCATCACAAACCATCCTTACTGTGAGATAATGAAGGTGAGGTTATGGTCTGGGGCTGAAATAGATCCTGTTCTTCAGAAGTGGCAGTGTTGTAAATGACCAAGCGTCTTGTCTCTCTGCAGCTGTTTGAAGGCTGCTCGTGCTCTCCTCGAATCCTGGGACTCACGGCGTCTATTCTAAATGGGAAATGTGATCCTTCGGAATTGGAGCAGAAGATCCTGAATCTGGAGAGAATTCTCAAAAGCAATGCTGAAACTGCCACAGACCTTGTGGTTCTGGACAGGTCTCGTTAGCCCACTGCTCTACTTTTGCCAAAAATATACATATGTTTTTTTTTTAAGCAAATCAGGACTGGTCTGAGGTACATATAAAGAAAAAAAGTTAACATAAAAATACTTCTTATTAGTATTTTATAAACAGGATTTTTCTTTATTATTGGTTTATTTACTTATTTTATTTATTATCATTTTTGGTGCTATTATTTGAGTGCTTTTGTTTTTTTTCACAGTACTGTTGTGTGGATTAGGTTTGAAAATGTGAACCTGTGAATTTTATTCCAATATAAAAACTAAAAGTAGTCAACAATAACTTAAAGTAGATGAGTATTAAAGCCTAGTTTATTTCCAGGTATGCCTCTCAGCCAAGAGAAGTCGTGCTGGATTGTGGCGTCTACACAGACAAAAGTGGACTTTCTTCCCAACTGCAGCTGGAGCTGGACGAAGCTCTTCACTTTCTGAACGACTGCAACATCTCTGTCACCAGAGAAGACAGAGATCCTACGTTCATCTCCAAGCAGGTAATGAAACGTTCACACCAAGGTCAAATTGACACTCTTTTATAATGTGTTTGTTATAACCATGATGTCTGTATGGTTTCAAGAGACATTGGCGAATGACTGCTAGAAGCTCAAGTTACAATGTAGCTTTTGACCACACGGTGGCAGAAATGTACCACTCATTTCTTTAACAAGCTCCAGTGTAACATGAAGAAGACTGTCCTTTTCTCCAGCTGTAGCAAAAAGTATGGCTACATTTCTGTGTTGGTACAACCCCTACTTTATCAAATATAATATTTAATGGACCCCAGGCTAGCTTGTACTTAAAAAAATTGGCCTCAAGGTCAAAAAGGTCAGCAGGCGTAATGCTGTATGTACAATATTCTGACAACTTGTCAATGTGTTTCTCAGCTTATGCAATAATGTCTTCCTGTTCTGTCTAGATCCTGAGTGACTGCCAGGCTGTGCTTCAAGTCCTGGGGCCCTGGTGTGCCGACAAGGCAGCAGGCATTATGGTCCGGGAGCTTCAGAAATATATAAAACATGAACAGGAGGAACTCGGTCGCAAGTTCCTGCTCTTCACAGACACAACTCTGCGCAAAGTGCATGCTCTCTGTGAGGAGCACTTCTCTCCCGCCTCACTGGACCTCAAGTTTGTCACCCCGAAGGTTCTGCGGCTGTTGGAGATCCTCCATGAATACAAGCCCTTTGAACGACAGCAGTTTGAGAGCGTCGAGTGGTACAACAACCGCAACCAGGACAATTACGTGTCCTGGAGTGACTCGGAGGATGAAGACGAAGATGAAGAGGTGGAGTCCAAAGATAGGCCTGAAGCCAACTTTCCCTCACCGTTCACCAATATTTTGTGTGGGATCATTTTCGTGGAGAGGCGTTACACGGCCGTTGTCCTCAATCGGTGGGTTTACAAACACACATTGTGACATGTTGTTTAAGTTGTTTTTATGTAATATACTGACAAAATAGGATCAGGAAGCTGAAAGGTTACTGTAGACAAAAACATCTTAAAGGGGGACATGTTGTGTATAGTTGTCACTGGAGTAGACACTCCAGAGTCATCACCATTTTTTGTAGGGTATTAGAGTTAACCAGGGTGCAGTTTAAGCAAAACAAAAAAAGTTCTGAACAAAGACATTTTCTCAGCTGTTATGCAGATTCTCCGCTCTTGGAGATCGTTCTGACTCACATATGCATACACACACATTCAAAGGAAATATGTCACCTTATTGCACAATTATAACTCTCGGGCTATGCACTCCCCCTGCCCCCTCACTGCTCAGCCATGGCGCAGTCCACAATGTCTCCACCTGATAAGGAGGAATGAGCGAGCAGTGTTTTCAGTCTTTTCTTGTTTTGTTTATAAGGAGGAATGAGCGAGCGGTGTTTTCAGTCTTTTCTTGTTTTGTTTTTAGGTTAATTGTATTGTCATGCCAAACGTTGTGTTATTCTTGAGATGGTCTAACTAAGGTACTATTTTTGCTTAAGTCTTATTAAGGAAGCTGGGAAGCAGGATCCAGAGTTGGCTTACATCAGCAGCAACTTCATCACTGGCCACAGCATTGGCAAAAACCAGCCTCGGAACAAACAGATGGAGGCGGAGTTTAGGAAACAAGAGGAGGTACGTAGACAACGTTGAGAAATACCAACATAAATAATATTACAAAACCATGGTCAGGATTTTCAACATGGCTCTGTCCACTTATCCCCAAATTGTTGCCCCAGTCCCTCAGCAACTTTAAAGGGAAAACAGTTTGACTCAGCTGTAGAGTAGGTGTGTTCTTGTCTTCTGTCCAAACACCATTTCATTTTTTGCGCAGGTTCTACGCAAGTTTCGAGCCCATGAAACCAACCTCCTTATTGCCACCAGCATTGTGGAGGAAGGTGTGGATATCCCAAAGTGTAACCTGGTCGTGCGGTTTGACCTGCCCACTGAGTACAGGTCCTATGTCCAGTCCAAAGGCAGAGCTCGTGCACCAGTCTCCAACTACATAATGCTGGCCGACACGGAGAGGACCCAAGGCTTTAAAGAAGACCTCACAACGTATAAGGCCATAGAGAAGGTAACCTGATTTAACTTCACTGTTACACATATTTATGTTAACTAGATATAAGGGGGAGGGGGATGGTGAAAACATTTCTGTCCCAGGGAGGGGGTCTTAGTGGTGTTTGAGCAGAAATTCACTGCAGTTCTCCCAGGGGCTCGGAATACAGTTAAGTAGTACACAACAAAATGGATGCAGTAAGAGATATCCATCTTTTAATCCATCCATTTGTTGTGTAGATGGGTAGTGTTCTCCCATACAGTGAGTTGGTCAGCCATACATAGCCTGAGTTAATCTATTCATTTAATAAATACATGTATGAATTATTTTTCTGTGCAGATTCTAAGGAACAAATGTTCAAAATCACTGGAGGTGAGTGAGTTTGAGGTGGAACAGGTGATGGACGATGACAACATTCTCCCACCCTACGTGCTTCGTTCTGAGGATGGCAGCCCCCGGGTCACTATCAACACAGCCATTGGACACATCAACAGGTAATTGAGTCAAGATTAAAGTTACATAGGCTGTGCTCTCTCCTTACAGCAGAATCATTTTAGACTGTTTTAATTTTCCTGGTTCTCAGATACTGTGCTCGGCTGCCCAGCGACCCATTCACCCACTTGGCACCCAAATGTAGAACTATGGAGATGCTCGATGGATTCTTCCAGTCTACGCTCTACTTACCCATCAACTCGCCCCTGCGGATTCCTATTAAGGTGGCCTACACTATTAGACACTTATTTAAATTTTGGTTCTTGTGGATTTGCTCTTCACACTCTTTTACATTCACATTCTAAAGCTCAGGTACTTCCCATCAGTATCAGTCATCAGTCTTTCTAGTTCACAATGGTTTTATCTTAACTTTGACAGGGTCCCAAAATGACCTGTGCCAGGCTCGCAGAGAAAGCTGTTGCTCTTTTGTGCTGCGAAAAACTCCACAAAATAGGTATAACCCCAGTTGAAATATTGTAAATGTATGTACTGTAAACCATCACTGTACTTCATGTCACATTTTGTTTTCTTTTCTACTTTTCTTTCCAGGTGAGTTGGATGATCACCTGATGCCGGTGGGAAAGGAGACTGTCAAATATGAGGAGGAGATGGACCTCCACGATGAGGAAGAGACAAGTGTCCCTGGCCGCCCTGGTTCTACCAAGAGGAGACAATGCTATGCTAAAGCTGTAAGGGAGTCGTGCAGCTCTACCACCCTTTTATCTAGACTTGTGTAACTTTTAGTGAATGTGGGCTCATGGGGCCCGGGCAGTGGCCAAAGGTTAGGGCCTTGGACTTGTCCTGCAACATGTCCTGCACACTTGGGTGAAGAGAGGGGCTTTTTCAAGAGTGGGTGACATTAAAATGCAATGGTAGATAGACAAGGGGATTAGTGCAGCATCGCACGGCTTTTTCAAGTGGGTGACGTTACAATGGAATGCAATGGTAAATAGACAAGGGGATTAGTGCAGCATCGCCAGTGATGCTCCCTCTATATCAATCCGTTGGGGTGAACAAGCTGAGCTGAGGACAAACTGCCAGGGTAGAGGGAAGTTCTCTGCTTAGGCTGCTGCCCTGCAACCCAACCTTGGATTAGTGGTAGAAAACTGAATGATGGATGGATTTCATCAGTAATTTCTCTTTCAGATTCCTGAGTGTCTGCGGGACAGTTATGCTGTTCTTGGCCAGACCTACTACCTTTATGTGATTGGGATGGTTCTTACCACTCCACTACCAGATGAACTCAACTTCCGCAGGAGGAAGCTCTACCCACCAGAGGACACCACCCGGTGCTTTGGCATCCTGACTGCGAAACCCATACCTCGTGTAGGTTTTTTTACCCAAATGAATCATAAGTAGCAAGTAGATTTAAACAGTTTTGTGTTTGTTGACAGTCAGAGAAAAATAAGATGTTCATTCTTCTTGGCTCAGATCCCTTATTTCCCAGTGTACACTCGCTCGGGTGAGGTGACGATCTCCATTGAGCTGCAGAAGTCTGGCTTCACCCTCACTGATACCCAGCTTGACCTCATCACACGACTGCACCAATACATCTTTTCCCACATTCTGCGCCTGGAGAAACCTGCATTGGAGTTCAAGCCCACACTAGCTGACTCGGCTTACTATGTTCTACCTCTGAATGTTGGTGAGTAAACATGTCCTCATTTTATATTTATGAGATTTAAGACTTATGGATCCCTTTTTTTTTTTTTCTTTTTGAAAAACATGTCCAGCTGTCTGAGTTTCAAAAATATACAGTATACTGTAGATATACAATACTAGATCATCTCTGTGTAGTCACTGTTTACATTCAGAGTCTTCTTTTTCTTTTTTTTCTTTCTTCCAGTTGGGGACTCCAACACCCTTGATATGGACTTTAAGTTCATGGAAAACATTGAGAAGTCCGAGGCCCGAACTGGCATTCCCACCACTCATTACACAAAGCAGAACCCCTTCAGCTTCAAGTTAGAGGACTACCAGGATGCTGTGATCATTCCAAGGCAGGTGTTGTTGTCTTGTAAGAACCAGCATAGGTTAACAACAGGTTAACTAAAACTGAACCAAAAACATACCCTTTATCTTAAGACTCCAGTCATGCAGAGTCCTATCTTCAATGTTCTGTCTTTATGTATACACTGGCACAATGACTGATTTATTAGAATGTAATATGGACCAAAACAAAGTTATTTTATATTGTATAGATACTGCTCCTGGTTGTACATTTAAGAAGAAAAGTGTTTAAAAAAGGACAAAAAATAGTAGTAAAAAAGTAAGACTGTATTTTTTACACTCTTACTTTGACACTAGGCTTTTACACTAGAGTATTACAGATCAAACGCCTGAATGTAGCTTTTAAAACTAATTAACCATTAATTAAATAAATTGTAAATCATAGTTAAATATGAAATCATGTTATGTATATGTATATATTGTGTAGTTTTTAAAAAAAATTACAGTATGCCAAAATAAAATAACAGCATGTATATTCAGCTTCAGTCTTGTTGACAAGGACTAGACCCAATGTCTTTTGTGTCTTTTTTTTTTTTTTGCAGGTATCGTAATTTCGACCAGCCTCACCGCTTCTATGTGGCGGATGTGTACACAGATCTGACGCCACTCAGCAAGTTTCCATCACCAGAGTACGAGACGTTTGCAGAGTACTACAAAACCAAGTACAATCTGGATTTGTCCAACCTGAACCAGCCCCTCTTGGACGTAGACCACACCTCCTCGAGGTCAGCAGCTCACAGCTCATAATAATTAGTTTGTTTTAGAAATGTCTATTGAACACAGTAACTTTTCATCTTTAGACTCAATCTGTTGACCCCTCGTCACCTGAACCAGAAGGGCAAAGCTCTACCACTGAGCAGTGCAGAGAAGAGGAAGGCCAAGTGGGAAAGTCTGCAGAACAAACAGGTGAGAGCTATTTTTGACTTCTCAGTTTTACAGGAAGGGTGGAGCCAATCCCAGCAGTTTGTCAGCACCTGCCTTTATGAAGTACGGCGCTGTGTGTAGGGCCACATGTTTGCGTAGAGGGCCCCTTTTCTGGCAGTACATGCATATTGCCTGGTTGATGCACCTCACCTGAGTGATATAGCTTACCATCGCCATCTACTGGGAAAATAATTCATAACGGCCATAGCTGTTAAAAAAAAAGTTGAGAGAAGAGAAGTGTGTTTTCCTGAAAATGCTTCTCAAACTTATACCTTTGGACTAATGAAAGTGTTGAGTTGATATAAATCTGCATATGTTTAAACTGTTGGAAAAAACAAATCCTCCCATTTCTTTCTCTGCTGTAAAGCAAGATCACTTAACACACTGCCACCATGTGGCTGACACACTGACTTACCTAAATGGTTTTATGACTTACCTAAGCTTGTGCATGTGCATAAAACCCCGTGTGATTTAGTGCTGTTATTACTAACGATAATTAATTAATGTTGTGCTGCAACACATTTGTGTTGGCGTAGCTGCTGCATACCCGCTAAACTAAGCTACTAGCCAAGCTATATCCTGTTATTAAAGTTAAATGAAAAGAGGCAAACCAAAATGTTCTGAATTCACTGCATATCCTTGTGAGTCTTGATCTACAGTGACCACACCTTAATTTCTGGCACTCATGTAAATGTTTTTCAGATTCTTGTTCCAGAGCTGTGTGCCATTCACCCCATTCCTGCCTCCCTGTGGAGAAAGGCAGTGTGTCTTCCCAGCATCCTCTACCGCCTCCACTGCCTCCTGACCGCTGAGGAGCTGAGGGCTAAGACGGCAACGGAAGCAGGAGTGGGAACTCAGTCCCTTCCATCTGACTTCAGGTTCGTGCTGCATTCACAAAAGTTAAACAGTTAAAGACTTATGGTGTTTGGAAAAACATTGCAAGAACAGAGTTTAGCTACTTGACATAAGTTTTGCCAGAAAACCTTATCATGCTCAGGTCTACTGTGCCTTAAGAAATATTTGGTTATTTTTATCTTTTACTGAGACAGTCTATTCCAAGTGAAACATAAAAAGTTAGTAAGTTAGTTGTTTTTTTTCAGTGATCGATCTAAAATTCTGAATGTTACTTGTTTTGGTTCAAAACTAGCTTGAAATTCTTTTGGTACGTGGTACATTAGGCACTTTCACATTCTCTTTTAGAAAATCTGGACTTGAAATTCTTGATGTTGATGTTTCAGGTATTCAAACCTGGACTTTGGCTGGAAGAGATCGATTGACAACAAAACGTTCATCTCCTGCCAAGAGTTTTGTAACGAGGATGATGAGGGTCACTGTGAACAACAAGAGGCTACAGCCCATGACTCCAGTAACCTCACGCAATCATGTATTGACCACTCTCCTGTGCTTGAGCACGGACACCATGTTGACCCTGAGCCTGAAGACCCTCACTGCACCAGGCATTTTACTAACGGCACTACCCCTGTAGCACACTCTGACACCAGCAGTCAGAAAGACGAGCACCTTCATCACCAAGACAATTGCCAATTTTCCCAGCCCAACGAGCCTGTGCCGCAGAGCTCCAAATCAATGCAAACCACTACCTCAGTTTCTGCACGGCCCTCGGACATCTTGACGAAGCCCAGCCCCAGCCCCACACAGCCTAGTGACAAATGTACACCTGAAAGCACCTCACTCAACACAAGTAAAGCTACCTCAGTCTGCAGCCAGGTTGCTATGGGTCCCAGCACAGCCACAGCACCTTCATCTGACCTACCCTCTGGCAACAAGTGCAGAGTCCTGGCAGAAAACACCTCCAAAAGTCTGGGACCCAACCCCGGCCTCATTCTGCAGGCCTTGACTCTTTCGAATGCAAGCGATGGCTTCAATTTGGAGCGGCTGGAGATGCTTGGCGACTCCTTCCTTAAGCATGCCATAACGACATACCTGTTCTGTACCTACCCTGATGCCCATGAGGGACGACTCAGCTACATGCGCAGCAAAAAGGTCAAAATCATTTCAGAAATTATAACTTAAGTTTTAAGTTTTTTCCTGGCGCTGGTAATTCTTCTAATGAAGCATGCACGTTTAACTGAAATACATAGTTTAAACAGTTTTCTGAGCTAAGGTTTTAAAGTCAAAATTTCGAGTCAGCCATCTAAAGAATTTCAGGAGTTTCCATAAAAGAAGTATTTATTGCTTCAGCAATAAAACTAGGAATGGCTGGATACGACTGTTTACATGTATGGACCAATACCGATGTCAATCCGATACCTTTTTTCCTTTAGCATAAAGTTGTATGCCGATTGCAATAGTGTCTCTGTTTACGGTTGAGCTTAGGTATCGGATCAGATTGCCTATAGTGGTTTGGTTTTTTTTCGATGTTCAGTCTCAAAATTTATTGGTATATCAGACCGATACTGATCCTGAGTATCGGATCGAGCCGTCTCTAATTTAAACATCCAGTTCCATTAAACAATAGTAGAAACACGTCTCTGACAACTTATAATCATGCTTTTCTATATTATCCAGGTGAGCAACTGTAACCTATATCGCCTTGGGAAGAAGAAAGGCCTTCCCAGCAGGATGGTGGTGTCCATTTTTGATCCTCCGGTCAACTGGCTCCCTCCTGGTTATGTGGTGAACCAGGACAAAGGTGGCTCTGACAAACAGGACTCGGCGGTCAGTAGACCTTCTTCTGTTAGCATACAATGGTTGTTATTACCATATATTTTTACTGTATAAACGCTTCAGTAAGGAACTAAAATAAGAGACGAGGTTAGCTTTCAGATGTATCACGATAGTAACTGTCAGACCACGCTTAAGGTTAATGTGAAGCTAATTGTTTTCTTACACTGATACAAGTTTGTGTAGTGTGTGTGTGTGTGTGTGTAATAAGCACCTTTTTGCCACATCCACTATGTCCAAATATGACATGTACAAACACTACGTGAAGAATCGCAGCAGAACACCCTAAATGTTTTGCAAACTTAGGACAATACAGTTCCCACACAGAAAATTGTAACAGCAAAGCATAAATAATTAACAAACACTGTAAATGAGGCCTTTTAGCTTTATGCTAACAACATTTGCTGCAGCTTTCAGAGCATGTAGGGACTGATCAGTGTATCTAATGGTTAGAGCTTAATTCTATTGAATAACTGGGTTTGGATAACATGTTTCTGTGGGACCACTAGAGGGCAGGCTCTTACCTAGTCTCTACCTAGGCCTCTAAATCATACAGAGTATCTGAGAGCAAATGACCTGGTGAGTTTTGTGGTTGTGCATTAAATTATTACCAAAATAGAAACATGTGTTAACCTATCTTAGGATGTGGAAAAGGCTATTTTTCATGACACGAAGTAGGACGAAATTTTTTTTTTTCCTTTTTACTGCAGCCTGCTACTTACAGAGCTTATCTATATGTAGAAATGTACCCGTTTTATTCCTTCTTAGTCCTTTTCCATCGTGTAGAGCAGTGAATATTCTTTTGTTTTTAATAATGAAAGTTACTTAATATTCTTTCTTTTGTGTTCTTTGTAGGCCAATGAAGAACTTCTGACCAATGGGCAGTGTGGGACCACCTATGCTGACGACGACGATGATGATGATGATGATGAGGAGGAGGCTGAGGAGATGGATGAAGACAGTGAGGTTATGCTCAAGGCTGAGCCAAAGGAAGAAGTGAACATTGAAGATGATTTGGAATACTACAAAGAACACATTAGGTTCATTGATAGCATGTTGTTGGGATCGGGTGCATTTGCCAAGAAGATCTCTCTAAATGCTTTCCCTCCCTCCTCGACACCGGGCTCTGGTTCCTCACCTGCTATGGATTCTCCATACGATTGGAAGACCCCCAAAAAGCCTCACCATCCCACCACAGGCCCCTACCCCTCAGACACATCCTTCAGCGGACTGTCTTTAGAGGAGTTTGACTACAGCTCATGGGATGCCATGTGCTACCTGGACCCCAGCAAAGCTGGAGAAGAGGATGACTTTGTGGTGGGCTTTTGGAACCCGTCGGAGGAAAACTGTGGTGTTGAGCTGGGTAAGCAGTCAATCTCGTACGACCTGCACACGGAGCAGTGCATCGCTGATAAAAGCATCGCTGACTGTGTGGAAGCTCTGCTCGGATGCTATCTCACCAGCTGTGGAGAGAGGGCCGCACAGATGTTCCTCTGCTCCCTTGGCCTCAAGGTGAGCTCACACAACAGAGTCTGTTTTCTTTAACCTATGACTCTGGAGAACTCATTGTGTCACAACTGTGCGCCGCAGTTAGGGAAGGGAGTCTCTGGGTACCTCACAAAATTTAAAAGTGTATTTCAAATTCACTTCTGTATAACAGAATGTATTTTTAGCATTAAGTTTTATTGGTCAGCAGCATATAGTTTTTCTGGTGCTGTGTAACTCAATTTTTTACCATGAATTAAAACTGTACATCAATACCTTTGTCACTCACCTGTGCTAACACAACGGTGACATCATAATCTAGGCCATAAAAACATCAGAAGAGTCTGACTTACACCTGAGAACCATAATGACGGGCAAAAAGTTTTAAAAAAAAAAACCAAAACAAAAAAAACCCAGAAACAATCCAAGTGAATGTAGCACAATCCAATGTAGGCCGTACAACTGGGGAATATAAACGAAGCTGCCTTCCGTGCACGTAACAATCTTTTTGTCCGTTCTAACTGTTCCAACTATTCCAGCCCCCGAATGTAAAGCAAGAACACGACCAACGCCTTCATCAGGCCGCTTATATTGATCATAAATATTAAACAAACCTTTTTTTTCTTTTAGAGGGGAAGTTGTAAACCCAAACTATTCCTAGAAAAATCATTGAAATTTATTCATTCAGTTACAACAAACTTTGCAGGAAGCAAATTATAGCTCTATTGTCTAAAAGCAAAACATTAGATTTCTACAGCATTTTAGTATGCAAGCTTTGTACATCTGTTTTCCCTTGAGTTCTTCCTCTCAGTGCCAGAGGCGTGCTTGCTAAAGCTGTTTACTTTTTTCTTTTCTTTTTCCTTCCTTTGTCATATTATCAGCCAGGCAGCCATAATAGACTGGAGGCTCCATTTCATAATAAAACCCGGCCACAGTATTCTGGGATGACTGCATGTCATCTCAGGCATGTTCAGTAATGGCACTAATAGTATAGATATTAAAAGAAACCTAAGCATTGGAAACCAGACCTCTTCTTGTTAAATTAATTAGTAAGCTGAGCTAAAAACAGCTCCTCTTATGCACATTTGGTCCTTTTTTTTTTGCATTGTTTCAGTTCTGCTAAACTGGAGTGACGTCCAACAGTCTGTAATGTCTTTGGTTAATTACAGGTGTTACCATCGGAGAAGGGGGCTCTAACACAAATGCTGATGCGGAACTGTCAGAATATGGCTGTAGACCTGTGCTACGGCTGGTTAAAGATTCCACCGCGTTGCATGTTGAGCCATCCAGATGCCGAGCGAACCCTGAATCACCTCATCTCTGGCTTTGAGAACTTTGAAAGAAAGATCAACTACACCTTTCAGAACAAGGCATACCTCCTGCAAGCCTTCACCCACGCTTCCTACCATTACAACACTATCACTGGTAAGACTTCCTTTCAAGACTATGAAACTAGAATGAGACCATGAAGGCCTCATGATGGTGTTTAATGATTGAATTTGAGCTTTTTGATTTAAAGTGAATCAAAGAAACAAAAAAAAAAAACTAAGTAACACTTAACATACCAAAGGTACTGCAATATTCTGAGATCCATTCATACAGTGCAATGTAACTTGATTTATGCACACATACTGTGCATAATTACCTATGTCACTGACCTGTGCTATGATTTATGCACTGGTTCTATAATTACCTATGTCACTGACCTGTGCTATTATGATGTGGTGACATCATAATCTAAGATATAAAACCATCAGAAGAGTCTGACTTGCCCTAAGGAGCCGTAATGAAGGGCAAAAGTTCCCAAAATAACAACGAAAACAAAGAACGCAAACAAAGCAAAGCCCAATCCAATCTTTGTCAATCAATCCATCTTTACCTGCAAATGTAAACAAGGTCGTCATCCACGTATAGACCATGTGGAATCTGATTTAATCTGTGTTTAAAATTCACTCCAAAGAAGAGGTTGTTGAAGTGTGTATCCAGTAATCTAACAATGATGCTTGTTTTTTCCACTATGTTTGAATGTACATTAAAGGTTATGACCTAGCGGTTGTCTTCCCATTACGCAGCGTTTCTGTAAGCCAGGACCTCTGAGCCTTACCTCCAGATTGATTGTCCTCTCTCTGTAGATTGTTACCAGCGTCTGGAGTTCCTTGGTGATGCAATTCTAGACTACCTCATAACAAAGCACCTTTATGAAGACCCAAGGCAGCACTCTCCCGGCGTGTTGACCGACCTGCGCTCTGCGCTCGTGAATAACACCATCTTTGCATCTCTGGCTGTAAAGTATGATTACCACAAGTACTTCAAGGCCATTTCGCCCGAGCTTTTCCGCGTCATTGATGACTTTGTGCAGTTTCAGCTGGAAAAGGATGAGATGCAAGGCATGGATTCAGAGGTTAGTCCTGCTTCTGCTCAACATGGCTGACAGCAGAGCCGTGTCTAATCATTGCTGTTTTGATCAATTTCCTCTATTGGTTATAAGCATTATAAAAACTCTAACTGAACAATAACACACACCGCATTTAAGAGAGAACATGTAGGTGGGTGTAATTTAGCTGTAAATGTCCATCTTGGCATCGGAACTCCAGCTTTTCTGTTTGTGGTGTTTTATGTCAAATGTACATAGTTGATGAATTCTAATAAGGTTTAGAATGTTTTTTGTTTTTTTGTTTTTTTTAGAAAAATGCATTTAAATCATGGATGTTTGTTTGTGTCCATTTATATGTATGTTTATACCAGCTCAGTATCGCTCAACAAGGTCTGTAAATATTTGTGTTCCCACACCAGCTAAGACGCTCTGAGGAAGACGAGGAGAAGGAGGAGGACATCGAAGTCCCCAAAGCCATGGGTGATATCTTTGAGTCATTAGCTGGAGCCATTTACATGGACAGCATGATGTCACTGGAGACGGTGTGGCAAGTTTATTTTCCGATGATGAGGCCTCTTATTGGTAAGGCACAGTATAAAACTGACCTCTACATGTCATTGTTGTTACCTTATTTGGAATCAAGTTACTGACTGACAAAAATAACACATTGTAAACAGGGATGGGTCTGGTTTTTTAAAGTACTAGTATTTAACAAAATGAACAGTTTTTGGGGGGGGGTTTTCACCATCTAAATACAACTAATAAATGTATACATTTGTTTTGCCTTGGCGTAATCCTGTAGGTGATATTGTTTCACATAAATGACTTTCTCTCCTCACTTACAGATAAATTCTCTGCCAATGTGCCGCGCTCTCCTGTGAGGGAGCTCCTTGAGATGGAGCCAGAAACTGCCAAATTCAGGTAAAAGATATTTAAGTTTGTTTTTTTTTTTTTGTTTTTTTTTTTGTTTTGTTTTTTGTGAATTGGTGAGAGAAATGTTTAAAGTTCTGTTTTAAACCTGTGTCATCTTCTTTGTCTTTTTGCAGCCCTGCAGAAAGAACGTATGATGGAAAGGTGCGAGTGACAGTGGAGGTCGTTGGGAAAGGGAAGTTCAAAGGTGTTGGTCGCAGCTACCGGATTGCCAAGTCGGCAGCGGCACGGCGAGCTCTGCGCAGCCTTAAAGCCAATCAACCTCAGGTCCAAAACAATTGAGCTTCTTCTACTTCAAACACTCAGCGTTAGCTCCTAGGCTACAGACGTCTAAACAGAGAGAAAGTGGCAGGTTTGGCTTCTCGGCAAATGCTGCTGCATGTCTTGTGTCTCCGGCCGGCAGTGGTTCAACTTGGGCAGCAGAAGAATCAAATTGATCTCACAGTGAATTACGTATTGAATCTTTTACCCTCTTTTTGCGCATACACAATCTTTGTTTCCCCAGTCTTTTTGTGTAAGTACATGAGTGGTCTGTTAACATTTAGCCCAGTGTTTGTCAAAAGGCCTGGTCACAGAAACCTATTTCTTTTCACTTATAAAAACAAAAAAAAAGAAGCTTAATGTTTATGGTGTAATATTGAATTGTACATAATTCAATCAAAGTTGTAAATCAAAGTATGTAGAGGGGGAAAAAAGAAAAAAGAAAAAAACTCCATAACCTGTGCACTAGTGGAAAAAAGAAAAAACTCCATAACCTGTGCACTAGTGCCACTCAGTTATTTTGCGATTCTGGAGATGCTAATGTCAGAAGTGGCTAACAGATACCACTGGAACACAATGCTGGTAGCACCTCTGTCTAAAATCTGTTTTAAAATGGTTTAATTTTTGCACTTATTTCTAATAGGGTCTGTTTTAATGACAACTGTTTGGTCTCACTGACACCAAAATCATATTTGTTGCAAAATATATAAATATATATGGAAATGTTAAAGACAAATGATATAATGGACTTGTCTTGACGTGTCCTGAGAGATGGATAGGAATTGCTACATTCCCAGTTACTGTAATTTAAATCTTTGTTTGGTTGATGTTCTGTAGCTTATGATGAAAGCACGACAACTGGGTGACTTCTGGGAAGGATCCAAGTCCACAGTTATCTACACTGTGTGAAAGAAATATTCCACGGTTATGGCATTTTCATGGCAAATCCATTAACCACATTTCAGTACCAGGAATTGGTTGATTGTTGAAGCTGATGTCAACAGAGGGACAGACATATCACACATACAATATGCTGCAGATTCTTTTTACGAATTGGACACCGGTGTAAGATGCTGAGAATGTTTTCAAATACAGAAAGACAATTGATTAAAGCTCACCATTCTTTGTGACACCCATACCAACCAAAGCCAAAGAAGATGACATATTGAAATGGAAGTCAATTCCTAGGGATAAGGATTTTTTTTATTATTATTATTATTGTTTGCTCCTCGCTTATTGTCTTTTGTTTCTCATCATTTTACCCCCCTTCACCTGGATACCTCAATTAATTGCATGCATTTTCTTGTCTTTTTTTTTTTTTCTTTTTTTGTTTGGTGCTATGTTTTTTGTATTAAGCTTGAATTTCTTATCTTTTTTTGCACTGTAACTATAATACCTCCTTATTTGAATTGTGATTAGTTCGAGATCCGTTTCAATTAGTTTTTCAGCCATCAAGCTGTTGAGGCAAAATATCAGCTTTTCCCAAACCTGATGTTTTCTGGATTGGGCAAAGTGTGTGTTCAGATCACCTGTTTGTGTCGTCACTTGAAAAGCTGTTGTTGTTGGGTTTTTTTTTTTTTTTAAATTGTCATTAAAAACAAACACGTGAATTGGTCTTGAAGAGGTCATCAGATTGCACTCTATAAATCTGGCCAGAAATAAAGAGTAGAAAATTTCCTCTCGATTACTCATGTTATTCTTAGCTATACAGCGACCTGAAATGTAATTCAGTCACACAGATGTGATACTACCTCATAGCACATTATGCTAAATGTTCAAATACAGACTGGACTGTGATTTTTTTTTTTTTTAAATATATCCCGTCGAGTTGAGGTTTGCAGAAATGTTACACATCTAAAATGTCTTTAGCATTGTGTATGTGTGTATGTATGTATATATGCATACACTATATATGTATGTATATATTTGCGTATTCATATGTGTATGTACTGTATGTATATGTATGAATATATATATATATATATACACGTATATGCATATATGTATATATCTTAGATGCACCAATTGGAGTTTTTTTTTCTTTTGGAAAGTGTGGCTTTTCTTCATTGGCAGCATATAGAAAAAGTAAAAAGTGTTCTTCAGAGTAATGTTCTCATAACCAGTAATAATGAAACATTTCCCACAAACTGCACTCGCTCAAAGGTCCACTCTTCAGTCCAAGAATATCTGCAGTTTATATTGATGTTGGCTTCACTTTAATAAGTGAGTATACATTTATATAATTTCCTTTGTCTTGGTGACATTTCCTCTTATATCACTGAAACTAGGAAATTGATATATCACAACTTAAGTAAATCCAAAGTTTGATATAGATAATTCTATATACTCTACTGTACTGTGTGTATGTAGACTGTATTTATACACACATGCACTAGTATGAAAAAGTGTTTGCCACTGCGTTTGTCACTCTTAAATGTTCATCATCAAACAATTTTAAATGTTAGACAGAGATAACATAAATAAACACAAAATGCAGTTTTTATATGGAGGTTATTATTATTATTATTATTAAGGGGAAGAAAATGTGATAAATAACTTGCTGGGCCATTAGCAGCAGATAACTGTCAGTGGATTATTTACAGTGCTGTGGTGGACCTGCATGACAAGACGAAAAGATCCTCAAAAACTAGACCCAAAGAAATTCAGAAACCAAGGGGAACAAAGTATTTGAGAGGTACTTATTATATCCGTCTGAAAAAGGTTAGAAATGCAGTTGAAGCATCATTTAAAAAACTTCGTTATCTGTTTGCTTATGTTTTCTTTGTCTAATATTTAAATTTGTTGGATGATCGGAAATGATCATCGGAATGTGCTAACAATGCTTTTGCGCACCACTATATATATATATATATATATATATATATATATATATACACACACACAAGGCCTTCTATTCAGGCATACAGTTATGTTAGTGGTTTGAGTGATTTGATTTGATAGTAAAACAACGCAGAGTTTCACATCTAGCAAACTACATCCAGAGACCCAAAATTGAAGTTTTCTCTGTGTCTACTGGTTCTATCAAGTGGACATTCTCAGCCTAATGCGAATTAAAACGCAAAAATACAACAGGACACACTCAACTTTCATTGTTAGTATGGACGAGGACAGTAAAGGACACGTTGTTTGAATTGCAACTCACAGATAACCTGTACAACAGCGTATTTGAACGCATCTTAAAGAAATAGAGGAGGATGGAGTTTGTCTACGACTAATTAGAAGTTTTGGTGAATGAAATACATTTTGTATAATTATATTGTAATTTATCATGTTATTATTTTTGACACATCACAGCGGTGGCTAAATTGTGCTTCGTGGGTTTATTGTTTTAGTGATGGTGTTATTATGGCTACATGAGTTATCTAGGATATAATGACTCGTTTTATACTACATTTCTGCATAATGCTGATGGTTTCTGTTGCAGTAACCTGTTGTTTATACGAGTTCTCCGTAGCCAGTTTGTTAGCTGACTGTTAGCCTTGTCGTGTGTGCTAGATAAGTAAACGGAGTCACGAGAAACCCGAGTCTTCCCTCCTTCCCTCCAGTGTCTGCAGCCATAATGAGGTTAATAACAAGTGGATTTGTTCAGACAGGACGTCACTGAACGCCGAGGTGTGAAATACACGGTACGCCGCTGTGTACACGAGATACTGTTTTACCCTACTTTTAATGCACAGCACCTGGGCAGTTTGAAGTGTTCTTGTGTAATCGTTTCCTTGATGTAATGATATCACCAAGTGAGTTTGACGGTTGATTCAGTTGAGGATAAAGAATCAGTGGAAGTCGATCAGAGCTGTAGAGTGCGTTGGCACACGCAGAAGAAAACATGACTTTTTGACTGCTCCTAGGGGACGTCGACCTTTGCCACTCATGTCGACCTCCGTATATGTATGTATATATGTACAATATATATTTGTGCTTGCGTGTGAGAGAGAGAGAAATGACCCAAGACAATATTTCTAAAAAATAAACATTTCAAAGGACTCTTTATCAGACTTTTTGGGTGTGCAGTACTTTACAATTACACTTCTCAGAAAGTATACATAAAAAACACCTACTTTTACCATAAACATATCAATATTACAACTGCTTAAATAATCTTGTCATATTGTAACCCATTGGTAATGGTAATAATCAGTAGTTTAAAAACTAGTTTCAATGTATTCGCTAAACAGTTTTCATAAGTTCTTCTACAACAGCTACTTTGGTAAAATTGTTTTGTTTTTTTTTCTTATTTCGTTGTTTCCTAAATTCATATACCTTCTATGATTTAAACAAAAGTTCCAATAAGTCTAAATATAGAACTGGACTAATGCTATGTGCTTCCATGTGTACATACATGGCTAGAATTTAGTTAATAATATCTTGACAGTATACGATTTCATGTCAAGTGTCCTCGGCATTTAAAGTACTACGGCAGCTGACATTGATTGGGGTTTGTAAGGCGCGTACTCTTGAAGTACCCACAGGATCACTTGTTGCCTGGTGTGGGTATCTGTATCTCTCTAGAACAGGACACGTCCTCAATGTCGGGGTCATATGCTTCCTCAATTGTTGGGGTGCTTGGGTCCCAGGTCTCATTCTGACAAGGTGTCCTGCTTCCTTCATGCAGTGGAGTCTGAGAGCCGCAGTGAGAAGTGAAGCTTTGATCATGCAGTGGAGTCTGAGATATATTTATTCTTGTTCTCAAGCCTGTGTCGTACATAGTTTGGGAACCATACATTGAGATGTATTCATGAGTCATCATCATTCCACTGTGTCTTTTAGGCCCCATGATCATCAAGCGCTGTCTGTCCACAGAGATGGTCTGACAGGTGGAGTGTAGCTCTACTCTGGCAGTGATCTCTGTGGCATCCTTCACCACTCCGATGTATCCTTTGTAAGGACCTTGGCAGATGCGAACCGTTTCACCAATCAGTTCGGATTCTCTCCGTCCCAGGACTCGACCCATTCCTTCCATTTTCTGACTTTTATTGCGGTGCACTGGGCTGCTGACGCGCGGGCTCATCAGAGGGACTGCGCCTGAGGCGAAGTTGTTCACGTCTCTGGGTTTAGAGCCACCCACTAAAATCAGATGCCGCGTCTTGCAAACAAAAAAACCTCCATTTTCCACTTGCATCTTACAGTGAAGAAATGCAAATCCTCGAAACAGGTGCCGGATTTCTCCTTCCTGGCCAGCGTGCCGCCCGTCGATGACCTTCACGATATCCTTGACATGCACGTTGTTCTGTTCGGAGTCGAGCGCCACAGCAAATCGATTATTCTTCCTGTGATTCACAGCCTGGTACCGCACCGTTACTACATTGCCGTGCATGTTCATAACCTGAAATGTCTCTCTCTCCAAGCGGATAATTACCCCAACCGTCTGTGGGTCCAGCTGGACAAGCTCCCCCCACTCATACTGACCCCCTACATCCACCCCAGAGGCTCTTTGCGGGCAAAGCTGCAAGTCTCTGGGTAGAACTTTGAGCTCATGCATAGTGAGGTCAGAAAAGAGGACGATGAAGTCCTCCTCCACCCTGACGATGAGGCCCGTGTCTCCCTCGTATCTCCCAGCAACCACCTTTACGTGATCACCCAAACAAAAGTATTTACGTAATTCTTCAGCCGGGAACTCCAGGGGGTCCTTCAAGTCCTTGTGTCTGGGCATAATGGTGACTCTACCCTCATCCACATTTAGGATCTTCCCCTGCAGATTGACCAAATCGCCTGCGCTCACCTCTACATTGTCCCCAGCCTGAAAGTTGTGTTCACACTCGTCACCTGGATTAATGATGACCTTTAGATCACTTCCTTCAGGCTGTTCTTCAAACTTGTCCAGCTCGGACAGAGTGGGCTTCACACCATCCGTGATCACAGCCGACATGGTGAAGTGCTTGAACAAAAATCCCTTGGAATTGTAACGGTTTCCCTTATAAATAAAGAAGTCTCCATCATGACTGACCTCTCCGCCTAAAGATTTGATCTTCTCCACATCAAACAGTTTTTGAGCAGGCCTCTTGTACGTTTTCTTAGCGGACCAGTCTTTCAGACTCATCTTTGTCTTGATCCGTTCCAAATCTATTCGAGGGATCATCTTCAGGATAACAGTGTTCCGATATAGCTCCACACGGTCAACCTGTGCAATGTCGTCCCTGTACAGGCCTCTTCTCAGTCTTACCCACGACTTAGGCTTTAGATTGGTGACCTCTTTAATGACCCTAATAACATCGGTCATTTCTTTAATGGGAACCATTTTCATGTTCCAAAACCCTATCCTCAAGTTGCGAATACCCTCGATGGCTACCTTGACGTGGGTTTGCTTAAAAGACTCTATATAGATGATGCCTTTTATGTGATCAGGCACCACTACAGATTTAATCTGCAGGGGCGTGTCTCTACATTGGTAGACGATGAACTTTCGCAGCAGTGCAATGGCCATCGCTCTTTCTTCTCCCATTTTGCACTGTACGGTCCACAGGTTTGGGTCCTTGACACCAGGTAGAAGCTTCTTCTGGACAATGTCATCACAACCTAACTGGCAATGATCTTCTCCTGAGGGCTTGGTGTATTTCTTCATGTAGTATTCACACAGTGCCTCCTCACTGGAACCCTTCCAGAGCTTCTGAAGCGCTCTGGAGCCAGGGTTGTCCTCCTTCAGATCCATGTGGTTGATGGTTTCTTCGGCTCCTCTCTCCCACTGATCATCCTCCTGATCGTAGTCCTCATCCACATCCGCTTCATCCAGGATGAATCCCCCATACCTTGGAGTTTTCCTTGGACACTGACCTTCATCATTGTCCTTTTCATCATCTTGTTCATCCTCAATCTCCATGTCCTCTTCTTCCTCACTTGGTTCTGCTTCAGTGCTCTGATGCATGGCTGTTATCCGACGGAGTCAGTTAGTGAGAATTTCTCTTTGAGCTTGTGTTACTCTTATTCATTTTTCTTTCCTTCCCCCTTCTCATGTCAGCACATTAAAGTCTTTAATTCATGTGTTTACCCTTTAAAGGATCAAAGGATTCAAAGATTCTGTCCATTTTAAGGAGAAAATATTGTGATGAAAGAAGAAAGTATTCATCTTGTTTCTGGAAAACTGATTTTTTTTTTTTTTTTTTTTATTGTGATGAAAGAAGAAATTATTCATCTTTCTGGAAAACTGATTTTTATTTTTTTTTAATGGAACCACTTGGAGAATCACCGCTTTGATTGGTTGATTTATTTTCTTTAATTGGTGAGAATCCGCTGAACTACAAACAGCAACTCAAACCGAGAAAACGTTCGAGTTCAGTTTACCATTTGTACAGAATTCAACAGTGGTGGAGGGTCAAGGCTATCAGTACTACAATCTGTGACTTATGTTCCAATATATGTAGAATGAATATTTATAATGTAATCTAAAAAAGTCTGATCTCTGATTAATTAATTCATAGCTTTTCTTTTGGTCACACTTTCTCCAGTTTTGTATTTTATACTTAGGTTTTGCTTTATCCAATCATGTTTCAGTCAGCATGTGTTGCCAGGGTCCAGGAAGTCTGCCTTAAGGCCTCCAGGACCTTCAAGCAGGTGTACAATGATGTTGGCAGTTAGAGTGATTTGATTGGATGATCAAAGAACAAACAGGCCTGAATCTGAATCTACCAAACTGCATCTGTAAAGTCAACTGGTTAGTTAGTGGTGGTTACTATCACTGTACTGTTGAACCAACAGTTTCATCTCGAGGAAAGAGGAGGATGGATAATGTGTAAAAAATAATCAGAGGTAAATTGGACGGTTCAGTGGGCCAGATTTGGCCCATGAGCCACTATTTGATGATCACTGGTCTGAAGTGTCAGAGTGCAATCTGTCATAACTTTTCAAAGACGAGTCTTACCCTCTGTATTACCCCTAAAGTTAACCCACACACACGACTAATATTTAAAATCGGTCTGATATTGGTCCAAACGTCAGGATCGAACATTGAAAAGAAACAACTATGGCTCGTCCGATCCGATATCTAAGCCCAAATTTGCTTGACATGTCATGAACAGAGACGCTATTGCCTCAGCAACGGCCGCCCACGGCATGCTGGAGGAGAAAGAAGGTATCAAATTGATATTGGTATCGACAGATAATCTCAAGTTTCAGTATTGGTATTGGACATGAAAAAGTTGTATCGAGACATCCTTCGTAGGAAGGAAAGGTTTGTGCTCTTTTTGAAACATTTAAATTCAAATTTTTTGTGGTTTTCTTCAATCCTGAAATCCTCAGTGACACTGGACTAAATAATGAAGAAATATTTATTTCTTGCATTCTTCAGATTGAGAATGTTGTTTACCTTAGTGATGTATACCTTTTGCAGAACACAATGGATTTAAAGTCATTGTGTTCTGTCTTGATATAAACAGACCAAACTAATGATGGTTCAATCCTTTAATAATCTGGATTCATCCAAAATCTAGCCACACCACCACTGCCGTATAATATCAGGAACCATTCTTCAAAAACAGCAGCACACGGTGGTCTAAACCAGGGGTTCCCAAACCTTCCCATTCCAAGACCCCCCAAAACAGCATTAGCTTCTGGCCAGGGACCCCGTTTGGAAACTCACAGACCATGCTACAAAATATATAAGAAAAAACAACTTTTAGAATATATTTTCTTACTTGTATTCACTATTCAATCATCATTACATTAGCTTTGCATAAGAAAATTAGCAAATGTTTTCAGCATGGGATTGGCTTTAGCTCCGCCCACAACCAAAAAAGGTAGCAGTGGAAAATTCTCCCTTCCATTTTTTAAAATTGTATTAAAAAAATATGCATCTTGAACTTTGGTGGCTAAAAAACTAAACTTACTCATCGTGTAGTGACTTAGCAACAGCACCTGAAACTAAACTACAATTTAAAATTTTTTTTTGTCAGTTTTACATCAAAGCCCATATAAGGTCACGTTTACTTTCATCCTCCATCCTGTACATTTTTCAGTTGCATCACTTGAATGATCTGTTCTGGTTTCAGACTCAACTGACTTTCAGCAGTAACTTGTTTTTAAACGTTGACATGTATTTGTTCTGGTTTCACACTCAACTGACTCAGTAACTTGTTTTTAAACGTTGACATGGAAAATTTGACAACCCTCTGTTTAGTGTCTCTTTCACAGAAAGATGGTGAGATTCTAGCCTCGTCTGGCTGCAGTTAAGGTTTAAAAAAAAGAAGCATTTTCAGTGTCAAATAAATCAAAATAAATCTGTTCTAACACCTTTTGTTTCTGCGGATGTAATCGCCTTATGTCCAGTTTTATGACAACTGCCATGTGGTCAGATCTTCTGGACGTCAGGTGGTGTGTTTAATGCAGATGTTGTCCCTCACTTTGACTCTGTGATACAGCAGTGACTGAGACCATGTCACACAACACCAGCAGAGCGGCGCTCAACTGCACTGTATATGAGACGTCATGGGACACTACGACCTGCAGAACATTTTTAAGGAGCATGTATTGTGTAATGCTAACCACACTACTCATCCATACTGTAATAGTGGGCAGCAGAGTTCTGCAGTCTGCACCTTATGGATCACCAAGGATTTGATTTCCTCTTGGAAATCTAACGTTTCTATCTCTGTATATCTACAATAAAAGGCATTGGAATGGTTAGGGAATCTGTGCTGTTTCTTTCTCAAACCTCCAGTTTAAACCACAAGGTGGAGGTAGCACCACCTTGTGGTCAATTAGTATAATGCATTTTGACCACATTTACAGGCTGTTTTTCTGTGTGCGCGTGTACCACGGGTCTGATGTCAGGAGAACATGCTAGCCTGCCGGGATATGAGGAAAAAAAGAACAAAACATAAAAAGAAGAAATTATCATTAAATTATGTTTTTAATTCTTGCTTTTTATGTACAGAAGCCGATTTCCACCGCTAAATAATTATAATGGTATCTCACAGATTCATTTTTCACCACGCCGGTGGATACGGCCTTATGTTTTTATAACCGTCAGATTTCAGTTGTCGTTGTCACCGTGCGATATCTCACAGCATATTTAGTCCACATAATAAAATCCAGCACAAACCGGAAGACTCCAGCTGTTGATTGAAGCCTTTGCGAGTGTAAGTAAATAGGAAAAAGAGCTGACGGCGTCTGCTTAAAGAGATAATCGACAAAATGTCAACTTTTTATGATGTCGTGACTGCGGCTGTTATGAATTGTTTGTACAGAGTAGACGCCGGGGGAGGAAACGCTGAGCCCAAACGGCTCATTCCCCAGCAGCAGTTAAACGCCTCATCTCCGTCTCCGTCTTGATGAGACACAAATGCTGAAATGAGACGTGGACATGGCAGGCTCTATAGGAACAGCATGGAGAACGGTGGGAGAGGTGGTTCATAATTAAAAATATCATTTCAGCTCCCGCTCTGGCCTATTTCCATTCAGAATTACCATGTCCCCACAGGTAAATTGCTCCCTGTACTCCAGCCATGACGGTAACGACTGGTGGTTAGGCCTGACAACACGTCTCTTTGATTTAACCTAAATGAAAAATATGCCATCAGTAGCTGTGACTCAATCATTGTGACTAAAAATATGATTCCAGCCCGGCTGAACAGAGGGGGCGAATCACGGGGTAAAAGTATGCTATTAGGTTCGGCTGATGGGAAGGGATACTGACACCTCTGCTGTGTGTTTGTGTCCGTCACCTGGGTCATTTCAACTCTGCAGGAAAAAGCCTTATTATAGTAATAGAAATAATATATCAAAAAATATATATCGGTTTTGGTTTTGTCTCCTGGTCTTATTTTTCAAATAGTGTGGCTGAGGGTACGGTTTCCTCGCAGCTAACTGCGTATTTGGTCGGGACCTGAGGGAAATAAGATGAGATCTGCATTCACACGAGTGAGATGTTGACGCTGAGATGAAGACGCAGAGTGGAAGACTTGTTGATAAGACACCGATTAACACTTGACCCCAAAAAAAAAGGGGGAAAAAGAGCATAAATATGTTTGAGTGCAGGACTGTTTGTTGGTGTTTTTTGGTGTTTTTGTTGATACTTCAAAAAGTCTAATATACAAACTACTGTTAATTATTTGGTTGATTTTCAGGTGGTACGATACCCTTTGTGGTATTTTAGAGTTTAACTTTGACGCACATAATACAGGGGGGTCCTCGGTTTACGACGTCCTCCACTTACATCGTTTCACTGTTAAGTCTCCTCAAACCTTTATTTCAATTTATTAAGAAAGTTTTGGTGTTTTTATAGAAACAAAACGAAGAATTTAAAAGTACGTCTTTGTAGATGGTATGTGACAGGGTGTTCAGGAAGTCGTGCAAGACATGTACTGTATAAGGCCAGCATGTTAGGTGTGCTGCCAGAGAGACTGATGGGTTTAAGCTCATCATGGGGTTACATAAGGGATCAGCTCCTTTTTGTTTGCTATGTTGATGGACAGGTGACAGATAAGGTCAGACAGGAGACTCCATGGACCGTGATGTTTGCAGATGATGATGTCATCATCATGTGGTGAGAGTAAGGAGCAGGTGGAAGGAAACCTGGAGGTTTTCTTTGTCGAGGAGAGAAACGAAGGTCAGCAGGTCTGTGGACCAGAGTGAGGCGAGTGGAACCACAAATCTGTAAGGACGGCTGTGATGTATGGGTTAGAGCAGGGTGGGCAAAACGTTTGGCCACGATGAGGTTTACAATGTGGGCAGCCAGACTGCTGCACTGACCACAGAGCTGACAAAAAAACAAACAAACTAGACAACAAACACACTCAACAGGAACCCTGTCCAAAACATAGTAGGTAGGACGTCACTGTGTGGTCACTGAGATTGAAGGGAAACAGACGCAGCTCACAGTGGATGGAAAAAAGAATGGCGACCTCCAGTGGAGAGGATATTTAGTTTAGCTTCTAATTCTGTTTTCAATCATAACACTTTTTGATAATGGTCTATTTTGACAGACACTTTTAGGGAAACATTTCTTTTGGTAAGCTGAACATCAAAAGTTTACGTTAGCAGGAAGAAAAGGGGGGAGAAAACACAGGGGGAACCTGAGACTCACCCTCAGAGTGACACTTTGACTCACCCCCAGAGTGACACTCTCACGCTAACACTCAGACTGAGACTCACCTGAGACTCAGAGTGAGACTCAAACTCAGGCTCACTGTCGTTCTCCACCTCAGACTCACATGGAAACTGTGTTTAATGAAATACTTGGACATCATAAGAGTGACTGATGAAGAATATAATTTGTGGTCACATTTTGTGGGAAAAAGCTGAAGAACACTGTGGCTAATGTGACACTAATGTGTGAGTAATCAACAGATGTGTTTGACATGCAGCTGTGACTCTGCTACAGTATGAGCTACGGCCCTCTGTGAGCTCATGACCATTTATAAAAACAATAGTTTAAGGTCAAGTTTTATTTTGTTTTTCTAGTTGATTGTCATGAACAAGAGAAAAGGCACGTTTCTCAGTGCAATGGAATTCTTTCTTTGCTGATTTAAGGTGATGCTGTGGACCATGGTTGTGACTCCTGTCACATGTTCAGGAGTTCAGGAGTCACAGAGAGTTATTTAAATCAGTTTGTATTTCACCCTTCTCTACCTCTGGTCAATAATTCATACATTTGATTTAATATTGTGGTCCCCCGTAAACCCACAGACAATGCTACAAAATATGTAAAGAAACATTAACATTTAAAATGTATTTTCTTACTTTTATTCACTATTGAAAGATAAAATAATATATAATAATATTTTCAAATATATAAATATTTAAAAAATGTATAAAAAAAAAATAAAAAAGTAATTTGATCATTTAGTTGCATTTTTTTCTCATCGTCCCTTCAATTTTCTGAGCCTCCCCAGGGCTCCCCTTGGGCCCACGGCCCCCACTTTGAAAACCACTGGTGGGTTAGGTGATTAAAATGTTTATGTTTAGCACCAAACGTACAACAGCCTGAATTCCATGGCTACAAAGAAACACTGCAAGGATTTATAATCATTATTAATCTTTACGTCAAGTCTACATGCCAAAGGTAAATCCCTGGAATGCAGCCGTTAGGTGCGGTGACTGCAGGCTGATGAAGATGACATGGAGCCATCGCTCCAGATGTCTGAGCTGAGCAGCACTGACATGGATACCAGCAGAGATAAGCCACAGCATCTCCTCATGCAGAGAAACCACAACAGTCTGCTCCGTCGAGCTGTTGTGATTGCTAATACGCTACAGCTGTGACCATGAAATCAGGACTTAGCATAATTAGCCACTTTAAAGAAGATATTTAATACCAACATTTTCAAGTAAATACCAAGGTTTTGCTGCTACTTGATGATAATCTGATATCCATGTCTCTCATCTTGTGTATTTTTCTTCTTAACAACCGTGCCATTTGGGGCACAGAGATGAGACATGGGTGCAGTTTGGACTGTCTGTTCACGTGCCAGACCAAAAAAAAAGAAAAAAACAGCCATGCAAGAGCCTCTATTCCTATTTGTAGGAGGGAATTCATTATGACACATGCAGTTTTTGGAAGAAAATTGCAGGAGCATAGGGATAGCATTTCACAGTTGGAGGCTTTTGACCATGTGGCCTTTTTGCAGTGAGGTATTTAGCAGCTAACATGCAGGTTTTTACCACATTTACGACAGACAAACGAAGAACAGGAAATCATATGGAACACAAACGGACATGAAGCGTCTCAAGAATGTTTTTTTTTACACAATAAGAAATTCATATTTTCAGGACTCACCATTTTTTGCACTGCTCAAATGATCGAATCAAAATTAGCATCTTCTGCCCACCTGGGTTAGCATGATCCTACGTGGCTGTGGGTGTGATGCTAACCTGCTAAAACTACTTGCTTACTCTCTAAGTGAGTACCGGGCACGTGAACTTGCATGCGTGACGGGGCTGGGAGCTATCTGTTTGAATTATTCCAAGCGAGGTAATTCATCTAAACTCACGATTGGTTGTTTGTGCAAGATCCCTAAACTTCAGCAAAGCTAATTTGGCTGATGATGCCTTCCACCAGTGATGTAAGTTGAGACCTTGACGACTGATGATGAGGCATAAAAGAGCCAAATCAAGGCTTCCTCCCTGGGCTGAACTGACTTTGGCCTCTCAGCTTTCACCCTCAGCTGTTTAATGCCTTCCCAGAGCGGCCAGGGCGGAGCTGCAGCATGACGAGGTCCTTAATGAAGTGTTTTCAGATGTTAAAGCTTTGCAGCCTTCTAATAAAGGGTTGCCATAAGAGAATTAGCTAAGCCTTAGGTCCCGGCCCCCACTATCCCCTCTGTAACACTAAACTTACACCCTCACCACCTTTCCTTAAACCCTCCTCTCAAAATCCACATCAATATATATTTATAGCCAGCTAACCCCAAATTTAATTCCACTTTTGCTTACCGCAAACACTGGTGGCAGACCATCGGGCCTCAGCTTTGTGTCGGTTTTATTACTCGGTTTTACACTAAATACATCTCACATTTACACTTACTGTATGTTACGGCAGTCCACAGAGAAACGCTGGACTGCACTGGTGGGACCTTGTTTATGTTCTCCAATTGGGCACCTTCTGAGGTTGAGGGGGCAAAGGCAACAGCCAGGCCACCGTGGCAAATAATGAGGTGTCGCTGGAGCGGCTTTTTAAGAGTCAAATTACATCAGAGCTCCTGAGAGCCATTGTAAACAGGCATGAATGTGCTGGTCTTAAAAACGGCGATTGAGAGAAAACAATAAATGACTGTATGAAAATGACGTAAAGACATTAATAGTGTGTTTTGAGAAACATGCTTACTTTTCTGTTGGCAGAGATAGAGGTGATATAATGTTTTATTCCGCACTATAAAAAATGTTATGGACATGAACATTAAGCCACGCCGCTGATACGACACAGAGGAGGTACATATACAGAGGAGAGTGAAGGGTTTGTTTTTAAAAGTTTTGCACTCAGTCATGGTGAATGTGAGCGACTGCCGACAAAAACGGTCTTCATACAAAGTGGGTTTGTACTTAAAAAAAACTAAATATATATATGGAAAACATTTGAAAGTTAAAGAACAACAGACATAAACTTGTGTTTCTTAAGCCACTGCTTCTTTAGCCCTAACTTTGTCCACCAGCGCCACCTAGGGAGCCACAAAAACATAGTCAGAGTAGTGGATCTGAGCATTTTTCTTATTAACCTAATCATTCTGTTTAATGTATTCTTTATATAACATATATTGATCAACATTTTATTATATTTTATGGAAATAAATAATAATATTTACACACTGGGTTCGATACTAATACTTAAAGTAACTTATTTTATTAACAGTAAAAATCTACCTTGGTAATAGCTTCAGTAAATCAAAGAACAAAGACTTTTTTTTACACAAATATTTTCATGTTCTAGACGTGGGATTGAATTAGACTACGGGATCTACTGACCTTTGACCTTTATGATTGGTCCAAACACACTGATGCATTTCAGTTTACTGACCATGTCTCATGACTTTAACCTGTGAATAATGGACTTTATTGGACATCCTTATTATCAATATTAGATTTCTGGTAAAAACAAAAAAAAAAACAAAAAAAAACTATACCATTTGTTTTTTTCGTGCCACCATGCAGCGGTTCCTCGTGACTTGTCATGGTTTGTCACCCCTACAAGTCAACAGGTTTCACAGAGGTGACACATGTGGGGTAAGTCCAACGGGTGGGTCAAACCCTGAAAAAGCTGAAAGTCTTTAACACCCGGGCTGTCAGCGGAGAGCCAGAGAGTGAGGCTGAGTGAGCGGGGCCTTCCAGGTGGTGTCAGAGCTGGCAGTTAGGGCTGCTGAGGAATCACAGAGCACCTCTCTGTGGACCTTTGGTGCCATTTCTGGCTGGCTGTGTATTTTCACCATTTCACACAAAAATTTTAATTTATTTTATTGTCCTTTCATTTTTCTCAGTGATGCTGACCATTGTTTAGGTATACCTCGGCCCCCGCCCACCCCCGCAACCCAGCAATTACCATGTCAGGAAGAGTGATCTTAAACATCTGCAGCCACTGAGGGGGAATTTAACTGTATCGTTTAAACACATCCATATGAAGCAATGTTACGTACAGAGCCGGCCATGTAAACCTCTTATCTCTGTCACCACGTCAGGGGAGGATGTGTGTGATGGACTGACGTTGATCTTTAATCTAACTGAACAGTAAACACTTGAGGGTTTTTTTTTTTGTTTTTTTTTTCACAACATCGTAGAATTGATTAACCTCCAACGTGAAGAGCAACACCTCTTCTCCGCGGGCTTTTTTATTTGCCCGTTCACAGCTGGAGGCTGAGCATTGATTAGCGTCCTAAGCTGCGATATACCTCTCCGTTACCCCATACTCTGTGACAATTTCTGGGGCAATGCCTTGGGAGAATTTCTTTGTTTAGGCTCCGAGCCGCTGCTTTAAGAGCAATTCAGCCAAACACACATGGGCAGTGTCAGCAGTAATGAGCTTTGACAGGGGTATTTAGTGGTTGTAATTCAAATCTAATTCAGAACATCTTAACCCCAAAGTCTGTCAAGACACTTGAAATACACTGGAACATTCATGGTCCCAATCAGGTCTATGATTGTGTGGCAGCAGGATGATGTGTCAACAAGGGCAGTGTCGAAAAACAGGCACCCAAACTCATTTACAGTACAGAGCCAAATGGTTGGGAACCAGCAGAGTGTGCAGTGTTTAAATCCTTCCCCACAGGAGGAAAAAAAGGAGTATAAATACTAAAAATCTGCTTCAGTTTTCGGTCCTGCCACAGTGATTATATTTAATGCAGCAGTGCCTTTTAACTTCATACATTGCGCCACCTCTTGAACTTGAACTCTGCAGTACAACTAAACATTACCTTCAGATGTCAAGAAGACGTGGTGCACAGTTCTGGTAGGTAGGGGAGCGCGGAGCCAGCAGGGTCAGTGTTGAATGAGATTTCTTAGACCTTGGACGGCAGGGGGCTTTGTAATCCCTCTGAACTGTTTTAAAGTACTTAGCCTTCTGCTGGAGACACTGAAAAACAGCTTTTAAAAAGCCAAACCATTTTAGCTTTTTTCAATTTCCAAAATCCTCAACCTTTGCCTGAAGGAGGTGAGGTAGATGCACCTGTGTGGAGGTAAAATGAACGTAGCTTTTACCTTTAACAGTCACTGGAAAACAGATCATTTATTTTTTTAAAAAGACCTAAAGGAAAAATAGACAATATTAACTTTGTTATAACATTTCAGTTTTATTTTCTTACTCCATATACATTATACATTTGTAAGAAGACAGGAAGAGATAGAACATGACACGGCATGTAAAGCTAAGTTGCGGCTAATAGTTTTCATGGTGTTACGTTTACAACGTCCTCGAACCAGTTAGTATACGTCACCACGCAGTGCTATACGTGGAGGACGGCTTTATTTACCTTTGTTCGCTATACGCTGGATTTGTGTTGTATTTACCTTCAGTGGTTTGTTCGCTATACGCTGGATTTGTGTTATTGTTTATGTGAGCTTCACAGAGCAGAAACAACAGACTCAACCTTGGATCCACTATTGTCTCCCTATTATTTCTATCAATCAACACCATTTAGTGGACGTTAATAACTGAGGTGTTCAACCATGCTGTGTGTTTCCTCACACAGTTGAGCTTTCGTGATGATTGGCTGTTTTATGATTACATTAGATACATTATTATTACAGAAAACCAAACTAGAATACACAGTTGAAAAAACAAAACAAGAACTTGATCGAAAGGGAAACATGGGGGAGAGAAAAGAATGGAGGGAGGGAGACGAGAAACACCAGGGACAGATAAACAACATAACAATCGGAGTAATTCAAACATTACTGTTAATAAGTTGTTGTGCTGATTTAGATTATATTTCTACCACAGTACATGATAACACTGAATAACATTAAGACACTAACAGTAAGAGGACCGGCCTTTGAGTCCATCTGTGAAATTGTTATATCAGTAAAACGACCATTAACAATTAGCCGTGTGACGTAGTTTAGGAAGCGCTACAAAATGTGTGGGGATTAGCAAAGTTAGCTCGAGCTAGCCTTGGTAAACACCTATTCTAATTATAAAATGCTAGTTGATGGGATTACATTCAGATAAACCAACACACCAGTGAAGCAGGTTTTCAAGTATGTACTTCAATCTCCCCACGTGGTTTGCTCAGGAAGTATGTAGCATGTAGCTACGTCCTCAACACGGACAAAAACAAAATATCACAAAAATATGAACAAAACCTTAAATAATATACTGCTATTTTTCCTGAGGTACATTTACTTTGGAATTTCAGTTCAGAAACCTTTCATGTTCATCAAACTAGAGGTTCTCAACTTAAAAAAATCCCACTTCAAGTTT
>NC_024307.1:20306756-20317571 GCF_000523025.1 Cynoglossus semilaevis
CAATGACCTATACCTTACTGCATATCCCATTGACTGGAGACAAACCATAGCAAATCTAATTCCTGTAAATATTTAAGGCATGTAGGGCATAACGTCTTTAAACATCTGATTTACAAAGTGTAGCGTATGGCTCTTAGGACGTCATCTGTCAATTTTAATTACACCCTGCTGTAAAGCAGTGATGTGTCTGCTGCCAAAGCACTCCTTCATTAAGCAAAGCAAATCCTTTACCGGATGACTACTTGTAATTTTCTTTACAGTAAAAAAAAAAAGAAAGAAAAAAAAGTAAGGAGAGAATCAAAGTCTGGGAAGAGGCAGCTGTCAGAAAGCATGCATTTAAGCTAATGTATTTGTGTTTCTCCCATAATATAACACTTGTGTTAAGTGACACATGATTGATGAGTAAGGTGGCTTTGCTAACCCCTGTAAGTGCTCTAAAAACAAATTAAGCTTTCATCATTGTAACTTGTCTATTACGAGATGTGGTAATAGCCCCGTGTTTTAATAAATTATCTGTGTGTCTAAATAATTAAAAAAAATTAAACTATTAATCATCCGAAAAAGAGTGTCTGACAAAGGATTGAGGTGAGTTTCCCCACGTAACGCGCCGGCTCTTTTCTCAATACACTTAAGAGTGTTTATGGCTTACTTTGTGAAATGGGTGTAATTGCTTAATTGCTCATCAGTTGGTGGCTGCGGCGCTTCAGAGTAACAGTTACCGTCTGACTTGTGTTTCAGTGGAATTATCCAAAAGTAAAACCAAATGTTCTCTTTGAGTCGCTCGTCGTCGAAGAAATAGTTCTTGTTTTTTTGTGCGGTTCCATGAAATGTCGACACGTTATGAATGCTGACAGCACAGAGTTCCCCGATGAATGTGCTGCCATTTCACTGGAACAACCCGGGCCACAGACACTTGCTCTATCACTGATGGAATGGCTGACAGCAGGGTGAAAAGAAAAACAGATTTTAGCCACTTAAAGGTCTCGCCTAATAGAATCCACGATGTGTTTAATATCTTGAAAAAAAAAACTTCTTCTTTATTTCATTTATTTATTGAAATCCCACGGGAAGAAAAATGTATAATTACAACATGAAAATATATTGATATATTGAAATATTACTTCGATGTTATATAAATGTATTAAATTCCATGGTGGAATCTTTGGTTTGCGACATCTTAAACCTAAAAAACCTTAAACCTTAAACGTTTGGTGGCCATGTCGCCATCTCCCATAAATTTATGAAGAAAGTCTCATTCCATCATTATGATGTGCGGTGTCAAGACAAAATTGGTTCATCCTTCCACTCACCTCACACCTGTATACAGTACACTCACATATTCTGTCTTGACCTGCTGACCTTCATTCATTTCCGCTCCAAACTCCACCTCTCCAGGCTTTCTTCCACCTGCCCCCTACTCTCACCACAGATGACAATATCATGTCAGAGCCGAACCCTGGTACAAACCCACTCATACCTTGAACCCATCAGCCACTCTGGACTTTTACATGTCCTGCCGGAACCTCACGTACTTTTCTGCCACTCCTGACTCATAATATAACCATGTTCCCTATCAGTACAACAGCTGCTGACCTCTGACCTTTTCAACCAACGCTCTGTATCCGTAGTACCTTTTGTTCCCTATCAGTAAAACAGCTGCTGACCTCTGACCAACGCTCTGTATCCGTAGTACCTTTTATGCTGGACATTAAACCAAACTGATCTGAACTAAACTATGCTTCCACCTCTTTCCCATTCCTTCATTATGCGACTACACTTTATAGCTCTGTTGCTACAACTCTCGACATCAACCTCGTTCTTGCAAATCTGTACCTTTACCTGGTCAAAACATCCGCTGCACTCTCTCCTAAACATCTCATATAAAACCTAAAAATATACAGTGTTTCTAGGGTGGTTTATGTTCTATCTAAGTGTTTTTTCTTCGATAAAATTGCATCTTTGCAACCGATTTTCTGATATTTGTACAAGTGTTTTTTCTTCGAGAAAATTGCATCTTTGCAACCGATTTTCTTTAGTAAGGTATCTCACCAGATTGATTGGCCGGCCACTGCTAATCTACATTTCAACACAGTCAGACGTGGATTAAGCTTTAAGTGGAGAGATGGTGGAAAAAGCGGAAAGAGAGAAAGTTCACACATGGTGGTAAGTGAAGGTGTTGGCTCTTCACGCTCCAACAGTTCTGTGAGATGTTCGTGGGCACACTGATCTGCCGGCTGCACGTCTTATACTCTTTGTTATTAAGCAGGTCCAAGGAAAACACAAAGGGATACTGTGTTTTTTATATGAGTAATGCATTAACCTGCTCAGGAAAAGTTCATGTTAAACGTATGGGCTTGGACAGCACAAGATTTATGGCGATGGCTACAGAAATTATGCTTTTTTTCCCCCCAAAGGCACTCTAAATGTGTAATTATTGCCAGCTGCTTTTCATTGGCAGTCCCAGTTAATTAGAGCTCGGGGTCCGCAGTTCAAGTGCTGGGTCTCTGTCCCTCTCTCGCTCTCCGTCTCTCAGATAAGTCTAGTTGTCTTGGGGGGTGGAGGGGGGCGGTGGCTATGACCTGAACTAATTAGCCAAATCCTCAACCAAACTCATTTGTTATTCAAGCTTTATTCAGCGTGCGTCCTGCTGGGCAGAGAAAAGACCCCCAGAGCTCAATTTCTTTCTCATCCTCCAGCGTTTATACCACTGACGCGTCAAAGAAATTGTGTTAAGAAATGAACGAATGTAAATGTGTTACAACTGCAGAGCAGAGAGCCGAGCCGTGCAGACACCTCGTAATAAGAATCATGTCCGCAACCACGTTTTAGATTAGATTCCTTCAAGCAAACAGGGGCGGGGGCTTTAGAGGCAGGAGAGGATATGTGACATGCAGCGAGAGAAAGAGGCTTCATAAGCTATAAAGGAGAGCTGCGTGTGTGTTTGTCCATGTTAATTGCTCAATTGATATTCAGGTCAAACGCATCTTAAGCCAAATAAATTAAGGCATAACAGTTGGATTTAAATACTGCCCTGCTGGTGCTTTATTTTCTGTTACCCACCTGTCACAACAGCGTGGCTGGTCAGGAAAATATGTATATAAGGCTGTGGGTGTACAGATGAATATCAGATACAGCAGTACACCTTGGTGCTGCAGTACATTTCTGTTTATTGTTTTCATTTTGTCTTTTCTGTATACATAATTTCATATATATATAATTTTAACAAAGATTTATTAATAATTGACCTCCAGGCAGCCTGGGATTGTTACAGAATATGTAGTCGAGAGATAATTCACAGGAATTGTAGTCTTAAAACGGTACTGGAAAAATGTGTACAAGTCAGACGGGACATACTGTACATCAGTACCTGTGTCACTCACTGGATCAAAACCTAGGACATAAAAACATCAGAGAGTCTGACTTACACCTGGGAGCCAGAATGAAGGGCAAAAAAAAAAAGAAAAAAGAAAGAATGTAGCACAATACAACTTATGGCATTCAATCACTGAATGTAAACAACGATGTCGTCTGCGTATAGTGCGACATATTCGTCTGCTCTGTTTGCTGTACGTTGGAATGATGGAACAAGATGTCTGCGTATAGTGCGATATATTTGTCTGCTCTGTTTGCTGTTGGAATGATGGAACAAGACTTAAAACATTTATGGGAGATTGTGACGTAACCACGAAACGCCATGAGGACATCGTAAACCGAGGACCTCCTGTATTATATGTGCATTTTACTTCCTGTGGGACTTAAATAAAGATGTACTCGTATAAGATAGTACTTTAAATCATGGATACTATTAGGGGAGTTCTTTGGGTGGCTAAAATCTGTTTTTTTTTTTATATCAAGCCAGAGAAGAAGAACAACAAGACTTTCTTGATAAATTTATGGGAGATGGTGACGTAATCATAAAACGTCATAAGTCGAGGACGTCTTAAACCGAGGACCATCTGTATAAACAGTGGAACATGAACTAATTACATAACATGTTTACATGAGCGTGTGCATGTACGGATTACAAACAAGTCATATTTATTCATTTATTTTTCTGTTTTTTTTCACTGAGGGCTGCTGTACTCATGTACCCTAACAATAACTGATGCATTCTGTGGAAAGTGTGAAGTGCACAACCTCCAGACTACAACATTTGTGTGATTAATTGATTAACTAGCCGGTGGCAGCATGAATAAACTGTGAGCGGACGTCCATAAGATACACATGAGTTTTTGTTCCCCATCTGCGGCCCACCTCTGTCAGATCTGAGTAATCGCATGTCATACATCCGTGAAAAAATACACAGCACGGAGAAGAATGTCTGCGAGTCAACTCTGATGAAGGATACTGATGAGACAAATGACTTTTCTGCACAAAAAAAAGAAAAAGAAAAAGCGAATCACTTGTGCCGGCTCTTGCTAGGTGCTGACACCTCCCTGTGCTGTGGCCTTTTTGAATGTTGAAGCACCTGTCACTGAGCCCAAAGAAGCATCCCATCAAGCCCTCAAGTGTCACATGTGAACATGAATGCCTTTTATCCTCCCTTGAGCCATTGTAGCCTTTTGGCACTTAAAAAGCATTTAAAAAAAATCCAAAGACACGGCCACCACACACACTTCCCAGCGTGGTATGAGTTTGTGTGTGTGTGTGTGTGTGATGACATGTCTGACAGAGACTTGTTATTTTACTCATGGAAATGATGCCCTCACCCAGCCATCAGTGTCACACACTCACCCCGGATGTCCATTACAGCCCTTGCAGGAATAAAACCCCTGAAAGGGTAAAAAGCATGTTTTATAAAGAATGTTTTTCATGTTTGGAGTGCCAAGCTGATTGGCCTGTCAGCAGCTCAGAGTGTCAAGAACTGACACACATGTGATTACGTATGCATTAGGAGATATGATACAGGCCTTACAATTCAGTACAGACTCAAATGAGCTGAGGAGGAGTGAGGCAAAAGTTAAGCTAAAAGCTAGCTTAACTTTAGACAATTCCAGCTTTTATAACAACACACAACAGTGGTTTGAATGGTTGAATGATCCGAGACAATGGTGAATGGTAATGTTTTCAGTTCAGTCTGCTCTGCTGACCACGAAAAGCCACTCTAAAGGGCTGGTATGCATTTTGTTTATATGTTAGCATTTAGCATGTATTTTCCCTTCAGGCCTGTATTCAGAGCAAGTAAGGGGCAACGACTTAAATGTGAAACTGCTGCCTTGTTTTGCTGTATTCGAATCTGGTCATGTACAGTCAGTCAAAACTGAATGGAAGGAATAGAAAAAATAATTTTAGGTTTATAACTAATTGTCTATTGGACACAAAATATGCAAATCAACAAAGACAGCTTGTTAGCAGTTAGCAATAGTGTCTCAAGGACATGTCAAGAAGTGGAATTACATATTTAGATGACTACAGAAATACAGACTATAGAGAGATGGTAAAAACCATGTGAATATTGACTGGACTCAGTACTCTCTGTGAAAAGATATAAATCACCTCAGGGGGTTTGTGTTTAAAAGTGACATTCACTTTGTAAATTCGTCATCAGTTGGGCCATTAACGTCTTCTAACAGGGACTTTTACCTCTGTATAACATATTTTAATAGATGTTTATTCTCTTAGGGTAGTGCAGGAACTACAGGTTTTGTGCTACAGATTAATAGCTTGCCTGATGTCAGGGTTGGTGTAAATGTAGAAAAGCCTTAGCCACCCAGATGTCAGGGTTGGTGTAAATGTAGAAATGCCAAAAAGTTGTTTATTGAAAAGAGGACAAGGTCTGGCGTCACATGGTAATTGCAGGATTGATGTCCAGGCAAAAAGGCAGGAGTCTGAGGCAGAGGAGACAGGAATTAGTAGCGAGGCAAATCCCCCCAACGACACAAGTTGTGGTTCTACCGACTGGCAGGGATTACCTGGTAGAGGAGACAGGTCAAAGACAGGCATTTGTAGGTCCGTGATTTAAAATATCACCAGACGAGTGTGAACCATAAACAACAAACTTAATCTAAGACCTTTCAGCATCATGAGTAAAGGGCCAGCTAATCTGTTAACAGTTGAAATGATCTCTTAATGAAATCATGAAACATTTTGTACTGTGGCTCATGCTGTGACCGTGTTTCTAATATGCATCAAACACTAAGTAAGATCTGTGAAGAAGATGATGGACTTTTAGGGTTGAGAAAGTCCGTCCTCCAAAGACACCTTTTAGGTTTTTGCCTTTAATTCCAATGGTGACCTGCAACAACCCCTGTAAATCCAAGACACATCAATAAACATTTAATATTGTAATAAACAGCATGTCACTGTCCTGCAAACCTGTTCAGTTAGTTTTGGTAAAGTGAACCGTTTGCACAGCTTGGTGGACTGTAAATATTAAAGTGTTGTATGTCTGTTCCTGATCTCTCTGTCTGTCCTCCTCTTTTTCTTCTCTTTGCCGAGGCAGACGGCAACACTGAGCCTGGAACTGCAGGAGATTTCTTCCTGTCGAACGGGTTGGTTTTATTTCTCCCCACTGTCACCAAAATGATTGCCCTCTGTTATGTATTTTTTTTATGAAGATATATATTTTTTTAATATTGTAAAATGTGTTTTGTGAATTTCTGATTTACAAATAAAATATACTTGACTTACACTGTTCAGGCGCTAACACAAAGCTGTGGATAAATTATTATTAATCATTTATTTAATCATTGATCTATTACAATCGAAATGTATCATGATTATTTACTAAATAATAATAATTAAAATAATTATTCATTATTAATCTTGTGAATAATAATTCCTCAGTATGAGGAAACCCTATTTTTCTGTATGCTGCTGGAACAGAGAGACAAACAGCAGCACCGTATAACTGACCCAGCAGGTGTCAGTATCGCAACTCATAAGATTGAAATCTTTAAGTTAGGTCCAAAACAAGACAAAAAAAGCGTTGGCGGTGTTAGCTGGGCATAGCCTGCTAACCCGCCGCTAATGTTGGTATGTGCTAACAAGCTGCTATTACACTACCAACATGTCAGTAACACACTATGCAAAATGTTTTTTTCATTAATCACCCAAAATGTTCTCCTCATTCTCATTGGAAAACTTTAAAAATTGTTGTAAAAATTTACATTACAAAATGCACCAGTTTTTATAAATCCCTGAACATGGCTTTTAACTATTGCTTAGCGCCACCTTTAGGCAAAGAAAGGGGAACTAGATGCGTAAGGTTAAAAGAACTTTAGGCAAAAAAGGGGAACTAGATGCGTAAGGTTAAAAATATCATGATATTGGAATAACGATTTTCATGTTGTGATACTGCTGCCACCCTCCTCCCCCCATACTTCACCTAACCCCAACCCCCATCTTAGTTTTTTCTAACCAGTGCATAGCTTCTAACAATAATTTGAACTCTTATTATGTTAAAGCTAAATATATTCAATCAACACGTGGGTGGGGTTAAAAGAAATATTGTATTTTAAGTTTTTTTTTTCTAATCTTCTGATGTTTTTTACAAGGCAGAGTTATCAGTAATGGACGGACCATACAAGAACAAAGTTGCAATGGAAATGTACTTTTTCAAAAGAAGCATAAATCACATCATGGTTGATGGGGCCAGATGGCCATATCCAAATACCCCATTAAGAGTATTCAGTCAGGAATAAGACAATCTGGGCCCACTTTCCTTGGACCCGTGGCTTCAGAGGAATTGCCTGTACCAGTAAACTTCTATTAGCCGGGTCATCTATGGAGCTCATGCAGAAAAGAAAACATTCATGTTTGTGGTGTTCGTAGTATTTTATAACACTCACTCATCAGCATGTGCTGAGAGTTTTGCTTTTCTCTGTTCTCACTCAAATGAATGTATCATTGTGGGGCATTAATGTGTGCAGGAGACAAGGGGTGGGAGTAAGAGAAAATATATGGTGAGAAGGGAGGGATTGTGATTTTTACAAAACCCAGGCCTCCAGAGCTGAATTCTGTAGGAAATATCCTAGAAAGTTTGTTTTTTATGAATGGTTTAAAGTTCTGGTCCTGTTATAATATATAAAGCCTTTTGGGGTCATCTGCAGTGAAGCAGCGACCATGACCTGAGGCAATTACACACAGGAATGGGCAAAGTCTCCTTTATGTCTTGTTGTTCTTGAACCATTCCTGACAGTGCGTATTACTGCGCTGTCACTGTGCAGACTTGAAATGCACTTCTTACAGGCCTAAAACCTGCAACCCACTAATGTCCGTGCCTCTGACACAAACCACAGGACATGACTAAACTAACATGGACAAACAAGTCCCCTTAAAAACAAAAAGGCAGATTTTGATTTCACCACCAGGTCTGCTTCTCTTTTGTGTTAGGTTGACCAACACTGACAGAAATCAAGACTATTTGGTGAAAATACAGTTAGTGGTCACCTTTTGGACCGTGTAAATTGTTGTTGTATCCTATTACTGTTTACATAAAATGAGAATGTGGACATTCCATGACTTGGAGGATATCCAGTGTCTGTAATATCTTTATTTTTTTATTGATGCATCTCTTACCCTTAATTCTTTTTAGTGGAAGATGGAGTAGAAATGATTGATATATCAATCCTCACACGACTGAGTAGCTACTACTGTCATAAACTATCTATACTGATTAATGAATTAAATTGGTATCTGACTACACCAGATATTTGATTGATTTCAGAATTTTAACCTTTCTGATCAGGACTGAAGTTGATCCAAAAATATTAAAAATATGAATAAATGTGTTATGTATTATGATTTTTCAAGAGGACATCTTACTTCTATGGTAGCATTTATGCTAATAAATCTACATTGTGTAAAAATAAATTAATGTAAGTTGTTATGAATGATATACTATGATAAATATCAGTATCAGAGTATCAGTATCGACAAGTAATCGGTATTGTGTTGAATCAAAAATCTGGTCTCACCCATCACTATTCAACAGTCATTGGGCCCAGTGCTCATACACAGGTGGGAAGAACCTGCAACCTCCATATAAACCATCATTTACACCAGGTGCTCAGACCAGAGATACTTTGCTGTTCACTAAGCACCATGCCTCCTTGTGGTCATTTTCATTTTATATTATTTTTCTTTTTGTGTGTTGGTCTCGGACTTGCTGGGTGTTCTCAAGGGATTTCATTACAAAAGCTGTCAAGGGATGAAAGAGTAGTTTCATTTTACAGGAAAGATCGCTGGTTTAATCCCTTGGGATGATTGATGGACTTTCTGTAGTTCTCCTACTTTGTAGGTCTGTCTTAAGACATGCAGTTTTATATCGGTCTATAACTCTGTTTTCTTTTGTGTCATTTCTGTAGTTGGCAGTGTGCTGACTGCTGTGTGGCATTGCTCTGTATTGTTTATACAGTGTTTCCTGTTGGTTTTTCTTGGTGCTTATTAAACATGTTCTGTGAGTTTTGTAATGGTAGATCAAAAAGATTAGCAAGTTATATTTTGTTTCTGCGATGGGAAAAATGGCAGCTAAATTTCTGGTGATGCCAGAAAGTAAAAACAATATGACTTGAGGTTTGACATCCTCTTTATCCATGTAATCTTGCCCTGTGTGACTTTTTCTTGTTTGTGCAGAACAAGAACTGGTGGGAAAATAGAGCGGAGGAGGAAAAACCGTTTATAACGTTAGCCATTGCAGTGAGAGACGTTTTTGTGACACATTCTTTTTATAATTTGCATATGGCTGAATAGTTTTTCATATACAACCCAGGAATTAACCTTTACCTTGATTTGTGTTATCACTCACACACAAACAAGGGTGTGTTTTATTTATATTTTTTTACCACCCCTTACTATACCACATATATGATAGATAATACAAAGAGATACCAAAATAGTTTGGACATATATGCTGTATATAGAGAGAACAGTGCGACACATGAACTACTGTAATCGCTGGATTCTCACGTTTCCGATGTAACTACTGTAATCGCTCTCACGTTTCCGATGGTACCTGAACGCACCTCGTGTGACAGCTGCGACGTTGGCATGACGACATCTTAATCTGTGCCCTGTTACCAAGCTGCTCTGCTCCAGGAGCTAACGTGTAGCTTAGCTTAGCTTGAGGAGCGCGAAAAGGACGGGGTTTTAAAACAGAGAAACAGACCGAGGAGGCAACAGGCCAACACACGAGAGAGGTTTGATTTCTTCTCATTCTGTTCTTTTCTGTCAACAATTTGTTGATATATTTATTAAACAGTGACAATATATAGTTCTAAAAATAATAATGAAAAATTAAAATTAGGTTTATGTATGTATTTATTTATTTATTTTACATATTTTGTAGGATTGTCTGTGTGTTTGCCATGGCCAGAAGCTAATGCTGTTTTTGGGGTCTTGGCATTGAAAAGTTTGGAAACTCTTGTGTACAATTGGCATTGGGGTTTTTTTTTTAAGTCATTAATGTTAATTTTCTCAAAGGTGTGTGTGTGCATTTGAATACAGTTTTCTGACCCCCCCAAAGAAACCCCTGGATACAGATAGTTTAAAGTAGATAGATAAATTCAGTTCAAATTTGGAGGTTTGGGCCAAAGCCCATGTCTACATTTCCCCACTGAGAAAAACATCATTTAAAGGACTATGATGTAAATCCACGTGTGGCTGTGTTACATTTGCCTGGTTAACCCTGGACAATTTACACCCCCTCTGTCCAGCCACCCAGCTCGCATAACAGAATACTTGGCCAAGTCATTCTGACAGTAAACGTATGATCCCTGTTTTCAATCCTAATCCTTGCAGATTTATTGGTGCCTTCCCTCTGCGTTCATCCCACATTTTTACTCCCCGTTTACTCCTGTGCTGGACTTTACTACA
>NC_024307.1:20317582-20318844 GCF_000523025.1 Cynoglossus semilaevis
TTCAGCAGCTGTTTATTACCTCCAGCTGTCTAAAGCCATAGTCTGGATCCTGATCCTTAAGTTGGAATAGCAGGGATGAACTAGTCAGATAAATTATGTAATAGATTCCAATATGCTCAACGGTACTTTGGTCAAATAGACCATATAAAGAATTTAATTTGCTATTTTTAGCTGCTTATATTTTGTGTACCCTAAACGTTTACATTAACTTTTGCAGAATATTTGACATGACTAAAACAATTTAAAAAAATTACAACTACTGCAAGAATTGTTTCATTATTGAAAAATCATAAAAGTGTAACCCAACTCAACTTGATTATATAAAACTTCAAAGCTGTGTGATATACTATGCCGGATGTATTTAGACAGTTTAGTTAACTAAAACAATTTAAATGCCGGATGTATTTAGACAGTTTAGTTATTAAATTGAAAACCATTTAAAAGTATGTCTATATGTGCCTTAGAACTTTTTGACACACAAGAACAATAGGTTCATTGTCTACAACTTTTTAGTGTGAGTAATTTTACCTAGAAATTTAAAATGACCAAAACAATATAAAAATGAGATAATAAAAGAATTCAATTTAATATAAAGAGACAGTGTGTGCGATTATATTCCATGTTGTTTTATAAGGAGTGATCTTGGACTGAGCTCTGTATAGTACAGTTGGACTGTTGTAGCTTATTTGGTGCTAGATTTCGCATTTTGTTACTTTTTTATTTTTAAGGGAAGACTTTGTTTATCAGTTTGTCCTGGTCTTTGTACAGTGACGATTGTATATTTATGTGTGTACTTGATTGTAATGTGGCGGTGGATCACATCACACCCCTGTGGTTTCTACCTAGCCCTGTAACAAGCCAGCCAGTGGTAATGATCTGTGAGAGCTTAGTTCTGCTTTTTGGCTGCACCAGTTCAGCGTAAACTAGTTTGACTTTTGGTGTCTGTCAGAGTCCGGCTGTATTTATACATAATTCAAACAAGTGGGGTCTGCTCCCAGTGTGAGGTACTCTGGGTCTCCCTGACAAGACCAAGGTTGCTATTCGCCACAGGGAGGTGGAGGAAGAGGAGGAGGAGGAGGAGGAGGAGGAGGAGGAGAAAAAGCCACCGCTCAGTCTTAGCAGGCCGGCACCAGGAGGCTGTGCTGATGGAAAAGGATAATAAAAGTAATTTCTCTGTCAACGGCCAAGCATTGGTGATGTTGAGCTGTTGCATTTTTGGAAGGAATGCAAATTTTTTAAGGATTTGTCAACTTTTTTTTTTC
>NC_024307.1:20319510-20332457 GCF_000523025.1 Cynoglossus semilaevis
TTTAGTGTGACTAATTTTACCTAGAAATTTAAAATGACCAAAACAATATAAAAATGAGATAATAAAAGAATTCAATTTAATATAAAGAGACAGTGTGTGCGATTATATTCCATGTTGTTTTATAAGGAGTGATCTTGGACTGAGCTCTGTATAGTACAGTTGGACTGTTGTAGCTTATTTGGTGCTAGATTTCGCATTTTGTTACTTTTTTATTTTTAAGGGAAGACTTTGTTTATCAGTTTGTCCTGGTCTTTGTACAGTGACGATTGTATATTTATGTGTGTACTTGATTGTAATGTGGCGGTGGATCACATCACACCCCTGTGGTTTCTACCTAGCCCTGTAACAAGCCAGCCAGTGGTAATGATCTGTGAGAGCTTAGTTCTGCTTTTTGGCTGCACCAGTTCAGCGTAAACTAGTTTGACTTTTGGTGTCTGTCAGAGTCCGGCTGTATTTATACATAATTCAAACAAGTGGGGTCTGCTCCCAGTGTGAGGTACTCTGGGTCTCCCTGACAAGACCAAGGTTGCTATTCGCCACAGGGAGGTGGAGGAAGAGGAGGAGGAGGAGGAGGAGGAGGAGAAAAAGCCACCGCTCAGTCTTAGCAGGCCGGCACCAGGAGGCTGTGCTGATGGAAAAGGATAATAAAAGTAATTTCTCTGTCAACGGCCAAGCATTGGTGATGTTGAGCTGTTGCATTTTTGGAAGGAATGCAAATTTTTTAAGGATTTGTCAACTTTTTTTTTTTCTTTGGCCTGTTCATGTAATGACCTCGCCTTAATGCCCCAGAAAATAATTCTGAGCCTATTCATCTCCCCCGTCCTTATCCTACTGATTTGTAGTTAAATCATGACTGTCAGTGTAGTAGCAACCCTGATTAAAGTTCAGGGGTTTAGTAGATCATTTTAAAGAACCTCCAAATTACTTTCCTCTCCCCAGCCGATCCACCTGGACCTCTGCCCTGGGTGCATGGCAGTTTTCAGCCGTCGTGGGGCGAGCCAAGTCCAACCTTGTGGTTCCTGCTTATTCCCCCAGGATGGAGCACTGCAGGCCTAGACCAACATTCTCAGCTGTGTTCAATCTGCTCTGAGACGAGCTGGCTATGAGAAAATGCACACACATATGCACACACACAGACACACAAACACACACACACACAGGAGGAGGGACATGGAAAATTTGGACAGTTAGCACGCTTTGTTCCACTTGGTTCAGCTGGAATCTGTCCAGAAACACTCCTGACAAATGCACAGGCGTGCACGCAAACACACACACACACACACACACACACACACACACTTCCCTAGGTGACTGGAGTCTACTTCAATTATTTGTGTTTAACCGTTCTAATCACACTTTAGCACATTAATCCTATTTTCAAGCCAAAACACACCTAAAATGACCTTTTTTTTAATTGACATTGCAAATCAGATGAAACCCAGAGCTGGCTACAGGCCGCTGCTTCAGCCTGTACTCTCACTGAACTTGAACTTTTAATCCCCTTTTTCCCCTCCTCAACTCATAGGTAGAATTTATAGCATGATGCTGATGCTTTCACTCAAAATATGCCCCTGCAGAATTTCCCAATTATCTCAGATGAGGTAATAAGTAAAAGGTTTGGTATGAGGAAGTGAGTATTTTTTTCCCCCCTGCTTGATTATTTTGTATTGTTGTGTATGTGTGTGGTGTAGATGCAGTCGTAGTGTCTTATCAGTTTGACAGGCGATGTCATCAAGATAATTTGAGCCCAATCCATCTGCTATTGGAGAATCCCTTCAGGCAGGTCAGGATATTATATTATATTAAAAGTCATTTAATGTTTTTGGAATACATCTGAAGTGTATAATTTTACGATGGATCGTCTGGAGGCACTTATCAAGAAGTGGGAGGCTCCTCTGTGAAATTACATCTCTGGGTTTCTCGACGGTGGACGTTGACATTGGCAGAAATGAAGGTGTTTAGTGCCCTCGAAAGGTTACCGCTGAAAGGGATTTGTAATTTCATAGACGGAGGCTCTTAATAGCTCGCAGCCATGAGTCCTATAAAAAGATGCTTGTGCGTTGATAATTGAGTCCTGCAAAGTAAACACAGCATAGGTAGAAGTGTTTTAATGGGCACTTGTTGCCGTCCTGCAGCATAGGTGGCTTTCACACTTGGAGAGATGTGAAGCTAATTAAATTTTAAGGTCGATAGAAAAGCTGGCAGGGTGATATTTAAAGTTATGTAAATAAACAAAAGTGCTACTCATGGCGGAATGAATGGCCTGGAAGCAGGGTGAACCGAGTGACATCACCACCACGTCCCTGCTCAGCATGTGGTGGGAATAATGTAATGGGAGCCTCCGCTATTTTCCTGCCGCTGACTCTTGCGTCCTTTCTGCGAACATCAGAGCTAAGTCGAAATATGAATTAAACTAAATTAAGCTAAATTAGTTAATTACAGTAGACAGGTAGCTAGTGGTTTTACCTCACAGCAAGAAGGTCACTGGTTCCATTCAATAAGTGAGGGTCTGTCTTTGTGGAGTTGCTGTGTAAAATCCAACTTTGGAGGATTTGAATTTGCCTCGTTTTATTTTTTCTTCCCCCCTCACTGACCTATGGGCTCTTCAAGGACAATCTCCAAACAATTGACTTTAAATACTTGGGCAGCTTCTTTAATTAAATTAAATAAAAAACATCCAGCAAGACTTGGAGGAATGAGTGATAAAAACAGTATAAGAAAGTGGGCGGTGGATGGCGGTATGCTTGCTGTGGTGGTCTTTCTGTATGAGTTTGTTCTCCCCCTGTGTGTGTGTGTGATGGTTTTTTCCAGGTACTCAGTTTTCCAGCCACAGTTCTAAAACATGGAAGCTCTTAACTGACCTGAGCTGTCACTGAGATTGTAATTGTTTGTTTGTCTGTTTACGTTGCTCTGCTCACCATTTATTAGCTGAATGTATTAGTCTGTTGGTCAAATTTGTAATAGGGCAGTGATGACACTCACACAATGTACCACGTTCCAGAGATGGAGTGCGAGACAATCTGCAAACACACGTCACCTATTCTTCTGTCCTTACAGAGAACGGCCCACACCGTTACTGTTCTGAAGGCTGGGTCAGGGGTTTAGTAGATCATTTTAAAGAACCTCCAAATTACTTTCCTCTCCCCAGCCGATCCACCTGGACCTCTGCCCTGGGTGCATGGCAGTTTTCAGCCGTCGTGGGGCGAGCCAAGTCCAACCTTGTGGTTCCTGCTTATTCCCCCAGGATGGAGCACTGCAGGCCTAGACCAACATTCTCAGCTGTGTTCAATCTGCTCTGAGACGAGCTGGCTATGAGAAAATGCACACACATATGCACACACACAGACACACAAACACACACACACACAGGAGGAGGGACATGGAAAATTTGGACAGTTAGCACGCTTTGTTCCACTTGGTTCAGCTGGAATCTGTCCAGAAACACTCCTGACAAATGCACAGGCGTGCACGCAAACACACACACACACACACACACACACACACACTTCCCTAGGTGACTGGAGTCTACTTCAATTATTTGTGTTTAACCGTTCTAATCACACTTTAGCACATTAATCCTATTTTCAAGCCAAAACACACCTAAAATGACCTTTTTTTTAATTGACATTGCAAATCAGATGAAACCCAGAGCTGGCTACAGGCCGCTGCTTCAGCCTGTACTCTCACTGAACTTGAACTTTTAATCCCCTTTTTCCCCTCCTCAACTCATAGGTAGAATTTATAGCATGATGCTGATGCTTTCACTCAAAATATGCCCCTGCAGAATTTCCCAATTATCTCAGATGAGGTAATAAGTAAAAGGTTTGGTATGAGGAAGTGAGTATTTTTTTTCCCCCCTGCTTGATTATTTTGTATTGTTGTGTATGTGTGTGGTGTAGATGCAGTCGTAGTGTCTTATCAGTTTGACAGGCGATGTCATCAAGATAATTTGAGCCCAATCCATCTGCTATTGGAGAATCCCTTCAGGCAGGTCAGGATATTATATTATATTAAAAGTCATTTAATGTTTTTGGAATACATCTGAAGTGTATAATTTTACGATGGATCGTCTGGAGGCACTTATCAAGAAGTGGGAGGCTCCTCTGTGAAATTACATCTCTGGGTTTCTCGACGGTGGACGTTGACATTGGCAGAAATGAAGGTGTTTAGTGCCCTCGAAAGGTTACCGCTGAAAGGGATTTGTAATTTCATAGACGGAGGCTCTTAATAGCTCGCAGCCATGAGTCCTATAAAAAGATGCTTGTGCGTTGATAATTGAGTCCTGCAAAGTAAACACAGCATAGGTAGAAGTGTTTTAATGGGCACTTGTTGCCGTCCTGCAGCATAGGTGGCTTTCACACTTGGAGAGATGTGAAGCTAATTAAATTTTAAGGTCGATAGAAAAGCTGGCAGGGTGATATTTAAAGTTATGTAAATAAACAAAAGTGCTACTCATGGCGGAATGAATGGCCTGGAAGCAGGGTGAACCGAGTGACATCACCACCACGTCCCTGCTCAGCATGTGGTGGGAATAATGTAATGGGAGCCTCCGCTATTTTCCTGCCGCTGACTCTTGCGTCCTTTCTGCGAACATCAGAGCTAAGTCGAAATATGAATTAAACTAAATTAAGCTAAATTAGTTAATTACAGTAGACAGGTAGCTAGTGGTTTTACCTCACAGCAAGAAGGTCACTGGTTCCATTCAATAAGTGAGGGTCTGTCTTTGTGGAGTTGCTGTGTAAAATCCAACTTTGGAGGATTTGAATTTGCCTCGTTTTATTTTTTCTTACCCCCTCACTGACCTATGGGCTCTTCAAGGACAATCTCCAAACAATTGACTTTAAATACTTGGACAGCTTCTTTAATTAAATTAAATAAAAAACATCCAGCAAGACTTGGAGGAATGAGTGATAAAAACAGTATAAGAAAGTGGGCGGTGGATGGCGGTATGCTTGCTGTGGTGGTCTTTCTGTATGAGTTTGTTCTCCCCCTGTGTGTGTGTGTGATGGTTTTTTCCAGGTACTCAGTTTTCCAGCCACAGTTCTAAAACATGGAAGCTCTTAACTGACCTGAGCTGTCACTGAGATTGTAATTGTTTGTTTGTCTGTTTACGTTGCTCTGCTCACCATTTATTAGCTGAATGTATTAGTCTGTTGGTCAAATTTGTAATAGGGCAGTGATGACACTCACACAATGTACCACGTTCCAGAGATGGAGTGCGAGACAATCTGCAAACACACGTCACCTATTCTTCTGTCCTTACAGAGAACGGCCCACACCGTTACTGTTCTGAAGGCTGGGTTGGTGGTTGGAGGAGTTGATGTCAAACTCTCTGCACTTTATCAACTTGGACTCCAGCTGAACAGAGCTTGCACAGGTATAATTTTTTCCCCCCGCTCAGCAGTGGAACATCATATTAACTTTACACATATTCTGAGAATGACTCTTTGTTTCCCTGCTTTTCCACAGTCACCACTTAGAGCTTTGCAGAATAAATAAGCTGGCAATGTGAGGAAACATGAGAGAAATGGAGTGTGTTCTCTGGAGTCGTACCACCGCTCGGTTGTCAAAGGGAATGTAAGTAGGCCGCAAGTGTGAGCAATCACTGGAAATTATATGCTTTTAGGGGGATTTGATATAAAAGTATTAAGCTGGTCTGAGATGTTTGGCGGCTCAGATAGATGTGAATTATATTCATGGACATGATGTGCACCACAACTGTGGCTTCTTGTCAATTCCACCGTACTGCATATTTTCCGACTATTTGTGATTGTATGAAGTGGATCCCAGCAGATTGGTCTAATAGGATAAATATAGCTATGAAGTGGTCTCAGGGCCAATGAGGGCAGAACATGGTAGGTAGGATGGAAAAACGACGGCAGACTCTCTCAGTGCTGGGCCTGTCCCGTCTCTGGAAACCAGAGGAAGCCTCTAACTGGCTGCCGGTTGGAGGACATTTGGTATGAACGGAGCTGATGTGCATTCAGACTCCATTTTGGTCTACATTTTCACTTTCCATACACATCAAATGCCCAGAGACCTATACAATCACAGCAGATGACAACCTCAAAACAATGTCTGCTGCAGAACTTATACTATATGAGTCAGTCTACCATCAACTCCCAGTGTGGCCAATTGAAGTCTGCGTGCAGCAGAGCAATCACATCCAAATTTCAAGCTTGGTTTAGATCAGTTAGATGCGGTTTCTCTGAGCGCACAGTGCACGGGCTTTGACAGTGCAATCCTGTTTGTCAAGTCACCGTGGAGCTGATGAGATTGATCAGCATGTGGAGGCAGCGAGCAGCTGGAGAGCTACAGTAATCTGCTGTTGCCTCAGGTTTGATTGCAGGTTGAACCTGACAGTGAAACCTAATATGGTCTCGATCCACGGCGCGTCCCGGACCGCTGACACCAGTCGTCTGAAGACTGTGCACGGTCGTCACTTTTCTAACCATTTTCACTCCACTCTTTTAATGAAATGCAATAAAATGTGATGCATAAATCGTTGACCAAAACTCTTAAACGACGCCAAATGGTTATTTGATATTTTGGCTCTGGTTTTAAAAGTACTGCAATTGAAGATGTATTTTTCTCCTACACACCCTATACAAATATATATAATTTATCTCTTAATATTACTATTATAATGGTGTGTATAATGTATTTGTAATACTACTACTACTGCTGCTACTACTACTAATAATGATGATAATAATAATAATGACAATTCACAAATGAGATTACAGTTTGACCTACAGGCAACAAATGATCAGTTTTGATGTTACTTTTACTAAACTTTTTATCTTCATTTTATTATTAATGTAATTGAAAAGTGCATATTAGGCATTTGATTTCAATTTAAAATTACAGGTGCAAAGGTAGTACCACGATACTGTAAATAATAATAAAATATAAATTATGAATTCAATTACAATATTAAATTATTAAAATAGGAGTAAATGACGGAAATGTGGTTTAGATGCAGAAAAAGACAAAGTAAAACGATCATCAGGGGAAAAGAGGGACAGGAAGTCAGAAAATGAATGGTGGAAAAAGGGAGAAGAGAAGGAGAAAGAGACAAGGGGTGAGTAAATAAAATATAGTAGACTATAGAATGACATACAATTAGCATGTAGTATCCCATTTGTAGCCTGCAGGTGGCGCTGAATGGTCAAATGGTCAAAATCTAACTGCTCGACTAGAGGTTTTCACACAGTGGTATGCGGCCCCTTGGTGGTCCAAGGCCTGGCGTAGTCGTGTCAGTGTCTAACCAGAACCATGTGAAGCTCTTAATAAGTTGACTTGATGAACCTGCAGCCAGGCAGAGATTTAAGACCTTAAATAGACAGGCTCAGTGCCAGGGCTCTCAAACTCCTGCCTCTTACATCTGCTACATGTCCGTAATAAAATATTATTTTTAATAATCAAAGGAAGTGGACAGCAAGCATGGAAAATTTCAAGAATCTTGGACACTGGACAAGTTTAAGGTGACCGAAAGGTTGCTACACTTGCGTCCAGTGTCCCCTAGTGGTACAGCATTTTTCTTTTTTTTTAAATTTAATTTGTTAGGTTATTACCAGGTTCAAATGAAGGACATTTGTATTGCAAACTTAATTTTGTACATAACGATAACAGTCAGATAACAATCAAGAATGGAAAATTTTTTTTTTTCATTTTAAGTCTTTAATCAACAATCAAGAATGGAAATTTTTTTTTTTTCATTTTAAGTCTTTAATCTGGTATGACAGCATTAGCAGTGGCACTCCTCTCATTTCAGTTTGAGACCCCAGATACGCACTGTGACCATCTGATATTATCAGCCAGTATTCATCGTCTGCATATATCGGTATCGGAATGGGAAAATAAGTGTTTGGACAATAACGGCATATCGTATATATGCAAACAGTTAGCATCACTAACAGTGACCTAACCTTATAGTGCTGTGCTAGTAAGACTATTACAAACAGTGCTCTCCTCTGAGTTTAGAAGGTGCAAAGTCAAACGTCTTGATTTTTGCTGCATAAAAATGCCCATGTTTGCCCCTTGTATCAGGTATCATATACAGTATGCCCGATCAGTGCTGCCTGCAATCCATTTAATGCGTTTTTCAGTAAATATTATGAGGTTACACGCTTCGATTTAGTCGGGGGCACGGCCCTGTCAACCATTTTTATGTGACTTTTTTTCAAAAATTGAGCCTTGACCTTGCTTCTGAAGCGACATTTGCCTGAGGTAAACAAAGATATCCAATTATGCCGCTACGTGTGTAAAAAAGTTAGCTGGACCTAAGACAGTGAATATGAGTGTATGTCAAGGGTCAAAGTCCATGGGTCATGGCAGAAAATAAGGGTCAAAACCCAATTGACTGTTTTCTGTCTTTGTGCCAATCCTTTTTCAGGTACTGTAAGGACCACATTGCTTCATCTTAAATGGAACAAATCCACATTGAAGGAACCTTACGTATAACTAAATAATATTCTGCTCTAAGGAAGGCATCAAACTGAATGGAGTAACTGAGATCACATGTAGCTAATGAGTATAAAACAAATTAAACTTTGCGGCAGGAAGTACATTTTCTCCATCCTCTATCTCCATTACATCTCTATCAGGATCATATCATCAGACCAAGGCTGAGGCCCAGAGCGATATCCACCAAACAGGACTTGTACTGATGTTGTGTCCACAAGGCAATATTGACAAATGAACACATTTTTTATTCCCTCCTGCCATGCTTTTATTATTAAGTTCTTATGTTTGCTACGTGAATTTGACATGATGCGAAAGCTAAATGCATTTGTGGCATTACAGCAAATGGGCTGGGTTATTACTCTGCAAAACGGATAACCTGTGTCTGATGTGCAACTCAACTTTCATTTCATCCTCTGAGACTCTGTTTCCCGACCCTCTGTGAGGGAAGGGACTGTTATTTTTGCGGAGTCTAACTTATGGGTGGGTTTAGACTGTCTGCCAAAGCAAAACCATTTACCTTATCGTATATTTTGGAGCTAAGGGAAGACGTATTGACTGCCGCGTGACAGACATAGAGACTTTTCATGTCAGGGGAAAAGCATAATTTAGAGGAAGAACTGTTTCAAAATGCACACAAATGTGAAATAATGAACTGGTTTGTACACTGTGTGAACATAAGCAGTGGTTCCCAAACTTTTCTGGCTTTTGACTCCATTTTAACAACAATTTCTAGTGACTCCAGAAACCTTTTTTTTTTTTTTTTTTTTCCCAGACCTCTTACCACGAGCTCAGATATTTCTTTTTATTTGTATTTGTTTAAGATTTTGTGTGGTGTTTTATTATAATATATACTAAGGATAATAAGTAGTTTAAAAAAGGTCACAAATCCAAGGCTGAAAAACACTGACATATTAATAGTGTCATTATTCAATTATAATATATTGTTTTACAAAAACATTGATACGATTTAATCCAAAGAAAGAAGAAAGACTAAATAATATTTTATTGTTATACTACTGTAAAAATAGAACCAAAAAACAGAAGACCCATTTTTTCTAATACATGAATATATTAATTTATATTCTATAACTATACTAATTACTATTATGACTATTACTATTTTAAAAAAAGTAAAGACTCAAAGATATAGTAAAGATTATTTTGCTGTGATTTTTCTTTCTTTTTTTTTCTTACCATCTACCTACTGACATCAAGGCTGCCAAAAGTGTGACGTGTAAATCACCAAGTCTGGAATCAATCTCACAACCCCCCAGTTGAAGGGCAACTGCATTTCCTACTGGGCTGCAGCCACCCTCATAGTTGCACAAGTGTGTGTGCACGCATGTGTGTGTGTGTGTGTGTGTGTGTGTATGCTATATATAGTTAGTTTCTTAAGAATATAAATAACAATAAATGATCTTGGGCTTGTGGTGTTTGTAGGTGAACAAAAAGTTTCTCCTCAGACAGAATCTCTGGACCTGAGGTCAGGAGGACAGTCTCAGACTCCAGTAATGAAGAGACGTGTCTGAGACTGTCTATGTGATTAGCAGGGTCACTCCTCGTCAGTGTTGTCCACATCTGAAACCTCAGATTCTTAGCTGTCATAGCAGTTATACTTTGTTGCCCCGTGTAGAGTTTTTGATACAGTATTTGATCACCTAGTTCTACTACATATGCCAACCCTCAAATACTCCTACCTTCTCACTTTCGTTAGTCTCCGTCTGTGAGGTTTATGAAGCCTTAAAGACTTTCTATCCCCAAAAATTGCATGCCCTGATGACTCCCCCCGCCCTCCCAACTCCCCCTACATGTTATGCTTGGCTGCATGGATTATAGCTAAACCAGTGTCATATATCTTCAATCCTTTCATACAACATAACACTATTCCCAAAGTTTGGAAAACCGGCTCTGTCCTCTTTTTGATGAAAGAAATCGATTTCACTATTTTTTCTTAATGAAACGTCTCCAGTCCTACATTTCAGTGAAAGTTTTAGTAAGCAGTACAGACGCTCAGGACTACTGTACTGCACTTTTTGTACTTAGACTTGTCCAAAGCTTCCAATCAGCATGTCTTATGCCACATACTAGCAGAGATTGGCTTCTCGGACCACACCATTAGTTTCTTCTTCAACTACCTCTCAGGTTGCAGGCAGTGTGTGCAGCACTGTGGTTTTTCATCAAGCTATTTAGAGGCCACCAATGGTCTGCCACAAGGCTCCGTTTGAGGACCCGGATCGTTTACTATCTATGTAAACAACGTGAATAGAAAAAAATCTGATGCATCTCTACGTCTTTTTGCTGATGACACAATTGTATGCAAGCCCCGTTGCTTCAGATCTTCAATCTGCATGATTGTCATCATTCAGACAGACCTATCCCATCTCAAACTGCTGCCATAAAAACAAAAGGGTCTTCATATAAAACGGCCAATATCTTTCTAGGATCAAGTTTGTTGTTTAGGGAAAAAACATGTCTTAGCTTCATGCCAGCTTAAATAGCTTTCACATGAATGCTTCTGCCAGCTGCTGCCATTGACTATTGTCAGATTAAATGGCAGATTAGATTCTCATTGAGATGGGATTAGGCTCTTTACTAGGATTTAAGTCAATTGACTAGTCCTACTGTTCTTTTCAACATAATTCACTTATTGAAGTTCAGAATCATTCAGGTTTGGGGTTAATGACATAGTGTGTTAGCTTGGCAGCTTAGCCTGCTAGTTATCCATTTAATATGTAAAATTGAAAAGGTGAAAATCATATTTTATCCATAACTACAGTAGAAAACTACAGTAGAAGAACAAGTCATTAGATGTGTCCAATTCAGCCAGACCAGTGCATGGATTGAAGCATGATTAAATTAGTTTAAATCAGAGACAGAATCACAGTGAAACCTAACGTACAGGCTGCAGCAACAATTTAATTTTGGAAATATCATTAGAGCCAGAGGTTGGCCAGAGTCTATTTAGCTGTATGTGGAAACTTATATCAGAGCTGTCGTCTAACTTCCTCCAGCAGGAAGTACACTTGGATTTCACTGTTGATTAATAAGAATCTCCCTTTGGTTTCTTTCTCTCAGTATAATGTAAAAACAACTGTCTTTTCTATATAGTCCATCAAATATGTATAAGTATGTATATATATGTATGTATATATATATATATATAATAACAAAGAACTATGTTGCTGTGTAAACGGTTAGGTACTGGCTCTTTTTCAATGTTCTGGTAAACTGAACAAATTAATATTTACACATATGTACAGTAAATGCGTAGAACTATGTTGCTGTGTAAACGGTTAGGTACTGGCTCTTTTTCAATGTTCTGGTAAACTGAACAAATTAATATTTACACATATGTACAGTAAATGCGTACATTGAATGTACATTGAATGTACAAACATGCATATATATATTTGCAATATTCTTTGCCACACGCATATATATATTTGCAATATTCTTTGCAATATTGCTTAACAACATGACCTGAAAATACTTGGTCACAACCAGCTAATCAAAGTAAGGAAGCCATTAGCCATTACTTTGTTTATACTTGTTGTTTATTTCTTGCTGTCAGTTATGGGTTGCACATGGTTTCCTTCTCATTCCACATCCTCTCGACAACATTTTTTTTTTACAACATTTTTCCATGAAGCTAATCTTGTAGTTTTAAAACCCTACCTTTGACACAGTATACGCCATTTTTCACTGCATTATCCTTTAACCATACAACATTTGGGGCTAAATGTTATTGGGTTCTTACTTCCTCTTCTGACTTACTGTTCATTTGACAATGTCATCAATGTCATGGTCCATTAATATTGCAAAGCTAAAGGTTAGCCAAGAAATAGTTGAAATTTCCCAAATTAATTTTATATTTTTCCAGCGAATGTGCGGAAGTCATACAGTGACGATTATGATGATCTTTATGTATTAAACTTTTAATAAATGTTATATAATTATGAGGCTTAACTTACAGTGACATAAAGGACAAACCCTTGTTGTAGCTAAAGGAACTGATTTTTCATGAACGAAAAAACTAGTGGGAAAGTTATCAACTACATGTGTATAGGCTCACGGTTAGCGTGAATCTCTGATTTCACACCCACTGTTTCAGATAAGCATTTTAATTAGAAAGTAGTCATATCCCCCTGTCGTCACACACATTTGGTTCACAGATGCTGTATATTTCTGTTGTTTCAAAGAAAAATAAGTTTGTGTTTGAAGGGCCTCCTGTCCCCAATGCTATCAGCACATCTATTTTTTTTCCCATAAATGCATTTTAAAGCTGTATTTCATTAACCATAACATAACCCAGTCAATTGGTTGGAGGCTATGGCTACGGCCTCATACTTATTAAATTACCCAACCTGTGATAGAAATCTACACTAGTTACGTGCCAATAATACTGAGAGGGTCTCATTGGAGAGGGTGCACTCTGAGGTTGACTTCAAATTTTAGAACATTACATTGTCTTATTAGTT
>NC_024307.1:20332492-20416093 GCF_000523025.1 Cynoglossus semilaevis
CCCAACGTGTGCAGATTAGGGAGTCACAGATACCAGCTTGATTAACTAACAGGATCAGGACTAAGGAAAAGCAGATATCATCACAACTAAGTCAGAGAAAATACAATACTTCACAACTGGAAATGTGGCCGCATTAGACACCGTGTATGTTTGTTGCCCACGGTGATTGTAAAATCCTACTTCAGTTTTGGTCCATGGACGGTAACAGACAGACTACAGCTACTGAGACTTCTGAAAACACTGCCGCTCCCTAAAAGATGATGACAGTAGAAGACAACACGTGTCAATGACAGGTCAACAATCCAAAAGCACGTGTGGTGGCAATAAGTCAACGAATCAGGTCTCCGGTTAATGTCATTGTTATTCATCTTTTCCTTTAAACGGGAGATTCAATTTCAGACTTCCTGGAACTTTGGATTAAATCAAAAATATTAGGAACGTTGGCCATCGCTCGTTTTCTAAAAGACCTCTGCTTTTTATGTGTTATGTGGTTTCTGGCTTAATTTGATAGCAAACAAACAAATTATTCCAAAAGTGTGCTGCGCGCATCCCTCTGGGTGCATAAGCTACCAATAGGGGGTGTACAAGACAAGAAATGTGATTGCAGTTAGCAGTGTTTACACATAAAAAAAAACATTTGTTAAATAATTGTTAAATTTGTTAAATTTAATTAATAAACAAGTGCAGACTATAATTTATGTTCTGGTCATTTGAGTGACTAAACACGCTGCTTTTATAAGAAAGCTTGTTGTGTTTTTTTTTTCAAAGGTGTGGGGACTTTGGGGGGGGGGCATCAGCCCGGTTTAGATATAAAAGGGGGCGTATGGCCAAAAAAGTTTGCGGGACGCTAATCTAAGCCAGGGGTGGGCAAGGTTTTTGACTCGCAGCCCAGAATGGGTTCTAACATCGACGGAGGGGCGGAGACAAGAGCAGATAAACAGAGTGTTGGTATGAACTAAAATAAATGACAAGTAAAAGTCAAACATAAATGATTTTAGCCTTTACTGCTCCTGGTGGAGAAGTGACTCCCTCTGATATTGGATGATTTGAAAAACCGCAACAGTTTTTCGTCATATCATGAAGTAGAGAGTAACACACCTCACTCCTGAAGTGCACCCTCTATTGGGAAAACACAGACATTGCAGGGAAAAGGCAAAATGACAGAAGTCTAATGATAATATAATTTAATAATATAATTTGGACAAGTTTGGCGGACTGATTTATAAAGCCGTATCCGGCCCCCGGGCCATAGTTTGGTCGTGCCTGCTCTAAGCTTTACTTTAGTGAAGAGGAAATGTATCTGTATCCACCTTCTGTTCTGTGTGTTGTCATTTTAGGCCAACATCTGTTATTGTAATTGAAATTTGGTTGGATTATTTGATTTATGGCAAAGCCCACTTGGTAATTGAATTTTACACAGGTCCTCGCAGTGAAAGGCCCTCTCTTCCTTTCCGAAAGTGTGCTCGGAGAGGGGAATGGGAAATATGGAAGTTGACCCTGTAAACCCACGGGAGAGCAAGAGCTGCAGGGGGAAATCTGTGAAGGTTTTCAGCTGTGGGAGAACGCTAACGTGTGCTTCCAAGATAACCCAAATATGTATGACAAATGTTTCAAGGAACATGCAACTTTGGTTGTGCGGGTGTGTGTGTGTGTGTGTGTTCATCGTTTTGCTGTAACTGCTCATAATGATGGTGATTATGACATGACATAACTGTTAAACTGGACACGCCCCCTCCACGCCGCTCTGCTGCGGCTAACAAAGCCCACGTTGAGACTGTATAGCACACCAATGTACCTTACCTTACTCGGTCATGGGATCCCTGAGGGGGACCGGCAACGAGTGTTTTGGCAGGAGTTAATACTCAAGCTATGTGAAAACAGGATTAGGGATAAGGCTCCACCAACAAAGAAGAAAATTGAGTGGTGGGAAATATGCAACTAATTCCATTCCATCATCGGTGGATATTAAAGATTTGCGAGCTGCTCTATCAAACTGTGAATCACAATGGAGGCACTGTTAAGATCTGCTTTAATTATCACGGGAACCAAGTGACAGGGTATCTAATGTGGCTCAGGTCCAAGGTCCAAGACTTCTGTGGTTGTGTTCAGTACATTTGTGATGCAAACATTGTGTAGTCTATTGGTTAATGCTGCTACCTTTGTGTTCTTTACTTCCATTAAAACATTGATTATTGATTATTTCTAATCTTCGTCATCATCACAGCAGGTCATCTGCCCCATCATACCCTGTCCACTGCCTCCTGTACTTTTACAGCAACAATCTCCATGTCCTTAAATTGTATTGTGTTATATTATTTTATATTTTACCTTTATCACCTAATGAAGCTGCAAACTGTATTGGTCTAAACCTTGGTTATCACTTGGTTGTTATAAGTAAAAGAAGAACGGTGATTAAAAATGAAAGTGGTCAGCTCGACACACACTCGGTCACTCGAGCTTTCACTTTTTCCCACATATTTAAATGTCCCAGTCTCGACAATAAAAACACAAATCTACAAACAATGTGAATTATATAAAGAGTACAGGTTTTTACATGGCTCTAGGCTCAGTTTATTATAAAACATATTTTACACAGTTTATAGCACACGGCACACAGGGTCTGGATAATGGTAACTGGTAACGGGAGCCTTTATTAGCTCCATTTGAAGTAATTGAGATTAATGGTCTTTCCGTTCCAAAATGAGCCCCAGGATCTCATGTCAACCTTGGAACTGTGAAGGATGTTGATCCTTCGCCCAGGTTTATACTGAGTTGTTAATTATATAAGTGTAGTGATAATTCATTTTTAATTTTTTCTTCATTAACTTCTCCTGTAAAGTTTTTTTTTTAATACAAGTCATTTGAGGTGTTCTAAGCTACCTAAGGACTTCAGTTGGCTGTACAGAGTTTACATGCTGACTGCAGGCTAAACACTCAGCATTCACATCACACTTTGTTATTTAAAATATATGAATATTGGACAACACAACACATTCACATCTCACGTTGTTATTTAAAATATATGAATATTGGATTTTTCTCAATAATCTGTAGTGGTAAAAATCTCCATCTAGCTTTGTAAATGTAATAGATACATCGATTTACTAATGTGTTTTTTCCAAGTTCTAAAGCAGTGTTTTTAATGTTTCAATAAACGGAGTATCATGATGGTGAAATATACATTTCCACATATAGGTGACCTGCACATCTTCAGGTGCTTTGTTATAGTGTTCGCTCCTGTCTTTGTTGCTGATATTAAAATGCTAACAAAATTAGCTACATTGGCAATTAGCCACTGAACTGCAATAAGAAAACACACTGCTGGCAGTAGTGTAGTAACAACAGTTGAACTTCCAATGTCTTTGCAGCTTGGTAAGCAGAGAAGATGGGCTGTGACCAAACACAGACAAAGGTGATAAAGTACTACAGAACTGACGCAGTGGGGAGAAAGAAGATGTTCATACGGTGGATGGATCACTACGGCAGCTGGGAGCAGGTGAGCTGGAGTGACGTGATGAAGTGGGTGTGGCCTAACAGCTGTACGCAGCAGAGGTGAGGAGAAAGTTAAATTACTGTAAGCTAGCAGCCTATGACACGAGTACAACTTTAACATATCTATGTGTTGCATTCAAATTGTATAGTTGTTTTTTTTTAATGTGGAGACATTTTTTCACACGTAGGAAAAACTAAGGATTTCTCAAAATGTGCCGTCAATATAATTTGTTTTGAAATAATTTGGACACATTTACCCAACCTGTGGTAGCACAGCCTCCTTTACTTCTCAGTGTGTGTAGACCACGTTGTTTGGCACCTGCACAGGATTAATGGGGGACCTCTGCCAGTGGCTTGACAGAGTTAAGCTTTTGGATAGAGTTACACACAGAGGGTGGGACAAGCGTAGGCCAGGTGCTAGATGGGTAATACCTCCTAGATCTGAACAATCCAGTTGTGTTTTAGGACTGCACCGTGCTCCCTTTACCCTTGCCTCAGTGGTGGGCATTCACACTAGTCATATACATATGAAGCTTCTCCAATCTCTCCTGTCAAAACTTTCCAAACAATGGTTTTATGAAATGAAGTAATCACAAAGAGATCACCATATCTACCACAGATATTCAGTTACTTTTAGTCTACGTATTTCTATTGTATATGGTTGGTTTTAACGTTATTTTTTTATTTTTCAATTATAAAATAAAAATTAATAATAAAATATTTTAAATTAATCTTTGAAATATATATTTATATATTTTTAAATCAATATAAAATATATATATTTATATTTTTTTAAATGTATTATATATATTTCATATATTCCTTTTTTTCCCCCATTGATACATCCCTTTTGTCTTTATATTATTAGCAATATTATTCACAATAACAACATCCCAGTATGTGTTTTATTGTATTGATTTTAATTGGTAAATTTAAACATTTAACATATTCTGTCCACCTCTGTGCGTTTATGCCTTTATTCTGGAACACCTTTGTGGGAGAACAGTTAAGTCGAGTCAAATGCATATTGGGGAATTAGAAGTGACGTCGGATGTGAATGCACACTGCCTGGTGTTTCATTTTTTTATACAACGTGTTTGCCAGTCCAGCACTGGATATAGAATAGTGACTGTTTAAACGTACGGCAGCATGTGTTGTGTTAAGACACAAGGAGGTTCACATTCTGATGTGTTCAATCTACCATGACTGCATGGATGCCAGCTTGTTTTGATAGAAAAATTGTAGGTTCCATTATGCTGCTGCCACAGTGTGCAGACCTCATTTGAATTTTTTATAATTCCAAAGTGTGTTAAGTAGCACCTCTGTGAAAGGAGGAGGAAGTCAGAGAGCATGTTTTAGACCTTGTAATGTGTTTCTGATTCCTCACATCACTCGTGCATGTGTGTGTGTGTGTGTTTCCTTGATCCCACCACATGACTGGCTGTCTGTAATCAGTAATTACCAGGATAGGCTGATGGATTCTGGTTATAATGAATGATTGATCACCACTGAAAGAAAAGCACCAGGGCCATTTCTGCCTCCTGACAGTATGACATTTGTGCTGAATTGAAACCTTTTAAGTAGAAAATGAGTGGACACATGAGCAAAGGCTCAATAGTAAGTACTGCGCTGCCATTTGCCATCTTTTCTACAAAATTGGACATGTTTTGCATTCTGCCTCCACCTCCAGCCTTTTGAATGGATTGTATTAAAATGTGACTTGTAAAAGCCAACCAAGAGCCCATAGCTGTTTTAGAGCAAAACTACGCAAACGCTGGACAGACAAAAGTTCTAATCTAAAGGCTGTTTAATTGACAAACCCACAGGGAGAGCACGTAAAGTCTTGTCTTGTACTGATCTTACAAATGCAACCTTTTTTATGTTAAGAAGGAGTTCAAAATGATGATTTTTTTTATAACTGTTGCAGTGCTGCAGATAAATATAAACTATAGAATCCCACGATTACAGCAGTTTACGTATTGCAAATGTGCAGTTCAGGACAAATAGTTATAAAAAATAGATTATTTTGTGTGCATTTTTTGTTATCTTCCCTCCAATTGAGACCCCCCTGTCAATCCCCCAAAGGGAAGCAGCACCCACTTGGGCGATCCCCCAAAGGGAAGCAGCACCCACTTTGCAAACCACGATACACAGACGCGGCTGTTGTGCTGTGAAACTCTACAACTCCAAATAAGTACATTGCATTTCAAAGGCAACATAACATCGCTGTCTTTTTATTTAGCCATTTAAAGGAGCCCAACAATCAAACTACACATAGTGCACCCTCTGCTGGACCATATGATTAAACTCCATGTATCCTGTGGTGTTTTCAAATGTGCCCATTATATTTGACTGGTCACTCCTACAGTGGTATGTTACCAGTTAGAACTGTAGTTTTTATTAAATGAAATGGTACGATTGTTCAAATGTTTCATTGTTAAATCTGCGTTGTCAGGACATTTGGCTCATCATTGCCACTTCTTTTCAAAGTCCTGTGCACAATTTCAGACTTGTATTAACTACATGTGTGATGAACATGACCACTACCTCGTGTTTGACACTCTTTGATGTTTAATGCTAATATTTAATTTGTGGTCAGGTTACACGCACTATGTGGTTTAGTTTGAAATGCAGGCAATTTTCATGGCTGACTGTAGGGGACAAGGGAACAGGGGAACACATGGGTTTAATCACGCATACACACAGCATGTACTGTCTACATCTGTATGCGGGTGGGGGGGGCAAGACTAAATGTGTTTGTGTGTTTAAAAGGATAAATTGGATTAAAAGAGGTCTGCAGAGTTATTGTTGTTCCCAAAATACACACAGACAAACCTGTTTAACGCCACACCTTCCTAATGTGTACCTGTGAGGAATACACACACAGTGGGATCGGGCTGTATGTAGACAGATTGATGACTCACATTCACTGTGATATATTGTAAGGGTTGGCGGTTTTTTACAGTTTGAAATCTACACTTATTTAATAATTACTATTGTTTGTTTAGATTTTAACTTTGAACTATTTGAGGCCTAGTCCAATAAAAAAAAAAGTCATTTTAACAGTAATGTGTGTTGGAATGTTTAAGTCTGACGCCTAACATTTGTATTGTTGTATTAATTAAATATTAATTATTTTTCTTATTCTAATTCCAATTCATTAGCTTAATGTGCTTCATATGTACACATAAACAGATATATATATATATATATATATATATATTTAACCCTATTATCATTTCAACTTTGACACTACAGGGGGTCCTCGACTTACAGCTCTGCGACGTAACTTGAGTTTTGCTGTGAGTCACAAATTGTACAGGAGTACTTATGTCACTCACCTGCGCTAACACAGTGGTAAAATCATAATCTAAGACATAAACACATCAGAAGAGGCTGACTTACGCCTGGGAGCCACAGTGAAGGGCGAAAAGTTCCCAATAAAACAACACAAATGAAAGAAAGTGAATGTGGCACAGTCCAATGTCTCACTGCGTATACGCTCATCAACTAGTTCCCGTGCAAATTTGTTTTAACGCCATACGTTGTAATGTTGGAAGAAGAGTTTCTTAATCAAGTCATGGGAGATGAGGACGTAACCTCGAAACACCGTAGGCCCAGGACGTCGTAATCGAGTATCAGTAAAGTTGCTTTTGCTACTCTACATGTCCGCCGATACTAACATTTCAGTGATTTTACATTTGCTGCACCTGATCTCTCTCCTCTCCCTCCACTGCCTCCCCCTTTCTTCCCCCCTCTCTTATCTGCTGTCTTCCCTTATTTTTTGCTTTTACTCCCCTCTACCCACCCTGAGTCTGGGTCCAGAGACTGTCTTTTCTGTAGAAGGGAGCCTTTTCCTCCCTCTTATTTCCAAAGTGCTTGCACGTTCTCTGCTCCACGGGGGTTTCTTCTCTTTTCTGAGGATTGTCTTACCATGTTCTATGTTTTGTTTGTTTTATTTGGAAAATATTTTTATTTCAATTCTAATATTAAAACTGTAAACTCCATTATGAATTTGGGCTTTACAAATGAATTTGACTTGACTCTGATTTTTTTAGGGTGTTTATATTAAATCAAACTGATTTTTTAGGGTGTTTATATTAAATCAAACTGTTTTGATTGTAGGCTATACTAATAGAATTGTTCTGACTTAACTTGGCTTATTCTCATAATCTGTCTATGTTTGTTTGTCTATCCATCCATTTCCCTGTATGTATGTGATAATGGAGTCAAATATGAAAAGGCGAGAGTAAGTGAATAGTCTGCGAGGCTGTCCTGGGAATCAGGTATTTATCTTCTCTGCAGAGAACACCCAGCCAGGTCGTCCTGTTCTATTTGTTAGATTTAACTAGGTTTTAAAGATCAGGGCTATGTTATATAAATGTGTATCTGCTGTCGTGGCTTTGTTGCGCTTCCTTTTTCCATTCGCGGCTTGATTGACGCATCTATTCACCTTTAAGTGCTGCCTTCACAGCACTTCTCCACAGCTTTTAATTTCAAATGGACATTTTTCATGTTTCTAAAGCAATTTCTTTTTATTTCGATCCTTTCACTAAGGCTGAAATACCAAAATAAATGTAAAAATAATAACAGTTTGGTAATTTCTCCTCTCTGTCATCCTGCCTCTCTGCACACTGTCTGACTGCATTATAGAAAGGGCTTTTAAGCCCAGGGAACATTTTTCCGTATCAAAGGTTTTTTGAGTGGGTTCACATCCGTTGAAGGAAATATAATCTTATAGTCGTATTTAATCGTATCCTTTCCCATTATGCATAAAACAGCATGTTTCTGCCTATAACACGCAAATCTAGTACATGAAATAATTTTTAATCCTACATTCTCAGTTTATTCTCCTTAATACTGTGTGTATGAATAATGAGTAGTGGCAAAACGATAAAACCAAAATATTGTTAGAATATTTCATATAATACATTTAATAAATGTCCTGTGATGACCTGCAAATTTTTATACTTTGGATCTGGGACTTTACATGTAATAAATATACATATATATATATATTTAGGTTAGCCTCCTAGCTTCATCGTCACCCTGTGTTAGCATTCGTGCCTTGGTCAGTGGAATGAGTGGTACTAGTTTGGGAGGAGGGAGATTTGTGAATTTCACCAGAGGCTTTAAGACTGTCAGCTGTAGATGTAAGGATGAGAACTTGATCACGAGAGTAATGATACTCTGCGTCAAATACACGGATGGACAATACATGTGTATTCCAACACAGTCATAATGAAGTGTTTGTATGTTTAGTCTCAAACAGGCTGAGAATGAACCTGACCTGACAGTGAAGAGCCCTCCTGCCCCAGCTGCCCCGTCTACGGTCTATGACAGGCAGCACAGAGAAGCTCAAGTTCTCGACATATTAATAAAATATATCTTCATGATACAGGTCACGATACAGGCTGACAGTAGCGCTGCAGCTCCCGCTGGCACTGCTGCCAAGTCTGATGTTATCGGTCAGCCGTCAGAGCACTGCTGCTGCTGCTGATGTGGCTGAGAAATGTAAAGTAAATAGGGTTCATGTGCAGACCAGACAGTGTCATTTTATGAGCAGTGACCCGAAATAAGAGATGCTTCATTCATTCCTGTATCACTTCAGGATTAGCTGTGGGAGCTCTAATTATCATTGTCACCTTCTGTTTAATTAATATCTATCCACTGGCACTGAAAAGATTGAACACTTTGTCCAGCAGTGACTGCTGTGGACCAAAAATACTGGACTGGAGAATAGTCAGTATTTTCCCTCTAGAGAAACTTGAATGGATTGTGTATGTTTACTTTAACAGCTGTTGATTTTGATTCCTGTCAGGAGGAGCATTTAACAAGTTTTTATGGCAGACCGAACACAAAAGCTATGGTTCTTTCAGCGTATGCAGATGATGTAAACCTCTTTTTTTACAGGGAATAAAAAATAGATGTTAATAAAAGAAGGGTCCTGGTTGCCATTACTATTAATTTTACAGCATAAATCAGGGATTCCAAAAGTGTGGCACGTGCACCCCTGGGGTTTTGTGACCAGCCTCCAGGGGGTGTGCAAGACAGAAAATGTGATGGTGGTTTAGAGTGGGGTATTTTCTTTTTTTTTTTTTTTTTGGGGTTTCTTAAACATGAAAGAACTTCAGTAATTGGGCAATCAGTTAGATCGCAATATGTTGTAGCTGCTGTACAGCGATCGTTCAGAACACTTGTTGTGGGGATGTCCTGGTCAGGACAAGTCTGGTGAACATTCATACTGAAATATCTGTCTTTAATCTACAGAAAACGTTCATGGACGATTTATTCCTTCTTGGACAGTCGTTCTACTCCAGAGAAAGTCACACAAAAACGTACGTAGTTTTTTTTTTACTAGCTGGTAGCAGTCTTAAATCTGGATTGTTGCAGTCAGTCAACATTTAATCTAAGGTAAGGAGGACCAGCTGTGTCAAGTTAAGACACCTCATGAAGACCCTTGTCCCCTGGCTATCAATTAGGCTGGGACTCAGATCCAAGTGGATTCCGGCTCGGCTGCTGAAGGAGGTTTATGCCTCGATGCAAACTTCCACGAGACCCTTCCTAGAGGATCACACTCCATCGGGCAAACAGGAAAATGATTGTGAGTACAGTACATATTTCTGTGTTTCCTTGTGTCTCCTGCTGTGGGACAGTTCTGAGATTAGTGGGGTCTCCTGCGGTCACTGAACACACAACAGCAAGGGGATTTGGAGTCAATGGGGGACAGGGTTGGAGGGGGTGATGTGCAACACCAGTGTGAAGTTTTTAAATTCCCAACATCTGGTGGAAGTAACAGCAGGGGGGGGTGAACACAGGAGTTTGACTTCAACCTGTCTTCAAGAGGCTGTTGGCGGTCCCTGACAAATTGAGAGTGGTGTTGGATTGTACATGGTGCTATTATAAACAGGTATCTGTCCTGCCGTAGTCCCAGCACAGGGGAGGGCTCTACATGTTGCCTGAGTGCAACCATCATTCACTCCCTCCGTGTTCCCGGCTGAGGAGGCTTTTTAGTCCTCAACAAAGGTTTTTCTTCTTTCTTTTCTCCTATTTTTAGGATCACAGTTTTCATGTCATCTCATCCACAGTTTACTATTATATATATATAAAAAAAGCCTGGGGGGCATGAAAAATGTAATCTCAGGAACAGCGAAGCTGGTCATCTGGGTTGCAAGCAAAAACCAAATTAAAGGTGTGGATTCCGAGGATATTGGTGTTTTGTAGAGGTTTTCTCACTGCAGGGCTCAGTGTTGAATCAGGGTTTTACAAACTAACGAAACCGAAGATTAAACCCTGTATGATGTACTTATTATTTCGGTTTTATTCATTTAAATTGAGCCTGACCACCAGATTTCAATACAATGCATTGTTTCGGTGAATTTAAATACATTTTGTTTCGGTGATTTAAATAAATCACGATTGTTTAAAAATATTGTTTTTCTTAATTTCTTCCTTCGAAATGTTTTAATTAACATTTTAATGTGCGTAGAAATTCTAAAAAAAAAAAAATTGAATCAGGATAAACGATTCCACAGGCGATAGTCTGCTTAGTAAAGCTTAGCTTTAAATGTTGATTGGCCTCCGTTGTTTTGGGGCATTAGTTTTGATAACAAAGAGCTGCGGAGTTCTTACGCTGCACTAATCATCTGCCATATCTGCTGCAGCATTGACACATCCAGCCCGGCGTGAGTGTGTCATTAACAGGCCATTCAGAGTTAAATGCAATCACTGGGTCCGATTAACGTCTGAACAGGGGAATCCACGTTCCTTCACAGCAGTGGCGCTTCCACCCCTTCATCTGTCCCCTCCACGGCTCCTCTGCCCATGTTATTAGCCGGGTAAATATGCAATAAGTCCCCGTTTTCCTTGAATGGGAGCTATAATGGGCCGTTATCTTATCCCATGCGAGGCGGGGGTAGCGTGTCTGTGTGCCGCAGACCCCCAGAGAGGGGGATGTTGTCTGGGAGGAAACGCGGTGATCAGCTCCCCGTGGAGAGGGGAGAAGAGGGAAGCCGAGGTTGGGTAATAAGATGAATCTCAAATATAATGCTCTCTGTCTGACGAACACACACGTGCGCAAACATGTTATTAATTCACAGAATGTGATCACGTGTATTTGTCCAGGAAATATTTTACTAAATTATTACACATGTATCCCTGACATGGGGCGGAGGGTTATTGGCAATGTAAGGAATTTTATAATTTTTTTTTTATAAATTTCATTTACTTTTTTTTAATTAAATAGTTTTGACGACGTAGACATGATGCTCCGTGACTCCGCGTAAAATCACAGATTTAAACTATTAGTAATAGCGAGTAAACGACACACACACAAAACTATCAAAGTACATAACGTAATACTACGTGTACTATCCATATCTCCTTTCAAGACAGAGGAGAACATATTAGAAATGAAATAGTGTTGTATTCGGGGTGCGGTTTTTTTCATTGGTCATCAGAGACTACTAAAATAATAATAAAAAATAACAAAAAAGGAACACGCAAAACCACATTTGTCATTTGTATAAACGACACTGATATTGTATTTAGTATTTTTTTATTACCATAGTCGTGACGCTGGAACCACAAACTCCACTAGTCCGTTAGAATCACGGGGTTCTAGAATAAAGGAAAAGGCCTTTTATTATAAACTGTATGCATCAAACGGTGGTGCCTTCACTGACGTCAGAAACATTTCGGTAACTGTGTAGAAACACCATTTCACCCCCTTCGGATTAACCTAATTCAATTAATTCTTAATTCACAAATGATCTGCGGCTAATCTCGCCGTTAGTCGGCCTGACGTCAGCAGCATATAAAAGCAGCCGTGCCCTCTGATGGTCTCAGTCGGTCAGAGCAGCAGTCTGCAGGCGCTCACTCACAGCCAGACGCATCAACCATGACAACGTTCTAAGAAACGCAGTCCTTTCAGAAAGATCGAGAAAATCCCAACCAGAGGTTTCACTTCCACGTGTTGACTGAAACTTTTCCATCCACTCCCGGTTCCCCTCGTGTCTGCCTGTGTAATGCCCGCCGGGATGTTTAACATCGACAGCATCTTGTCCGCCAGACCGAGTTGCAAGGAGCCGCTGCTGCTACAGAGGAGCGCTCCGGTGGTGCTGTCCACCGGCCTCACGGATTCTATCTACGCCGACTACAGCTCACTCTACACGGCCACGTGCGGACCCTCCTCGGCCAGCATTCACTCTGCAGTCAACGGGACCCGGATCGGATATAACGGCTACTACTACGGACAGCTGCAGATCCAGAGCGCAGGAGGAGGAGGAGGAGGAGGGCCGCCGTGCTGCGGCCCTGTGAGCGGCCTCAGCCCGCAGCAGTGTCCATGTTTACCTACAGGTAATCGCCGCAGGATCCCGGTCACTCTTTAAGGATTGTGTCGAAACACTCTTTGGTCGTGAGCTTTAGACGTGGTGGTGTTCACCGGTGGACTGGTTATGATCCCAGCAGTAATTCTTATCTACAAATATATATGCAGTATAAGTACGGAGATACACACAGGAAGATATGAAATAAAACGGAACACATACTATTATTTCCTAAACACTGTGTAAAGACGACTGGATTTAACATAAGAAATGTGCATTTTACAAGTATGATGAGTTTGATAAAAGAATAATTTTTGAGGAATTTCGTGACACGCCCCTCACCCCCACAGAGGGACCCTGACTCTGGTGATTTTCATGTTTTTATACGATTTGTATATATTGATTCAAATCTACTTTTGGAAAAGTTTTATATACTTTCAAACGTACGCTGAAGATATAAAAAAAAGAGTTTTAGTGATTTGTTTAAAAATGTTTACACCCATGGACCGTCATCCATCAGAGTTTCTCCTTTTCCTTCTTCTTCATATTATTATTGTTGTTGTTATTATTGTTATTATTATTGACGTGTCTGCCTTACCCCCTGACTCTGCAGGCTACGAAAGCCCGGCCTCGGTGCTCCTGTCCCCGGTGCCTCATCAGATGGTGTCCTACATGAACATGGGCAGCCTTTCTCGCAGTGAACTGCAGCTCCTCAACCAGCTGCACTGCCGCAGGAAACGCCGGCACCGCACCATCTTCACCGACGAGCAGCTGGAGGCTCTGGAGGGCCTCTTCCAGGAGACCAAGTATCCGGACGTGGGCACCCGAGAGCAGCTCGCCCGCAAGGTGCATCTCCGAGAGGAGAAGGTCGAGGTCAGAATTGTTCTTTTCTTTTTCTAATTCAATCAAAGAAATGTCCAGCGATAGGCGAAGTTAAAAATTCAAACTTCTTCGCAATTATTATGACAGTATTGTTTACCGTTGTTATGACGTAGTAGCTGATCTGCGCCACGGCATTCGCTTTTGTAATTCCTGAGCCGAGGTCGGGACTAGAGTATGGCAGGAAATTAATAACAATTATAATAATAATCAAAAAACCAAAATCGGAAAAATAACAACAGTAATAATAATAACGAGACAGACAATTGATCTGTGATAGACGTTGGCTGCGGGCGTACACAACTCATTCATGTTCAATCGGCAACAATTGCTCTATGAGAGCAATATTGAAACAATATTTTTGTTCTATTGAAAATAATTCTTAAACAAAATGTTAAAAAATTTTGTAAAACTTGAGCACAATTTTGCACGTACATTTAAAAATTTCCAAGAATATCTGTTTGGTTGAGATTAATTATTATTATTGTTATTATTATTTAAAAGAAAAAACAAATAGTTTAATAAGCATTTTTAGTTAATGCTTCTAAATTGTACTGTTTTTAAATATTTTTGAAACGACTAAGCAAACCAAAGAATAAGGTACAGATATTGAACATAATTTGAGTTCAGGGACATTTCGTCCATTTTAGAATGTTTTCTTGACGAGGCTTTGCTAAATTACTGGGTAATGTGACATTTTATGGACAGTGAGAGTCAAGATCAAGAGAGTATCTGTAACCGTGCTATTGAATAGGCTACAGCTCAGTTAATGTAGTAGTACAGTACAGCACATACAGTATTTGTGACTGCAGATACTACTTGTACACATACATGGATAGAACACGGAGTACGTCGTATAGTTTGTCCTGTAGATGTAACAAAAATAAAATCATAACCAGAGCTTGATCAATCACTTCATTAATAAATATTACATTTGACTGAGACAAGCAGCATTAGTTAAGAGAGAACAATGTTAACTCATTTACGTGGAACCACAAGAGCTCGGCACAAGCGCGGAGCTGCAGCTCTCCGCTCTTTTATTTAGTTTCCAAAACATTATTCAAACCAGGTCGATGTTATTAATGTGAGCTATGATAGAAACTTGATAGAGAATGGAGCTCTGACCCCGTCTGTCCGTGCAATAAAAACTTGATAGAGACTGGAGCTCTGACCCCGTCTGTCCGTGCAGGCTAACGCGAGGTGAATTGCGCAAGAGTAAATCTAGAGAAAACATGTGTGTCCTTGGTAGGAGTTATTGAACAGCCAATGAAGACGCAGTTTTGTCTTTCTTAATCACGCATAGGTTTGGTTTAAGAACAGACGCGCGAAGTGGAGGCGGCAGAAAAGGTCTTCGTCAGAGGAGTCAGAAAACTCGCAGAAGTGGAACAAATCCACCAAATCGCCCACGGAGAAAACCGAGGAGAGTAAAAGTGACGTGGACTCGGACAGCTGATAGTCACAGTGACTCTGGAAACGTGACGCGCGCGCGCCCGTGTGGGTGCGTGCGTGCTTGTGTACATTCTTAGTGGAAAGTGACGTGGACTCCACATGCATATTGATTGTGGTGGTGTGATGAACCGTGTTGCACAGCTGTAAATATCTACATTTTATTATGGGTTCCATGTGCTCTATTTATATTTAATTTAATTTTGTTTTTGCATAATATAAGTGCACGTTGCAGGGTCGTGTCTGAAAATGTTATGTTCTGTGCGACATTTTATGGATATTATAGATGTGGTCGTTCTTACATTTGATTTCCGCTGTTAACATGATGAGCTGCGGCCGCTCAGCGCCTGCGGCGGCACGAGGCGCCCAGCTGCTGCAGGAGGGATAATATACCCATGGTTTGTCAGTTTACTTTGAAGAAATATATCAAGCTACCTAGAAGACAAGGAGTATACATTAAAATATACGTGAACCGTGTCAAATATGGTGTCTTTGGGTTTTTTATTATAACCATTGCTAATATTATTTGCTAATAATATTTAAATGCGGGACTACAGAAATGAAACACATTAACCAAACTTTAGTTTATATACACGCTATAAAGAATGATGACCATATTTCAACCAATACAGAGGCAGCGGTAAAAGAGACGAGTCTTTCCTTTTCATCATTTCATACCTGACCATCTCTTTCTATTAAAAACTACCATCAACACCGATGTTCTGGGTCAATCTTTTTTTTTGTTTTACTCCAGTATCAAATATTCATTTTTACTCATCCTTGATCCTTGTATTTGCTTTATCCCGCTTGAATATATTCTTAATCAGACCGTGTGCGCACATGTCAAATATTGAATCAATATAATGTAAGGCAGTAAGGCAGACTATTTGCCCCCAACAAATCTAATCATGCGGACGACATGGCATTGGACTTGTGTTTTGAAAATCTAAATCTAAAACTGTTGTTTTGTGTGCGTGGCATTTTCCCAGACTTGTCAGTTGTGATACGTTAGTGTCTGAAAGTGGACAGTACAGTAAAAAAAAACAAAAAAACAGGTTAGTAAATGAGATGTGTTAAAAGGCTAACAATACATATTTTTAGGATTTAAGAAGGTTACATTTTAGCGAGTAGAAAAGTAATTCCAAAAGACACTTCCAAGGTATTGCTGTTAAAAACAGGAAACGAGGCGATGGCTGCTCCATTTACACATAAAACGGATCTTCCTGGCACGGTACAGAGGGGGCCACATGCTTTGGAAGAACATGCCGTGTTTTTTCGTCAAAATAAAATAAAATACTGAGGTCAAACAAAATGAGCTCAAGAAAAATTTCAAGCTGTCAAAAACATGAAAAAAAACCCCAATAATTAAAACCACATATCAAGATATTTGCCATAACCATAATCTGCCTTGGTATCTTTTGAAGGTGACTCGTGATTTTCGTTGATAGATTTTCTGTTGATTAGATTAAACTTGACCGCCTTTTTTATTTCCCTGGTTAGAATATTGTCTGATTATTTTATGTTTCTTTCTTAGTTTGTTTTTAAGCAGGTCACCGCTTTTCTAAGTCAACATTTCGTGTCTAGCTCTTCGAACCAGGTTTTCCACCACGTCTCTCACTCGGTGATCGTTCATTATTATTGTGTTTTTCCGATATGGATATGTATTATTTTACATTAAACATTTTACAACTATCAGGCCATGAGTGGAACGACATGAACGACGATCTTTAACGTTCAGCATAAACCACAAAGTAGATTTTCCAACGGACTGTGTTGGTCCACAGGAGTTACGGTTCACATAACATAATATTAATGTGATTAAACTTGTTTTTTATATTTTATTTCTAGTTTGATCTTATCTTCTGATATAATTTTCAACATTTAAAACAATACATATAGACATAGACTCTTGAGTCCTGGCTTATCGTCGGGACATGTCTTCAGTTATACAGTACATTCACTCACTATATTTATTGCTATATCTAAACGACCGTTAGCTAGCTTTACTAGCCTAAAGCTATTTTTACTTTTTTTTTATTTTACGATTACCAATTTCCGAGCAACAGTGTTACGAATTTGCTGTATATTCACTACAAATACTTTAAAGGGACCTAGACAGTGAATGATTCATCCACAGCCCACGGTAGCAGCGTTAATTATTCTGCTAAAACAGCAAAGGAGGCTAACTGTCCTCTAGAATGTTGGCACATAAATTGTCAGCTCTATACCCTATTACTGTTTTACATGAATGCGCTAAAGTACAATGCACTAGACAGGACTAGTTTATTCAACATCAGCTGTTTATCTACACGTCTGATGCGATTATTGTCCCTGCTCGGAGGGGGCAGCCCATTAGCACCTGCTGAGATTTAATGGGTTTAAATGACGAGGCAGCGGTAGCTTTACAGCCGAGTCGATTGGGTAACCGTGGAAAACAAAGCGTTTCCTTCACGGACGGCGGGCATTGTTGGCAGTCAGTGATCAGACGACCTGTTGTAGAAAGTGAACCACTTTTTTTTGTTGACTTTTTGAAAAGCATTTCCTGTGTCAGTCCAAAGGCAAACAGCGAGCATTCAATAAAAACCCGAGCCTTGTTTTAGTTGTTTCTATTATGTGCTGTTTTACGGATCCAGTTGTTTATTTATATATTTTTATCATTGTTCACAAAATAGGTTACAAAACACGTTTTAGAAAAAAAAATGCATTAGCAGAAAATGCGTAATGCTCTTAATAAAGTTGTTAAAATGCAGTGAATTTGAAAGTAACTCAATTCACATTCAGCCTCAGAGAATTAAAAATAAGGAAATATACTTTGGCTCAGAGACAAATTGAAACTTAAGAAATCCCTGACCTAACTGTTAAAATGACACACTCAATAAGGACGCCTGGTGTCATTGGCATTAAATAAACAACAACCATTTTAAGTAAAACCCTCTGTCTTACACAGTTTTCTGGTCAAGTATAAATTCTTGACCTTCGTGTCAGTCTCAGATGGATTTCATACACTCCTGTTCCAAAATGTAAATGTGCTCTGGAACAGAGAATTGGAATAAATTTCCAGTGAAAAAAAAGTGAGAAATAGAGATTTGTTTTAATTAATAAAACGCAGTTAGCACAGGCCTTATGACTGAGTGGTTTCTCATGTCCGCACGAGTTAATCATACTGTTGTATGTGTTTATTTTATACATCACAAGCACCAGTTTTTCTCAAGTTGAGATAAACAGATTAAATCATAAAATTGAAAACGATGCAATCATTTTTGGTCATCAGCGGAAATGAAACAATATTCAATAATATTGGCGTCAGGAAGTGCATTTGTTCAACGGGCAAAGAGCGGAAATGGAGCTAGGTGGCAGTGTCAACAGGTAAGTTGATCATTATTTTTTAATGCTTGTGTCAAGGAAAGTTTATAGTCTATTTCCGCAACATCGGTGTTTTGGTACAGTGTGAAGTAATGCCACATTCCGTGTAATTTTTAGTATTCTTAGTTACATATATGTGTGTGAGTTTGTTGCTTTTTAACATGTCAATTCTAGCCAGCTAGCTAGCTAGCTAGCTAGTACCCCTTGAAAATTGTAGTGATACCCACGACCGTCCCGCAGTCAAAAACGGTTGGACTGCAGGCAGGCCGACAGAGACGGGTAGTTATTCAACCTTTTGTGAGAAATTCCAAAGCTTCAGTTCATGTTGGTTAAGCGGTTAGTGATTCAGCTTGGAGTCAGGTGGCGGGGTCGTATACAGTAATTAAACAACTTAAAGAACATGGTATGTACAGGAGAGAAAACTAGGTATGTAGCATTTTCGTCCAAAAATAGCTGTGATACCGAAAATAAACTAGTAGAACTAGTACTAGGTCTGACAAACCACTGATATTCTTCATCAAGTTAATCACAAGGTGCCTGTAGACTAAGTTTCAAGGTTTATGACTAGTCGTGATTAATCAAAGTAAACTGTCAGACCTGGCAATATACATTTTTTTCTGTAAATGTATAGAACAGAAAAATAAAATAATATAACAATAATAATAAAATAGCTAGAGACACAAGTAGATGTGTGTTTCACATTATTTTTCTGTATATTCCAAAATATGGAATTGTTAATATACGGAATGCTAAGAACATTTTTAAGTGTTTACCTCAAATTCTACTGTAAATATGCAATGACTGTTTTTCCATAGTGGATGTATTTTAGTCATTAACATGTCCATCTTAACGATGACTTGTAAAACGTGTCCAGAGTTGCTCTCAAAACTTCTGTGAAGCCGTTCTTCTCCACAATATTACAGTAATCGGTGTACAGTCAGCTAGCTGTCAGACAGACGGCGGTTTGTGAGGCTGGTCTGAAGCGTTTGACTGGAAGTTGAAGCCTCTGGATCAGGTGATATTTAAAGGTGCACGTAATAAAACAAAAAGTTCGTATCGACTATATATCAGAGCAACGGTGTGGAAATGGTCGGTTGAATTATATGATATATAATGCGTGTCAATATACCCATTGCTCGAATACATTAGATTTTTTAAGAACATGAATCTGCACAAATGGATCATTACATTAACGCGTTCATTTCGACAGCGCTAATTAGGTCACAGGTGTGCAGCTAGTGCTTATGTAAACATAGATGTGCTCCCGTGAAATTGTATCGCTCACCAGCACACGCATTAACAAATGACCTTTTTTTGTGACAGCAGTAAATAAACAGAAAAGCGCCCAGAATAACATATAAATCCCGTTGGGTTAATCGGTGAGGGTTCGGGGTATTTTGTTGTTGTTGTTGTTGTTGTTTTTGTGTGTTTGTTTTTTTGCTTTCATTTTAGTTTTTCTTTTTTACACCTCTACGCATTTATCTCTTTGAGATTAATGCTTTTTAAAGTCGTAGTGAAAAGTGAGCCTATCACAAAGGCTAATTAAAACATGTAAAATTATAATTATTAATAAAACATAGTCCAGATCTTTTCTACCTCTGCACCTGTCATATTTATTTATTTGGCATGGATGCAAATACCATCAACACTGGCATAGAACAGATGTCACCATGTTGGGGATTTATGCTTTTAAAGAATATGCTTAAAATAAGGACTCAGAGGACATTGACATCCTCCTAACAGAAAGGTTGTAGATAATGGAGCATAAATGTGAACCTCCCGTAGTGCCAAAGATTTTCATAGAACTGGATGGAGGTGCACTTCCTAAAAAGGCACTACCTCCTCCAGTGTAAGATGTAGGGATAAAGCACTGCCACCAATAAACCACAAGACGTTTTAATTCAATAGCACTTTTGGTAATGCAATGTATGGACTGCTTTTTCCCTTCTTAATTCTTTGTTGTTAAATGTAATAGCATTTGTCTCATATACATACAGTTTGCACCATGATAGTCTGGTCAACAGATAGAGGATAAGATAAAAAAATAAAAAACAAAGGATCAATCGCTGCCATGATCACTTTTTTCCTTAACAATGACAGACTATAATGTAGCTGTGATGAAATAGCAGTGGATATACAGTATAGTCATAAATAAACATCAAAGGTCATCACACTGGGTCTCTCTCTCTTTCCCCCTCACACACACACACACACAGTTCGGTCATTACACACAGGTATGAACTAGCAAAACTCTTAAATTTAGAGATGAGCAGCATATCATTTCAAATATGTTAAGAAACCGCTACAAATTATATCATGCGAGTCCTAATGTTTGTACAGAAAGGATGAAGGGCAAATCACTGTTGATTACGTGTTGTTCTTGCCGAGATGAAAAGAAAGCACTGTGTTAATAAACGATATATATGAAACGTGTTTTAGTTTGAAAAAAAACATTATTGGATTATTTTCTGATCACAAACGGCAAAGTCTTTGGAAGAATTCCAAAACTAAGGATGTGCGTTCACCGTTCTACTCTGAGTTGGTGCTTATAATAGTATAAAGTCTTGAATGCATCATACATGACGTTCAGTGAGTATTACTTAAAGGCACGTAATATTGCTTTTAATATCGCAGTATATCAGCACATTGAGGTTCTTGTATCTGGTATCAGGTTCTTGAGTCTGTTGTTGTACATCAAACCACTTCCGGAAGCAAAAAAAAGGTCGATGTAACTTTTATACAGCAGCAATTTTGTGATTAGTCCCATTTGTCGTTTGACACCTGTTGTGTTTACAAAGGGTTTTAGATGAAAACAGGAATCTTTCTACATTTACCTCCTAAATCTTTTATGTAGTCGTTGGTTTATGATGTTAAGGGTTATTGTGTTTATTATTGTTTAACGAATTGACTTCCACTTATCTTAACATTAGTAATCTCATGTTAAGATAAGTGATGCTAATCCCAGGAGTGACTGAACCCTAAACACTCTCTGATCAGAGGAGGAATGATCATATTTCATTCCCATAGTTCCACTTGGATCAGATAGAGAGGAAGAATGACTATACAACTTGACTTTAGAAAACAGATTAAAGCTGGGGCTGGCTCAGGCTCAGATTTGGCACCAACACAAACTCACAATCCCTAATAATTCCTTGAGTGTACGACAATGATTTATGAAGTGCAACAGTGGGACGCACCACGGCGAGCAGCAGTAATTTACATATTTACATATATATTTGTGCGTGTGTGTGTGGGTGTGTGTGTGCTTTGTGCAGTTCACACTTGGAAAAACAGCGTTGAAGTCCAAGAAAAATTAAGTATTGAGTTAACCCACAGAGAAGATAAATCTTTGCTCTTTTTAAAGCACTTGGGGCAAAGAAAATTCAGTTTTCTATTTTTTCCCTTCTTTCTGTGTGACATTTGGTGGCCATGTTGCTCTGGGGCAGGCCCCACTGAGAACGAAGAAGCCTGATTTATTTACTCTTTACCAAATAGCTTCACATCTTAAGGAATCAGAGTTAGAGTGAGTGTGTGTGCCGTGGTGGGTGAGTTGATGTGTCTGAATGATGCTGTTAATGTTCAGGGGTCTGGAGAGTTTTAGCAGTCACGGATTTGGCGGCTGGACTGACAGCTTTTGGGTGGATTCCCTGCTCTAAACATAGACAGGGGTGTTGGCTGCTCTGTGGTCCACATCCAGAAATGTTTGAGAAAATGGACTCCCTCATCATCGCCGACTTAGCCAGTCATAAACGAAAGCTAGGACAAATAATGCATATTTTTACAAAATGTAAACTTCCTTCTATATTATTATCATATTTCACTGGGGTGACATGTGGTTTGGAGTTTGTTTTTGTTTTTGCCCACGACTATCTTTTTGGCTCTGGGATCTTTGCTCAGAGCCGGAGACTTGAGGCCAGATTAGGGCTGCATGGACACACTGATAGACAGAAAGGCATGTAGTCGTACAAATACAGGGCAGAGAGCAAGACCACAGCCAGTTCAACAGGGAAGAGGTCGCTGTAAAAAAAAACAAAAAAAAAATAAACTTTGACATTCCTACAACCGCTGTGCGTCGTTGTATGTGGCTGGTTTCCTTATTTTTTAGGATTTGTTTTACTCTAAGTTGTATTGGGTTAGTTCTTTTTAACGTTGGGGTTGCAGGGTCGACTGGAATTTAAATGGGGTCGCTTGAAATTTCTAGTAATTGATTAAAAAAATACTGATAAAATATTTTTCAAATAATTATTATTCTTTTAGAAGTTAGGCTTAAAAACACCACACCCAATCGAAACAGCTGTATTCTATGATTAATTTTCATTAATATCTGAGCTGCTGCATCTTGATTGACAACTGTGGTCACGTAACAGCTACTAAAACGTCTCCGGGGTCTCCAGAAATATATTAAGTCAAAGTGGGATCACAAGCCAAAAAATACTGGAAACCACTGAATTGAATATTTCAGTTCTAAAGTGCTACGAAAGTGTTTTGTACGTTATTGATTTGATTACGTGAGAATGTGTGTGTACAATTTCAACACACACACACACACTCACATACACTAGTACACTGGTACTGGCAAAAAAAAATCACAGTGGAAAAAACAGGAGCATTTAATTTTTTTCCATTTTGGGCCATAACATTTCGTACCAGTTGCTGTGACAATGAACTAGTTGTTTTTCCACAATAATTTGTAATTTTTCATATACAATTTTTGACTTGCAGCAGTAAATGGTAAACTATGGACTTGTTTCCAAAAACAAGACCAAGAGACAGGGAGGGAAGTCCTGACACATCCAGTGATTAAGACAGAACCCGAGACAAAAAGAACAATTTGGGAAACTGGTCGTTAAAACAACAGAGGACTATGGAATGATTCATGTTACTGATATCAAGTGGGGGAAACAGGGCTTTCAATGCTGCCATCTTCAGGTGACATGTTGCTACTGCAGCAGGGAAGAAGAGATTTTCTTTGCTAAAACACAACATACAGAGTCAAAAATGAAAGAGTAAACTCGAAACAGCTACACTCTAAAGTAGCCTTTACCATTCTGACAACAAAAAAGAAAAAAAGGATTGGCAAGTACAGAAAAAGCTGAGTTGAAAGAACCAAAGGTATTTGTAGCGACTGCAGATACAGTTAACTCGTCTTTCATAACAAATTAGATTAAAAAAAAACCCTAGTGGTGGAAAATAGATTTGGATTTATATTTGATTTTGTAACTTTGAGGTTGAGATTTAATATTTTAACTGCTACTGTGTGATGGTAATATTGATAAAAAGCCTTTACGAACTAACTGTTAGTGCACCTTCATTCATAAAGCAGTACCTTCAAAGTAGAAGTACACACACTGTACACTAGTCAGTATTTTCATTTTTTAATCATTGCCCTCCATTTGTTCATTTTTGATTGATTTTTGATTGTTAGACATGCATCCAGACCAACAAGATGATGTTTGATGGGAAGTGTGGGCATCTTCAGTAGAGAAGTATAGGATTCCTGCGAGTGATGCTGGTTGTGTAATGTTTGAAATATCTGTAATAATATAACTGTGGAGGATTTCACACACTTGTACTTTTCTGGAATAGACCCGTCTGACACAAGTGTGAGCTTCAGTAGATTAACTCCCGAACTGTCAGAGAGGGTCTCTGTTAAACTCCTGTAGGACTGACCTTAAGAAGAATTTTATATTTGGAGTTAGACTCTAATTTTTTCATTTACAGTACTTGTACTGTACTTGTACCACACAAATGTACTTCTTTGTTCATGTGTTTGGTAACTACACCCTTTGCATCTCCAAAGACTTCCTGGGCCACATGTTTATTGTATATGACGTACGGCATGGCAACACTTCCTCAACCATATGTATCGGAGCGCGATGATCTTTTTATTGGCTGAGCTAGTGCCCAGCAAAATTCTTAACTGCCGTAGTGTTCTTTCTGACCAGCTGTGTAATTACATCACGTGTCACCACACAAATCACAGCACACCTGTCATCTGCTGACTGCAATTAGCCAGAGCCCTGAAATCCCCACCCCATGGGCTCAAACCCATAGAAAAGACTTAAATCTACGGTGCATGTCAAAGCCAACTACTACTACTGGCATTTGGCAATCTCTCTGGAGGAGGAGGAGGTGACTGTGGAGGCTTGACAACTGTGTATGTAGTACAAGACAAGTACTGTTTAGAGTACCACAGCTATGTTAGAAAACTACGATAAAAACCATTAGCCCGATACAAATGTGCGTTTAGTGGTATACAAGCTCTTCTCCCCCCAGGGGGTCCGTGACCCCAAGCCAGATATGACCTGCTGTGCTTTCTAATCCCTCCAAACACTATTACAAGTTGTCCAACCTGTGGTAAGGACCGATTCCCTGCACGGCAGTGCTGTGTGAAGGGAGTACTGCTGTCACGAAGTACTTTATTAGTTTGTAGTGTTTACAGACCAAGTGTTACTGCATGTTTGGTTGTAAAGTATGCTGAAATAAACATGTGCAATACACAACCTCAGAGTTAATTAAACTTGGCACATAATTTGATTAATTAAAATTAATCACACTTAATTATCAATGAGCACAATCAAACATTTTTAGCTATGCCCAGCACTATGACAATATTCATCTTCGAGATTAGAAAGTTCACTTGGTGAGGCTAAAGGTGTTTTGATTTGTGCTTTTTAAAATGTTGTTTAATATATTTTAAAATTTTAAAAACCTTTTCAAACCTCAGTTTTGTCACGTTAAGGTTTTGGAAACTTCTTAAAATAGTTTTCACTTTTTCTGTAAGACACTGTTACCTGATCAGAAAATACAACTTAGCATCTTTACAGATGTGATGTCACACCCACATTCATACCTATGGACAATTTAATGCGTCCATTCAACCTTGACTCCATGTTCTTGAGCGATGGAAGGAAACCGGAGTACCCTGAGAAAGCCTTCAAAGGGAGAATAGGAAAACTCCATACAGAAAGACTGGGAATTGAACCAGCGATCAAGTCATTTTCTTACTTTGCGTACGTTTGCCACAGTGTGAGTCATTTGCATTTTTGCAAGAGAAATTGTTTGTTCAGAGTGAATAAGTAGAATAACCTTTCCAAACAAAGTAAGTCAGGCTCCTGTGGGAGCACCTCTTTCAGTTTTAGCTAAAAGAACTGTTTTTGCTAAATGTCTGATGTGCTGAATTCTAAGCTCAGTTTTGTCACGTAAAGGTTTTGGAAACTTCTTAATATAGTTTTCACTTTTTCTGTAAGACACTTTTCAAACCTCAGTTTTGTCACGTTAAGGTTTTAGAAACTTCTTAAAATAGTTTTCACTTTTTCTGTAAGACACTGTTACCTGATCAGAAAATACAACTTAGCATCTTTACAGATGTGATGTCACACCCACATTCATACCTATGGACAATTTAATGCGTCCATTCAACCTTGACTCCATGTTCTTGAGCGATGGAAGGAAACCGGAGTACCCTGAGAAAGCCTTCAAAGGGAGAATAGGAAAACTCCATACAGAAAGACTGGGAATTGAACCAGCGATCAAGTCATTTTCTTACTTTGCGTACGTTTGCCACAGTGTGAGTCATTTGCATTTTTGCAAGAGAAATTGTTTGTTCAGAGTGAATAAGTAGAATAACCTTTCCAAACAAAGTAAGTCAGGCTCCTGTGGGAGCACCTCTTTCAGTTTTAGCTAAAAGAACTGTTTTTGCTAAATGTCTGATGTGCTGAATTCTAAGCTGTTTAAAGGTCAAATAGTGTAATTGTAAGAAAAAGAAAAAAGAGTAGTATATAATTTATCATAGGAGTGCTACGACTGTGTAAATCAGTCTTTTTAGGTCGTCGAAAATTCCGACGACATGTCAGCAACTCATTTGTGTACATTTGAACAGCGGACTTCAAAGGCACACTGGATAAATAACTACGTCTGCTGATGTCTGCACGCTGGGCACGGCTCTCTACCTCTTCCTTTTACCATTTTAAGTTTTTTCTTTTTCATGAGACACTTTTTGATTAGATTAGATCAGATCAGATTAGACTAGTTACCAGCCATAAACCAATGAAACAAATCCTATGAAAAAAAAGGTAATTGTAGCTTTTATAGAATTTGGAGTTACTTCTAGATTTGTAAAGTTTGTTACAGGCCAGAGCTAATTATTTGAAAGATCCATCCATCCATCTTCGTCCACTTATCTGTTACCGGGTCGCGGGGGCCGCAGTCTCCATGACTGCCACCCAAATCACACTGCACCCCAGCAGCCTATTTAAAACATCAATATTAAAATAACTTTTTAAAAATTCGAACTCATGATGGAGCCTTGGTAGCTGGCAGGAGTTTTGCCTGCTGCGTACTACATTCCTGGGTGGATTCCTCTAACTCGAAACTGCCTCCTGTATAAAAACGACCCAATCACTTAGCAAATCATTACTATTGCAACTCCTTTTAAAGAGAAGTGCCAAACTGGTGATTCCTCATTAAAGTAATTTGAGCAACAATTTAACTGTAGCTGTGTCGATTCAGATCAGAGGAGGTTTTCCCTCTGAAAACAGAGAAAGCATTTTGGTTTAGGATGGTTTTGTCAAAAAAGCGTGTTATCACCAGATTGTTTTGCTTAATGTTTCTGTGTCGGGGGAGGGGGCTGTGAGTGTACATGCCCTTCTGACCTGCAGTGGAACGTTTGCCCCAAGTTCAATCCCACCCTCAGGGGATATCTGGGTTTAAGCTGCTGCTAACTTCTGTCACTGACATTATTCAGAAGTCCTTTACCGCGCTACTACCTGAAACATTCCAGCATGGCAGCATATTTATATCACCCTGCAATGTCAACCTCTTCTCCGCTCTCCGCCCAACAAGCTGAAATTCACAATAGATCGCTTGTTTTTGACCCGGAGCGCCCCTCTTGTCCCCCTCCACCCTGTCTCTCGTTGCTGAGAGCAGGGAGTAAATAAAACAATGTGTGGATTAATGATCAAGTGATTTGAAGACTGTGTTCTTCCAAAGGCCAGACCAGACCGCTTTTTATTTATCCAAAAGATAAATCAAAATTATGGCCTGTATCAACAGAAGGTCTGCTCTGGCCAGAGAAAACAATGAATGATGGATAATCAATGGAAAGGAGTCGGGTTATGGATTACAAAATGTCCCTTTTTTTTCCAAGTGATAACCGAACATAGACACAAACATATGACATTGAATATTATGTGTTTCAGTTTAGATGAAAATCCATTGTATAAGAAACAATGATAAAAAGGAAAAATATTACCGTGGTCATGATGTTGAAGGGACAATTGTTAATGTGACCCTTTTTTAACTTTTAAATGCGGTCCTTTGTCAGTCGGACACTTAGCTGCTTCTTCTGGAAAAATCAGTCTAGAGTGACGTAAGAAAAAAATAACAATTTGTACCATCTAAGCTGTCAGATTTAGAAGTTTTAGCTCTGTCGGTTACTTGCTAAGTCACTGGCCTCCCTCTTCAACTGCAGTAGTTTTAAGATGAATATTAAGAACTTTTTGTGCCCCCACTTTTGTAGGTTGTAGGTAGATGAGGGGTCCTTTTACATCATGTTAAATTGTCATTTTAATCTTGTTGCTGCTCTCCTCCATGCACTCACATCTATCCATCCTTACTCTACCGTACCCCAGTCCCAGCTCCCATTCACTGTCTTGCTTCTTAGAAGGCAAATACCCTATTTTTTATACTCATGGATAAAGTTTAGAAAAACGTCAAAGTTAAGTCTTGTTGTAATTATCATTCGTCAACATAGGTCATAAGGTCATGTTCTCATATGTCTGCTGTTGTTGGGGCCGTGATCTGATCATCCTCACTAATGGACAGACAGAGAAAATTAAAATGTATCCTCAAGTTTCTGATAATGGTCCCCGACGTAACACACTTAAGAAGATGAATATATTTCTTATGTAGAATTTACTACATTATTATTATTACATTGTTGATATAATATTTTAATATTTTTTGGGCCACTTGGAATCATCCTAGAATCACACCCTGACATAAAGTGCCACTGCAGACAACCAAATATATTAGTTTAAAAAGAATACTTTTGTAGAACCTTTTGTAGTTACATCCCTCGTATTTCGTCATTGTGTTTATGGTTTCTGATGTCAACATTTTTAAAGAGAGTGAAGATCTCTTCTCCATTTACACGTGGTACCTCCAATATTGACTCTGTTGTTATAACTGCACTACATAGTGTTAGCTCCTCGGTATGATCATTTCTGTGTTGTGTAAACCACAGACTTGTACCGGTGTGTGTTTACACTCAAACAGAAGAGATTTAATGAGGAGTCTTAAAGATTTGCATTTGTGACGTGTGTGACCTCCTCTGTGTCTTCAGCGTCGTAGTTTCAGAACTCCTTACTTTCACATCACTCTTTTTATACAGCTGTTGCTTCACCTGAAAACAGCTGCATCGACTTACGGCTGATATACAGGAAGTTGATCCTAAATTACTGCGGTATATTTGTGTGTCGGTCTGCCAACCACTGCATTAAATGTAGGTTTACTGTTGCTCAAGACTAAGAGGAAATGGTTGCAGATAACCTAGACTTTCACACTGCGTGTGAGCACATTCTGCCCTCTGGTGGACTAAACGGCAATACAAAGCAATATTACTTTTTCCCCGTGAATTGCAGTCTCAACATATAACATTTGTTTAATTGACCTTTTATTCAAATTTTTTAGTTTAAATAAATGGTTATATCAGGAAGTACTTAATCTATGATTATTCTATTTAGCATAAGACATTTTTTAAAATATATTTTTCATGTGTTAATTTGTAAAAAACAAGAAACAGAATTTTAAACTGTTGATGTAATTTTGGGATCTAAAAGTCCATGTTTTTATTTTAAATGAAAGTAGGGGGATGACGTATCCGTCTGCTCTGCGTGTCAACTAATCCCCATGTCAAATTTGTTTTAGCGCTGTCCGTTGGAAAGATGGAAGATTTTCTTCATTAATTTATGGGAAATGGCGCCGTAACCACGACGATGTTGCAAACCGAGGACCTTCTGTATTGTGAATAAACATAATGAAATAAAATAATACGATCAGGTGGCGCTTTGGCCCAGAGGCCATGTCTCTGTCAGTGGTGTGGAACCCCAGGGTTCTCCTCCTGGGCAAGATCGAATCCCTGTTAGAGCGGTTGGTACCTTCCAGTGGACTCACCACCCACAGGAAGGTTCAGGGGGGTTGGTACGGTGCAGTGTGATTTGGGTGGTGGTCCTGGAGACTGCTGTCCCCGTGACCCGGTAACGGATAAGCGGATGAAAATGGATGGATGGATGGATGCGTTTCGATCAGCATGAAAACATAAAAAAGGCATAGAAAATACAACTCTCCATTATTCTTAACATGCAGATCTGGAGCAACATGTAATTGTAATGACTTGTTGTTCTAATGCTGTTCTAATGTTGGGCCGTTAAATAAATGTCTTCTTTTGGAAAAATCTTTCCAAAGACAACAACGACACATCAAGAGTCAGAGACAGACGCAGTTGGAAAAAGAATCAGGTCATTTTTCATAAAAAAAAAAACGTTTCCACCGGTAAATAATACATTACTCATTCGTTTGACCAAAGACCTAACTGTAGCTGTGTGAGTTGAAATGTTCTTTTCAGGTGAATAACTGTTAAAAGATGAAAACAGACCCCAGGACCAGGTTGATACAAAACCATAAAAATTGTGATTCCAGGCGTCCCTGCTGACCCCAGAAAGACTGTTGTTGGAAACTGTTCAGCTGTCTAATCTCTGAATGCTAAGTGAGTAATTGAAAGTGAGAGCTTATTTGTTTTTGTAATGAGTTGACAGCATATTTCCACTCCTTTGCCTGGAAGTGGGTCTAATCAACCTGGTCATGCAGCCCTCTGTTAGTGACAGCTCTCACCACAATGGCTGTGACATAATAAAATGTCAAACAGTGGACAGATGTGTGTGTGTGTGTGTGTGTGTGCACATCTGTGTGTTTTAACTGCTCGTTGAGCTCCGCAGCACCACCACTTGTTCAGTCTCCTGTACTTCCACAATGATTTACACAGATGAAACATTAACATTGATGATACATGTAAATCTCAGCTTTATTTCAGGTCACCGCTGCAGCCACTCACACACACCTTAAAGTACTTACAGTAAGATTACCACAAACCGACTGTTTTTTTTTTTGTTGAAGAAAAGTAAATATTACAAATTCTGCAAGAATTTAGGAAAATGTTCTGCTGAAGAGGAAAGTCTTAAGAGTGCCTTTTATAAAAGAGCTCAGCAATTGAAATCCCTCTCTTTATTGTGCCCACCTTATCTTCTTTTAACTTTTTTTGTATCAATATATTTTTTCCTTTTTTGTTAACTGAAGTGCTCCTTTTCAAATGCCTGGACATTTTTTTTTTTCAGATTCTGCTTTTAGAATACCTCATCTGCCGTCGTAACCACAACGCAGTTCTAGAAATGTGATTCTGGTGAACCCGCAGTAACCTGTGAGGGCGGAGGTAGTTACAGCAGCCAGCAGCAGCAGCACGGGCCTCCCATGTGAGCATAAGCCTATGTCATAAACACTGGGGTCCATCCCACAGAATTTTCTCTATTTTTTTAGAGTCATTACAATTACAGCCACACTTGATGTATTCCCTCAGCGTGTCCTTGCAGTAATCTTGAGATCTGACATTTTTTTGGGCCACTAATGCTCTGGTATCTGCAGCACAGGGCAGCGGTCCATGTGTGATGATACATAATATAATCAAAAAGTCAGCATTGTATTTTTTACAACCAATCAGAGCCAATCAGTGTGTGATTGGAGAATGGAGAAGGAAGGGGGGATCCTGGGGGCGAGTGGGGCCCCTGGCTGAGTGTGTTACTCATCAGTCTCCCAGACCCAGTGCTCTGTTTGGATTGCTGTGTTTGGATAAAGCAGATTGGTTTGCACTTAACCCTGTAATATATGCAAAACTATTCTCCTGACAATACTTTTAAAGTCTAGCCAGTCACCAATGTGGCATATCCCCAAAACCTGGCTAACCCTGAAGAAAAATTACACAAAATAAAATGTGACACGGTCACTCAGGGGGCCACATGTCGGTGCAGTGAACTTTTTCTCTGTTTTCCTCCATGCTCCATGCACAGCTAAGCTCGGTCAGGGCTGTCCCACTAAATTGCACTTTGTAACGCAACTTTGACCACAGTTTGATAAAGCACCAGTATATAATTCTAAAGAAAACATTATGGTTTCTCAATACTTGCTATAATGGAGAGCCATATATTTGGAAATCTGTAGCGTTCATATGGTGTTGAAAACAAATGACACACTCTAAGGTGAGCTGGGAGGACAGTAAGAACTATAAAAATGCACAGTGTTTCTCCACCTATTCAATAATAGTCTAAGAGTCTAAGGCAGTGGTGTTCAAGGTGGGGACCGCCAGGGGGCGCTAGGCCTCAGAAAATTAAAGGGAAGATGAGAAAAGTTTTTTTTTTTTAATAACTATTTGTCCTGAAATGTACAACATGTAAACCCCTCTAAACTCAGCACCGTCTGTTGGAGAAAACCAGAGGTACTAGAAAAATCCAGGGAGAACATACAAACTTTTAACCGCGGTGGTTCCCAACCTTTTCTGCCTTGTGACCCAAAAAGGTTGGGACCCCAATTTGACTTCATGAATTTCTTGCGACCCCAGAGACATTGTAGTAGCTGTCACTTGTGCAGTCACGTGATCACGCCTGTCAATCAAGCTGCTCCAGCTCAGATCTCTTTACATGCTGTACTTTATTTGGACTGGATTATATTTATATTCATGAAAGTGAAAGAATGCAGTTGTTCAGGATTGTGTGTTGTGCCTTTAATCATAATAGAATTTAAAAATAATAATTACTTGAAAAAATATTTTGAACAATAATCTTTTTAATCAATTACTGGTTGCTTCAGGCGAACCCAGGGTTGAGAAAGACTCTGCCTTACAGGATCATGGAAAAGGACAAATGTTGTGCAGTTGACACTGAATTTCTGATTCTATGTCATGTTAAAATGCATACTCATATTTTCCTTGGTTTTTACAGTGTGCTGAATAAATGTGAATTGTGTGTGTAGTAAAGGTGCTGTTGTTGGTGTCAGCACCACCTACAGGTGATAATACCAAATGCATTTTGTAATTGTCTTTCATAAAAAGCTTGATCTGTGTCCTGTATAAATACCACATGACCCCCACTTTTGTGCTTTTTAGTGCAAGAAAGGCCCCTGATGTAAGACCTGTATTATCTGCTGATCATCTACTCAACTACTACAGTGATAAGAAAGCATTTTTATATATATAACAGCAAAAGCCATTTATGTGAAAGGAAAAATACAAAGCGGAGCAAAAACTGGAAATAATAGAACAGCACTTTTAACGTCTGCCCCTGGTACTCTTCTGTCTCCACCTTTTTCACTTGTTCCTTTTCCTTACCTCAGTTTCTTGAGTTCTTCCTTTTCATCTCCGCACAAGAAGACCAGCAAACATATTGTTCCTGTGGAAAGGAATGCTTGTTTTCTTTTCTAAACAGAACAACTGCCATTCTGTCTCTATTGGTATATTAGGGCTCTGCTGTACTCTTTGGAGTTCCTTGTGATATTGTTAAGGTGTCTCCAAATTACTTAGCAAGTGACACATTTCTTTTCCCCAATGGACGATTAGCCTTGGTGGCCTGAGACCTAAGATGTCTCTGGTTGACCAACATGTGACACGCTGGACACTGTGTGTTGAAGAAACCTTCAAAAACTACTACATTATTAGTCTGGGGAACTGGTTGTGTCAAGCAATAATGCTTTGCCAAAAATGACAGGAGTTTAGGTGTTGGTCTGTCATAAACAATCTCCACTGGCTCTGAATTCTTGTGCTGCAACATGTAATCAAACAGCTCTAATCCATAGCCACATCTCTGAAACTTCTCAACTATGAAGAAATCAAAAACACATAGTGGTTCTGCCTCTATGTACACACCCTGCTTGTCACGCAGAAATAGCTTTTTGTTGCCAACCTTTAACATTCCCAAAACTGAACCATGACTTCCACAGTTCTCTCCTTCCTTTAAAAGGTATATCTGATACTTTTGTGATTTCAGCTTGGATGTACTTGTTAAAGGGACTCTAAGTTTTCGGGCCTCTGCTGAGGCTTTCCCAAGTTCATCAATGATGGTGCCTATGTGGGCCAAAAGACCTGGCTTTTGTGAAGATATTTCTGCAAAAAGTGTATGATCCACAACAGTAATCCTTTCAGGGAATAACTGATTATAATCAACAGAACCATCCATAATACCTTTGGTCTCTTCTGTTGTGTTTTTGGTGAGAGGAGAAGGTTGCCTCGCATTATTTCTGCCCTTTCTGGCAGAAAATGGTGTAGGTGTAGACGGGGGAGATGTTCGGATTTGAGTTGGCTGCTCTATCGGTACCACATTCTTTTTTGTTATTGAGCAGTGTTTTATCTCTCCCTCTGGCTTTTTTACTGCAGCTTTTCTCTGTGGGGTTCCTGTTCTCTTGTGGAAAAACTCCCTAAACACCAAAAAATTATTTGCTTGTGGAACCCTTTCTGTTAAGCAGTAGTACTTTGCTAGGAAGGCCAGAAAGGGGGGTGTGGGACCATCAAATGCTAACTGCGTTGGCTCTAAATTCTTGTGTTGCAACATGTAATTAAAAAGCTCTAATCCATAGCCTTGACGTTGAAACTTCTCTACGATATAGAAATCTAATATACACAGAGGCTCTGCCTCTACGTAAACACCATGTTTGTCATGTAGAAATAGCTTCTTGTAGCCAACCTTGAGAAAACCTAAAACCACACCACATCCTCCACTTTTGAGCTGACTGTCCTTTAAAAGGTAGATGTGATGCTTCTGAGACTTTAGTTTAGTAGCACTTGTTACTGGGGACTTAAGCTGTTGGGCAGCTGCTGAGGCTCTTCCAAGTTCATCAATGACCGTGGATAAGTGGACCAGCTGATCTGAGCTTTTTGCTGATGAAAAAACCATCTGGTCCAAAATGGAGATCCTATCAGGGAATAACTGATTAATATCAAAAGCAAAGTCAATCTTTCCTCTGCAGTTCTGGATGAAAGAGGGTTGCGGGCTCTTGTTGCCATTACCAAATATGGAAGAAATTTGATTTAGATACACTCTGTTTAGTAAGGATCCCACACCCTGGCCGTTGGTCCACTGGGATGATGCACTTTGCTGACTCGACTGAGGGGAGAAAAATGGCTGTTCTCCGTGTACTATTCTCCGCTCTGGTAAAGAGAAGGATTTGATATCACCATCTGACCTTTTAAGAGAAACCTTTTTAAACTGGCCAAGTGATCTCTTGAGGAAGAAACCATCAAATACCACAAAGTTATTGAACTGTGACACAATGTTTGTCAGGCAGTAGTGCTTTGCCAGGAAAGACAAGAATTTGGGAGTGGGCCCATCGTAAGCTATGAGTACGGGCTCTAAATTCTTATGCTGCAGCATGAACTCAAACAGCTCTAATCCATAGCCACGTCGCTGTAACTTTTCAACTATATAGAAATCCAAAACACACAGGGGCTTTGCTTCTACGTAAGCACCTCGTGTGTCATGCAAAAACAACTTTTTGTAGCCAACTTTCAGAAACCCTACAACCGCCCCACGTCCTTCATTTTTCTGTCTTTCTGTCAAAAGATAGATCTGATGCTTTTGAGACTGCATTTTGGCAGCACTTGTTATAGGCTCTCTGAGATTTTGGGCCACTGCTGAAGCTCTTCCAAGTTCATTGACGACCGTGCCCAAGTTATTCATAGAACCGGTCATTTTTACTGACTTGGAATACCCTGCAAATAAAGTGTGGTCCAAGATGGATATCCTCTGAGAGAATAAGCGATTAATATCAAATGGAAACTCCATACCTTTTTGCCAGATAATGCGGCAAATGAGTCAGGCATGTACAGTGAAGTGCATTAGACATGTTGATCCGTGCATTTGGCCAACAGGAACGCAAACTGGGATAAAACTCTTGACAATGGGGATGTATGTAGAGAGCTGTGTTTAGCTAGTGCCTTTTGAGGATAAATCATCAAAGGCTAGTTTAAAGTAGTGATGTCACTCCATGATATCATCAGTCATACTCTGTTTACATTCTTCACAGTTTTTTTGTTTTATTTCTTTTTGGGAGACAAACTACCCCCTAAGAGAAATATAAGTTTGTTGGTTCGATACATGATATCTTTCTGATTGTGGTTTAATTTGACACTAAACATCAACATTCCACTTTCATTATTTGTGCTAGATGACACTACTTCACCTACGGTAGCAATAAACCTGTTCACTCTATTGGACTTGAATAAATTAACCATAGGTAAGAGTAGATTATTAGCATTAGTCTCTCATGTCCCTGAACAGGATTAAGGGGTAGAAGAATAGTCATCTTTTAACCTGAACGGTATTAAATATACTTTTCAACCACAGTCTTGGCAAATTTATTTTCCAGCAAGAAATAAGGAAAGATTTTCATCTGCCATCACTAGCCACCAACCCCAAGGTTTTTCAACCCCGGGGTCGGTGGCTAGTGAGCCCCCAATAAAATCAAGAGAAACCTCAAATCGGTTTGTCTTCAGCAGACATTTCTGGAATTGGTGCAACCTTTGGAGTGGCACGTTTGAATTTGATCATTGGCTTTTTCCCAAGCTGAAAGAAATAAAAATAAAAATATTAGCCTTGCTGTTGTTAGCATAATGATAGCATATACACCCTTAATAAAATAAAAACTGTTCAGGTAGTCAGAGTCTACAAGTCAATAGAAACAAGTATCTAAATAGAAATACTAATAAAAACCTAAGAAAATATTTGTCACTCCAAGTACATCCAGTATGCCCTACATTTAAATACAGCAGCATTGGCTGAGTCTGCTTAGCTAAACACTGAAGAAGAGAACATATGTCTGAAAAAATTAGTTTTTAGTCATTATCAACAAAAGTCACACTGTACAAGTAGCACTAAACAAAATGAATAGAGGTAGACTAGGTACAGTACATTTAGCACTTAAATACAACATATTTAAGTTAAAACACTTACTTTTTTTGGTGGTGCACTCAGGGACCTGTGTAAGTTCTTCTTTGCTTTTTCACGCTGCTGCTTTTCTTTCTCACGTTGCATTTCTTCTTCATATAGTCTACAAAAAAGTATAAGATTAGAAAATTTCAATTTAGAGTTCTTAATAGTATAAGACAGAACATCAACAAGGACGTGTTTACACAAACTGGAGTCTACAGTAACTTCCATAGCCTCACTATACACACAACACGCACTGCGCATGAGGCCCATGTTTTCGAAAGGGGCCCTATGTTGAGCGACATGCAAATTGCAAAATGTACGCGCACCACTGCAATATGAGATGTGTGATGAGAACCACGTGCGAGGCAAAGGTAACGACAGCCATAACCTGACATCACACACGCCGTGACGATGATTGTCAACAATCTACATCTGACCAATCAGCAGTCTGCAGCTGCAGATGTAGTAGACATGGCATCCAGGAGACAAGTCCGAAACATCGAAGAGTTGATAGTATAAACCAACCGACTTGCACTTGAGATTAAATTATTTCCTAGCGCTCCCCCGCTGCTTACTTGGCCTCCTCCCTTAGAAAAGGTGAGTGTGCTGAGTAGGATCAGCGCACTCTACAGGAGGATAATGGCAGATGAGTCTGACCCACATGCAAAACTCCATGTTTTTAGGGAGTCTGCAAAGTACACGCAACCTGTACCATAGGTATTGATTGTCTGTATTCTGCTATGTTTTTATATGATCCCTGAGATGCTTGATTCACCGTGGTACCAGAGCCCCTCCTCTGTCCCTGGACTTTTGACTTGTTAATAATGAATTTATGGAAGTTCTGTGTTGAAGTATCCCTGCTGTACAGCACTTACCTGCGCTTGTCTTCAAGCTGTTGTACCAATAACAACATATGCTTCTCCATCACTGAAAGCTTTTCCAGAACACTGTCAGTTTCACCCTGGCTGCCTACACAGGACGGATAGACGTCTGCCACATTCTGGCCCAAAGCCTCTAGCACAGCATCCTGTAGACAGAACGACGTGGGTTACATAAAATGACAGGACCTTTGGGCAGATCTTTACCAGTGCTGTCAAACTTAACCTGTGAATTTCGTGAATTAAATTATGAAATACAAATTTTGAAGAAAAACAAACAACCCTGTTACCTGTTCCTGTGGTGTCATTTCTTTGTCTGAGTCACTGAGTGTTGAATCATTTCTGAAGCTTTCAAAACTGTTGATGTACTCCATGACCTTAGACTTAAGCATGTGGCTATCCTCAGGCCTTCAGCAAAAGACAAAGAAAAGACATGTCAGCAACACCAATGCCCTGATACTATATATTTATAAATATGTATATATACATACATATACATATATATGTATGTATATATATATGTATGTGTATATATATATATACATATATATAATTAGGAAACCAAGGCCAAAAACCAAATACACACATATATCTGTAGAGTACGTATTTGTATACATATATACATATATAGAGTATGTATATGTATACATATATATGTTTTTGATCAAAATTAAAATTGTTGGCTAAAACCGAAAATTAGGAAACCAAGGCCAAAAACCTAAAACCGAAACATCGAAAGAAATTATTATGACAATTATAAATATATGGCTATGACTGTGTAATAAACCTCAATAAAATCAAGGCACTGTGATTGCATTAATTCATATTAATGTTTCAAAGAATATATTATATTTTCCTAATATATATGCACATTTATTTATATATCCCAGTATATAAATTTTTTTTAGTGGCAAAGGTTTGGGTTGTTCAATCATTCTGAAGTTTTACTTTGTGTATTTGAAAAAGAATAAATAGAATATTTAAAAAAGAAAATGGAGAAATGCAGAAAAGAGGTTTGAGGTGTTAACATCATTCAGCTCACGATAGTGATTGGACAAGCTCATCCCTCTCTTCATCTATCCATCCCTTAATCAGGGAAAGGTTCTGCTCATTTAGTTCCTTCAAAAGTCCCCGTAGTTTCTGGGAATTGGACATATAAGGCAGCAGCCTCTGCAGGAAGATGAAAACAAGTCATTCTATACTGTCTCAGAAAAAACATGGAGGTGTTTGTTTGTGTCATATATAAAGGCAGGACTGACCTCATATACTGTGTCTGTTTCTAGTTGAGGATTGGTGAGGCTAAAAGAGCAAGAGAAACAAAGTTCACGGTTTGATTTAGATTTTAGAGGCTAAATATTGATTCAAGAGGTGAGTGTTTGTTGTTTCCTTACAGTGTATTACAGTCAGCTGCAGAAGATGTAGAATCCTGCTCTTCCTGATCATCTTTCTCTGCTGCATCGGTACCAACATCATTTTTCTCAGCTGTATCGGTACCAACATCATCTTTCTCAGCTTCTGTACCAGCATCGGTACCAACATCATCTTTCTCAGCTTCTGTACCAGCATCGGTACCAACATCATCTTTCTCAGCTTCTGTACCAGCATCGGTACCAACATCATCTTTCTCAGCTGCATTGGTACCAACATCATCTTTCTCAGCTGCATCAGTACCAACATCATCTTTCTCAGCTGCATCAGTACCAACATCATCTTTCTCAGTTCCAGTACCAGCATTGGTGCCAACATCATCTTTCCTAGCTGCATCAGTACCAACATCATCTTTCTCAGCTGCATCAGTACCAACATCATCTTTCTCAGCTGCATCAGTACCAACATCATCTTTCTCAGCTGCATCAGTACCAACATCATCTTTCTCAGCTGCACTCTTCTCCTCGTCAACTTTGTCAGGTAGGTCTTTGTCCTCAGCTTCATTCCCAGTCTGGTCCTTTCCCTGATCTTCAGGTGAGTTATCTTTATCAACTGGGTTCAGACCCTGATATTTGGTGTCAGGTGATTCTTCAACCTGATCATCCTTCTTGTCCTGATCATCTTTCTCAGATGAGCCATCAGCCTTGTCTCCGCTCTCAGGCGAACCTTCACACTGTTTATTTTCCTCAGGTGGGACATGAGCTTCTGACGTACCCAGTTCTATGTTCTGTGGATTCTGAGGGAGCATTCGGTCTAGAACGTCCCTGCTTCTTACACAGGTTTCATTGACGTGCGCAGCATCATCTCCTTCCCTGTCAGAGACATAAATGTTACCGATTTATACTACTATACTACTACTGATTCCTAAAAAGAGGGAGGACAACTGTCTGTTGCAATCTGAATATCTATTATGGACAAACTTCACAAAAGAGTTTTCTTGAAAGTACTGTAGTACTAAATTCATTCTACCTTTTGAGGGTGCTGACAGTATTAGATAGCCTCTCTATCACTGCATCCTCCACCTGTTTGGACTTTGTTTCCTGTTCAAGGCTGACACAACAGTTTTAATTAGAAATAAAAACAATGAATAATTAAACCAAATGGCTGCTCAAAAACATGACAAAACCAATCAGCTTACAAAGGTCGGGTTTTTGCTGCTTTTTCTTCAAACAACTTGACAAATTCTTCATAGCCGTAATTCTCTGTCTCAATATGCCGTTCCAGGATGTCCAGCTGACGACACTTGGCTACAATTGCGGTGTCCAGCATCTTTATCTCTGACCTGCTCATAACCAGAGCTCCCTAAGTACAGAGGATAATAGTGAAGGTCTTTAAATTGAATAGACGTCGGGAAAAAAAAACCCCGTTTCCTATCAAGAGGCAACAATGCTTGGGCTATGAAGTCTAACATTTACTTTTTTGAGTGTTACTTTCTGAAGTTCCTTGGTTAAAAAAAAAAGTGCGGACTGACACACAGTCACTTAGTGATAACCTGCTGCTTGTGTGGTATTGTCTCTTGTTCAGCAAACAGAGTTATGACACGACAACCGGGGCAATTTAGTTCGTGAACTGAATTGTTCGACAACCAGGTTCCACTGTACTGTTGTGAAGACACCCCAATTTCCCTAACCCTAGAGAAACAGCCAATCCAACTTGTTTCTATGACCCCTTCATTTACCTCCAGTAAAACAAAATCCACATCCTTCGTCCCCAAACCCTAACCCACTGAGGACACAGGAGACAGCCAATCCAACTTGTTTCTACGACCCCTTCATTTACCTCCAGTAAAACACGCTGGCGCTCAGAGATGCAGTCCTGTTTCTTGTCAGATGCCTTCAGGTCAGATGAATCTTGTGTGTGCTTGATTCGAGAGTACTTATTGTAAACTCGCTCAATAGCAGCATCAGTCATCTTCTCCAGTCTGGCCACTACAGTCTTTGGCCAGTCCTGGCCACATAAAAACCAAACGTAAAACGCATTAGAACTGCACTAATGGATGTGGATATTTCATGTCAAAAGACAAATAATCGTTATCAAATTGATTGACATTTGAGGAAAAAAAAACCTACTTCATCTGAGTCATCTGAATCTGTCATTGTGACCTTGCTTCTTTGTAACTTATTTTGGGAGTGAGAAAATATTAATACAGCGATATATTTACTGTATTGATATTCTATAGCAGTGTATAAGTTTTTATTTTTTGTTAGCAATTAACATGCAAATGTGCTTGCACTTTTTACTGTAAGTTTTTATTTTTTTGTTCGCAATTAACATGCAAATGTGCTTGCACTGTAATGTTGGTTCATTTTAATTTGCTTTCATTTCTTCTCTAGTGATTAAAAATATAGATGGATTTGTTCCAATTTTAATAACCTAATGTGAAGCCTTGGGTGTTCACTGTACTGAATCCTAAAATCCTAAAATCAAATTGCTTGAAATAAACCAGTTTTCCTAAAATCAAATTGCTTGAAATAAACTCAATATATCGTTTTGCTTATTGTATCTCAGTATATCGCAATAAAGCAAATTGTGGTCCCTTTATCAGGATATTTATCTTATCGCCAGATTCTTTCCAATACACCCCAAGTGTCCAGAGCTCTTAGCATCAGAACCCTGGGAGTACATCCTCCTTTGTATTTCGTGCAACTACCTGCTTCTCTTTTAGGTAATACAAAATAACCAGTGTAGATGAAAGTGTCATGACTGTCCTTTTATGTAAAGCCCACCCAAATGGAGAACAGTCTGGACAGGGTATCGTTGTCATGGCGATGAATAGACAAGGCCACAATAAGTGGACTGACTACCAGCTGCTTGGTCATTTTTATTTTAAAAAGAAAACTAAATAAATATTAATAAAAAATATGTTCTTAATAACAATTTTATACTAAACAAGCCTGTTCTTCTTTACTTACAATTTGGAAGGATGGAAGTGATGCTGATATAATATATAATATAATTTATGCAACCAATCCGTTAGCAACTACACAGGAGCGTTCGTGAGTTTCCCTGTCAGTGATATGGTACATGCTTATTGAAGATTTATCCAAAGCTTGGAATCACTAGCTGGGGATATGACATTACATCTAAATGAATGTACTGCCTAGTACTAACAACAGTAAAATATTCCTAGAAAGACCTGGAAGGAGTTGTGTGGTTTGTCGGCTGAATTAAATGTTTTTTTCTGTTTGGCAGAAAACATGCAAAAAAATATTTGGGGGTTTCAGACCTGTGCATAAAAGAAAAAACACAATTAGGTGCCTCATATAACATTTATTACATATTAAATGTAAATATAATTTGTCTATGTTCTGTACTTTCTTTTCTATGTATATATACAGTAGATAGAAAGATAGAAATACAAAATATATTGCTTTTTTCTCAAATATTGAGGTTGTCATAATGGGTAAATGTTACTTCATGCTTCAAGTGACTTTATTATCATTGATTATTTTCATCACCTCCAAGGACTTTAGTCAAAAAAGATGAAAGAAATAACAAATAACACTGACTGTTAAGAAATCAGATGCATAACTTCAGCAACAGCATTTCTAATTAGTTTAAGGGACAAAACACTGGTGAAGTTAGTGTACAAATAATTTAACATCATTTTTAATTTTTTAAGGTGCCAAAACTACATATTACAACAAAGTATTATTATAGTACATGAACTTAATCAACAATAAGGAGGTGTATTATTGTATGAGGAAATAAAATTAAGACATGGAATTGCATGGAAGACAAAACGTATGTTGAGAAATTATAAAAAGAACTTCCATTCATAAAACTTAAGCATACAATACTTTTTTGTAATGTGTGCATGTGAATACATACTGTATGTGTGTATATGTGTATATATATACATACACATTATTATCAAGCCACCTTAATATTGTTTACATTTTATTGATCTTTAGTAGGAAAGATGTTCTGTTTTGGAAAAACTACTGGATTTTTTTCTGGTCATTCCTATTGCAGTTCTTCCTGTTAAAATGTTCACGTCCAGATGTGTGACCTGTCCACTTCACACGCTGCCTCTCACCTGGTTGAGATTTACTTCTCCATCTAAAAGAGGAATAATTCATTTGCTCAATTTTTAGCTCTGTCCACAACTGACACAATTCTTATCTCTCGACACCAAATTTAAACCAAGACTTTTTGAGGGTTCAGTGTGGAGCTTGTGATGCAGTAATTACACAAACCAGAACAGAACAGATGTCTGGCCTTTTTCCCATGATTCAAAAGTAGCTGAGGTGGTGAATCTTGTCAGTTAAAGTCCCTCTTCCCCCCCGTTTTCCTGACCAGCTTCACGTCAGTAATAACGATGTCATGGCTCACCGCCTTACACATGTCATAGATGGTCAGTGCTGCCACAGACACAGCCGTCAGAGCCTCCATCTCTACTCCTGTTTGGCTCGTCGTGCTACACGTGGCCGTGATAACCGCAGCGCTGTGCTCCTCTTCCAGCTCAAAGCTGACAGACACATGGTTTAAGAACAGTGGGTGGCAGAGCGGGATGAGGGATGAGGTCTGCTTAGAGGCCATGATGCCAGCTATTTGTGCCACAGTCAAGGCATCGCCCTTGGCCAGCTGGTTGTCACGAAGCAGCAGGAAAGCAGTGGGACCCAGTTTAACAGTGGCGCGTGCCACGGCAGTCCGGCGTGTGGGAACTTTCCCTCCGACATCCACCATGGTGGCTCGGCCCTGAGCGTCCGTGTGTGTCAGGCGAGCTTCGGTGGCTTCACTGCTTGACACTTCCATTACTGAACTGGACTGATCACTGGACACATGTTTGTCAATAGAATCTGATCTGGAGCTGTGGTTGTGACACATTCTTACGTGGTGGTGAATCAGTTTTCTTGTGTTCCTGAGTAACAGATGCTTGAAAGCAGTAGGTTTGTTGACTTGAGCTGTGTGGTGACAGCGTTCCTTAGTCATGTCATGTCCATCATTAGTGTTTGTCATTAAACCACAAGCTAAACTGTGGTGGTTGTCCGTTGTCTTAAGCTTGTCTTTGTTGATAGTGGATTCTCTGCAGGATGCTGGGTTTGTAGCAGTGCGACATGAAAGGAACACGTCCTCCCGGTTCCCTCTGCTGTTTAACTGAGGAGCATGTAGCTCTGGTGTAGGACAGGATGACGTGTTTTTTAAAGGATGGCAAACAGCGTGGGGAGTCATCCAACTGTCGCTTGTCTTGGACAAGGTCTCTGTCGAATCAAAAATATGATTTCACAGCTACAAAAGAAATTCCACCAAGAAGCAAAAATCATTAGGCATGAGGGTACGTACAGATACGTCACCCACCAATGAGGATCATGGGCCGATTCTTCATTTGAGAGATACTGGACATACCTGCAAAAAGTCCAAGAGGAACAGGTTGTTCTTTCATTAACATGATGAGGCTCATGGTCATTTTAAAATCTAAATAAATCAGTCTGGGATCATCTTCAACATCCTAACAAATCAGAAATAAAAAGAGCAGAATTCCTGGAAAATTCCCAGTGACCTAAATAGTGAGAAATAGTGGAACATTAACAGATACCTGCGTGTTGTTTCTTCTTCCTGCTCACAGCGGTTCCTATTACTTGCAAGAGTTCTTCATTTGATGCCCCAGAGCGCAGGATGTCTCTGAGAGACACCTCAGAGTTACCAAACAAACACACCTGAGACAACACAGACCAGGATAAATATTAAAGCTTCTCCTTAGGCATTTCTTTAATTCCTTTATTTTCTTGGTAAAATAACCAGGATGTTATATGCCCCAGGTATGAGATTTTTATCCAGGAGTATTCTTACCTTAAGGTTGCCATCTGCAGTGATGCGCAATCGGTTACAAGAGCCACAGAAGTGGTCAGACATGGAAGTAATGAATCCAATCTGGCCTTTGAAACCTGGCACCTTGAATGTCTTGAATTGCGTGACAGAAAGACATAGTCTTTATTTATTACTTGCTGTGCTGTGCACTCTGTAAGCATGAATTAAAATGTACAAGAATTGTGCTTAGAAACATTAAATTAAATAATAAATCCTGTTATATTTCCCAGAAGAATTATTAATTAAGTACATGAACAAAACAAGACAACTCTAGGAGGTGAACTCAAAATCCTCTTGTATGCACCCAGCACAGCCAGTTAAGTCTGCCTGGTGACTTAGGTCAAGTTGAAAAGAAGAACATAGTGTCTTTTGCAAAGACACAATGTTGTATTTGTAGTATTTGAATGTCATTTTGAGTACACTGACCTTTGCAGTCTCTGTGTGTTCAGTCTGAAGCATTTCAAGGTCGGGCCACTGCTGCCTGATGTTGTCAAGCATCTCCTGGTAACTCACCATCTTCTTAAAGTTCCACTTGTTGCCTTTACAGTAGGTAGGAGAAGAGGCAGGGAGCGTCAGCATGGAATGTGGACAAGTATCTTTTTTAACGAGAGTTAAGAATCCAACTTCTGTGTCATCCCCACTCTGACATACTAACTCAAGATGGAACAATTCGCAATAGGACTCCAAGTAGCCAAATTAGCCTCTCTAGCATGGTCATAAGTGGCCTGACATCAGCCATTGTGGTTATTGTGTGGCAGTGACTTTCTCGGGGATCCACAGTCGTATCGCAGTCATGTAAACACCACCTCAGTAATATGGCAGGTGTGAATGAATTGCACTTGTTTATAATACAAAACACATAAGAAGAAAGAACTCACCATCAAAAGGCATGTATTCGATGAAACGAACCTCCAAAGGTTTGTTTTCTGTCTGCGCCACAAAATCTAACAGCTCGTCCTCGTTGAAGCCTCGCATGATCACACAGTTCACCTACGGAGAGACACAGGAAACGTGACAAACAATGCATTTCATTATTGATTAGGGTCGTGACAGAAAGGCCACCGTTCTGTGTGTACCTCTGTATTGACATCATGGTTTGGTAACTTTTTGGTACATAAAAAAAATGTAGAGATTTTTTTTATTTTTATATCCTGCATTTATTTACAAAATAAAATCGATGTTTTTTTTCAAATATACACTAATTTAGAGATATAATTTGTGGGTGGCATTTGACTTTTCGTGCAATTGTATTGTTTTTCCATAAAACAGTTCTTCACCATTAACTAAATCAGTGAAGTTTACATTATGAATTATTATATTCAGCATTTTCTGCAATGTGGTGATGTCAAAATAAAGTGACTGAGATACCTTGACAGGATTGTAGCCCATTTCAATTGCTTTATTTATGCCTTCCATGACTTTGTGGAAACCTGGGGAGAAAGAAAAAAATCAAATAATTTTTACACATTGAATACATTTAATATTAAACATATAAATACATGGGCTGATCAGCACCACTGTTCCCTCACCTTTTCTTCTGACAATAAATTCAAATTTGGCTGGGACAAGTGAATCCAGGCTGATGTTGATGCGGTCTAGACCAGCAGGTTTCAGCCTGGGCAGGAGCTTGGCCAGGTTCATGCCATTAGTTGTTACTGCAATGGTTTTCAGGCCTTCTAACTTCTTCAGCTCAGCTGTAGGTTTGAAAGAAGGAAACGTGGAATGAAACGATAGTTTGTGCTGTGAATTGGTCAGGTACAGATATTAATGTTGAAAACTGCAACAGTGTCCCTACGGTCAAGAAAATGTTCTCAATCTTTAAGAAAAAATGTTTAATTTTGTAGATTGCTTCACTAAATATTAATTATGATCATCTCAGTTAAATAGTAAAATATATAATTAATTATGGCAGCAAATAGAGATTGGAAACTTAAATGGTGCTTAGATAAATTGCAGAGTAAAGTTATATTTGAAAATTAACAGTTTTAAATCATTTTTTTAAGTGACTGAGAATCATCAACAGCAACTTTAACGTTTGACAGTTTTGCTTTGTGTCCTACCAATAATATCCACCACATCGGGTCTAATTAGAGGTTCTCCTCCGGTCAGACGGATCTTTGACACCCCCTCCTGGACAAAGAGGCGAGCCAGAGTCAGTATCTCTGAAGCAGTCAACAGCTGCCCTCGTGGTGTCAGCTGAACACCCTCCTCTGGCATGCAGTACTGACCTAAGATGTGATAGAGAGGTGGGTATTAGCCATGTTAATAAAGAATTAATCACGTAACAAAAATGATGAACCTTGCTCAAACTAATCCTCCGGACAACCCTGTGGATAAACAGTTGAATGAGTTTAGTTACATGTCTCTAAGAACTTTACGTTTCAAAGATGGAATGAAAATGATCCTCTTAAACAGAATAAAAGTAAGCAATTTTGAAAATGGCGGGGAGATGAACCTCCCATTTAACAGGAAGAACTCTCCAGGACTGAAGTGAAGTTGCCTGAAAATGGGGGAGATAGTAGAGAGGTGAGGGGAAAAAAAGAGAGTGGGAGCAGACATACAACAAACACTATGATATATAGTACACTCAGACAGTACAGTTGGAGGAGGAACTTGTCATTAGTGTTGGATGTAAAAGTAGATCAGCTGGTTTAGGGAGTATTAGTTATGAGTAACAAATACAAATATTGACAGATATATGATGCCTGGATCAGGTTGAGCAGTTTTGGAGTCGCAGGAATGTGTGAGGTGAAAACAGTAACAAGGAGTGAGAAGAAAAACTAGTAGAGAGTTTCCTTTAACGCCCCTTGGATGGGAATTGGGGCTTTCACCGGTGAGGTCAGCTCTGAGAGTTCTGTAGTGTAAAAGGAGGAAGAAAACTAGCATGGATTTCAACTGATGTTAAAATGTTCTACAGCTTGTACATTTGTGGTGTCTGTTTTGTCCTCTCATTTTAGATGTCTTGTTAATGAGGAAGACCATGAACTGCTCAGAGTTTAAGGACTGGATGGTTCAACAGAGCAGTGACTCTATGGTTGTTTTGTGACTAATAATGAGTTCTGGTGTTAAGCCATGCTCTCTCATAGTTATTTAAACAGTTTTTCAAAGTTTGTACAATGACAGTGTCTTTCTAATCTAGGCGTTCCCATTTAGAGAATGAGTTTGTCAATTAAACCATGTGATATTTATTTTTAGTTTCACAAACTTGTTTTTAGTTGAATTAATTATAAAAAATGACTGTTACAAAATACAAACCTTTTATTAATCAACAAAATATGCAGCAGGGAGATGTGTAAAACCTGAACAACTAGCATGCTGAGTGATAAATAAAAAAACGACATTTAAAAAAATTCTCAAATCAAGCACACTTACACCGGAGGTTGCACTTTTCTGTCAGGGAAATACGCAAATAGTCGTGCCTTCGGCCAAAGCTGTCGGTTAAGAACGCTGAAAAAGGCAACAGTGTGTTGTGTCTCAGCCTTTCCTGAAAAACAAGGATATTCCATGAAATAGAAGGTACTGTATAATTCTAACACATTTTTTTAGCATAGACCCAACGATTTGTGTTTCCCATCAATTGACGACATTCCTTTCGCCTCGCTGGAGTCTCATCTGACCAGTGGGTGGCGTGGTTAAACAAAGTCAAATCAGCATGGCCTCCTCACAGACAACAGAGTGCAGTACCATGTTTTCAACGCTCATTACACACGTAATATTTAGAGGGGCGCTGTCTTACACATTATAAACGCTCTCTCAAAGACGGAGGGGCAGACGACCGTGTTTTTGTTAAATGACAGTATAATCTTTAACCTTGGCCTCCCATGGGGGCATCCAGCCCCCACTTTGGCAAGCTGTCAACTGTTTGGGCATCAGGTCACGTGTTTTGGTTATGTTGGACATATTGTCACAAGAAGTTATTAAAATTGAAGATGTTTCTTACAGCAACAACTACCTACGCTGCCAAATAGTAAAGGCATAAAATGGAATTGTATAAGTATAATTTCTTGCATTTTTGCGATTCTATATATATATATATATATACAGTAAGTCGAGCCCGAGCACCTATACATGTCCCCTGCAACAAGGAACAAACACATGTACAGTTTGAAACCTTGGTAAAGTATTACATCTTTGTCATTGATTGTCGGAAATATACAGTACATATAATAAAAAAAGTTAAATACACGAACCATTGGCCATTGAGGAGAAAAACAATTCTTACGCAATATTTTCATTTATAGCTCTTGATTATTTAAAAAAAAGCCAAACTTGGCGTGCGTTACTCGTTGACTCTCAAACACACATATTACTCCTTGTCTGTCTTTTTTGGCTTCTGTCCATAACAGCTTTATCTACTCGGATACTTAGCACGTACGTAGCTGGGACTTAGTTCAGACACTAAGGCCAAAATCCGTTACGAACTGCCGTGAACACTTCATACCTGATTCGACTTGGCCTTAAGAGACGCATCAAAGTTAGGAGCAGCGAATCCAGAGTCCACGACTCCAAGTTGAGCCTCCCCGTGCTTAACGCTGGAATACAGTCGCTGGGATTCAAAGTTAACGCTACATGTCAAGATTCTTCTCAAATTCAATGTTAGATACGGGACTCGTGAGTCCATGAGGCGGTATAGAACGCAGCCGACCATAGTGCTGTTTGACAGCTTCTCTTCATGTGAGCTGCCTTGCGCGCCCCTGGAAAGAGGCAGAGTGTAAGGGTCGCTCGGATGGTGACGTAAGCTAATGCGTTCAATGTACACCGTAATAATGCATTCTGGGTAATGTAGTCTTAATAGTAGTAGCGTTCTTTTCTTTCATTTTGAGTCCAACCGTGTCATCACATCCGACCCAAATTTGTCTTTGTGTTTATGATTATTTATTATTAATATATTTTTGGTTATTTACAAGTTATGTCCGATAATCCATCTCTTCAAAGGTAAAATGTCACCACACAAGTCACTGGGAAAAGTATTCAAATAAATACAAAGACGCATTGTTTTATTCTGAATAGGTGTAACTAATGTCTTCCTTACCTGCCCTCTAACCTTCTTTAAAAGCCCCATTGTCTGCCCCCATTGTTGTAGACAATGAGTCTGTGCAACCATTGTCTGATGATTTTCAGGGTTTTTTTAGAAGTTTGAAGAGATCACATGTTAACGTGACATCAAGTAACGCTTATGCCACATAACTGTATTTTCATGCTAACATCACATGTCTGGCTGAAGAAACTTTATGGTAGTCAATTGAACAACAGATGTGTTCTTAACATTGTGGTTGATGTCGAGAAAAAAAATGTATTAGACGTAGACTGAAATTGATGTCCTAACAATCAAATAAGACAGGATTTAGGCAAATTGAAAAGGAAACATTTTTGACAGATTATGACTCAACTGTGTTCAACAAACAATGTTGTAATACTTTGTATGTTTTAAAGTTGATCTTTAAAGGGTGTTTTATGAGAGAGATTATGATGACAATTTGTGAATGTCAACAAGGGCAGGTCATTTGAGTATGCATTCAGGCTTGACTATTGCATGACCCGTATTGACTTAAGTCACAGGACCTCCCTTGTTGTCATGCCCTCTAGGAGCATGACAACAAGGGATTTAGACAAACGAGCAATTTGCTCTGCCCTGGAGTTTTAAGAGTAAACTATGACACCAATGCCACTCAGTCAAAGACCTTAAGCAAAATGCTAATTGTGAGACACTGAATTTTATTGGTCTTGACCAGTAATTCCCATTTTATCTGCGTACCCCTTCTACGTATATGCACCCCCCAATTCCCCAGAGCTACAAAAGAATGCAGCAAACTTTCGTATAAATCCAGCATGCTTAATCATGCCCAAATCATCAGAACACACATATAACACACACACAGATATAGTCTGCATTTATTTAATAATTAAAATGTCGGCTTTTGATTTTACATTTTACAAAGGAAATGTTTATTTACACGTCTTTATTGTCAGACTTTTTGTAGTACCTCGCGCACCCCCTAGCGGTAGCTGGGAATCCCTGTTCTAGAACTCACAGTATATGGAGAACACAGTCACACAGTGTAGGTTAAAGATTGACTTAAAGTAAAGTACATAACATCATAACATACAACGGGGCTTGACCAACTAGCAAAGATGTTAATAATGGTGGGATTAATACATGTACAGAGAGCAGATAACAGGAGGTGGAACAGGCGGTCAGCAGATAAGAAGCTGGAGGGAAGCAAAGCAGACATGTCGGACTGTTGGCTAAAAAGATACCAGCATTCATTTAAGGTGCTCTAAACTGTGGAATAAAATCAACAATAATATTATTTTTAGATAAATTACAAATCAACATGTTCATAGTTTTTCTTTTTATGAAGGGTTAAATAATGTAATGAATACCATACCCCATCCACTTCAGTTTAAAGCTGCCTGTTCCTTCTGTCTTAAATGAAACATTTAAAAAAAAAAAATTCTCTGCTAGAAGTGTATTATTCTTAGTGTCTAATTAGATTCTAATGCTCTCTGCTCTTATTGTCTAGAAATAAAGTGGAGAACATTGGTAACAGCACTGTCACTGCTTGATGCTGCAGTGGGTTCCTCTCACACTTGCTGACTGCTCAGTAATCTCCAGCACTTTGGTGTTGATGTCAAAGCAGACGTAGGAAAAGTACTCCTGTTGACAGAGTCCCGGGATGTCACAAATCTGCTCGAAGAAATAACACACACACACAAATTACACAGAGATAGGCGTCATTTAAAACGCAGTGCCTTACAATAGCCATTGTGAATGCTGTTCTAGTTCCAGACTTTTCTTCTTTCTTAATACAACATTGTGTCAACATGCTTTTGTGACATTAATCAGGGAAGGGGTTCACAAAGTGGATTCATAAGATAAGGAGACCACGGTGTGTTAAAGAGAAGCCAGACCACAGTTGTAAATAACAGTTGTCATGCCAGGTTAAAGAGAGGTCAAAGAATTTAACATATTAACTAGTCATTGTAGGGGATTTAGCCTCTTACATCTGATTTGTTGCTTTTGACATTAGCAGTGGGGTCCAGATGCCTGAAGAGTGAGGCAAGTTCTTCTTTGACTTTTCTCGAGGACTTACTGTCAGTGTGTAGCAGCAGAGCTTGGTAGCGTACAGGTAGTCCATATCTGAAAAGTCAAATAGTCATTAGTCTTTTTTTTTTTTATCTCCTGCCATTTTAAAGCAACTGTCTGAATGTAGCCTTTGTACTTAGTCTTAGTAAAAGCATAGGTATGGTATATAGTAAACTTTTAGTCAGACGTTTGTACATTAGCACCATCTCTTGGAATTATGAAGACTTTTTCATTTAATTTATGGGAGATGAAACGCTGTAGGTGGAGGATGTCGTAAACCAAGGACCCCCTGTATTCTGTACCAAGATCGATTTGACACGCACTGACCTGAGGACTGATTCCACAAACACTCTGAGGGCTTTCAGGTGAATCCAGGTTGTAAACATCTCACTGTAATTAACCTTTAGCCAACGTACAAAAGTTCCCTGTGAAGAAGACATGCTAATTATAAACACTGCCATTCCCACAAAAAGCTGGAGAGAGATTGGATGTTTGAATCACATATTGTTCATTCTTGTAAACAGAAAGCTGCTTCCTCTCCTGCAGCTTCTCCTCCTCCAGATCAAAGCTGTATTCACGCAAAGTGAACCTGTGTGGATCAGAGGCTGTACTATGATCAATGACACTTACAGCAGCTCTGTCAGACGCAGAGCCCAAGTGTGTGGACATCTGTGCTGCTTACCTCTTTTCCTGGGCTTTGGCTTTGAAATCAAACACTGCTCTTTTAAAGAGAGTAACAGAGAAAATGCCCCCTTCACCATCTTCATACAGCTTCCTGGACAGTGATCACACAAATTACACCAGAAAATTGTTTAACTTAGCAGAAGAAAAACATAAAGAATACCATTGGAATATACACTATATACGTATATATGTATATATCATATTATATACACCAGCAGTTAATGTACAGTACATGCAGAAAATACTATCTCAATGACCAGCATATCTGTCTGTCTGTCTATTTGTCTATCCATCCATCCATCCAGGACAGTACAGATATATCACTTTGTAATCTAAATAAAGATATATAATTGTGCTATTCTGATTATTTACTTTTTTTGTACATTAGCTTAGTTTAAGAGAAAACCTCACAGACAGACATAGACATAGAGTTCCCCAGTGGTATGTCAGTGTGTCTGTGTCTGTGTCTGTGTCTGTGTCTGTGTCTCACCTGCTGGACCGTGGAACAACAAACTCTGACAAAGATTCATACGTCTTCTCCCACTGTAGGTAGCTTCCTCTGTCAACAAGGAGAACAATTCAACAACAAAGTACACTGCAGTTTCTTCAATTCTTCATCTACAAATACTGTTGGTACTGGTGTACTCACACACTTACCTGCTCACTACAACCAGAACAGTCGTCAGGTACTCTGACACAACCAGGTCCTCTTTTCTTATGATGCCATTCAGACTGCGAGTGAGCAAACCACCACTAGGAGAGCAGCCATTTTAGTATGACAGATATTTTTAATGTATTTGTTTCTGAATATATGTCAAAGTAACTTACTCTAACTTGCATTCTAGGCTTTGCAGGCTGGTGTTTAAGCTACTATATGCTGCAGCTCGAGATGTCAACTCCGTCTCTACCTGGGAGACATCCTGAAACACAAAAAGACGATGGGCTGAGACAGAAGATAAACACTGTTTATCCTACTTTTTCATCAGGAAACTCGGGTTCATCTTAGAAGGGCATGCTCTGTGGCTGCTGAGTTATGTTGTGTCAATGAGTTACTTTGGATGGTGAGCTTTAGGCAGTGGGAGAGGATGGGGGCTACGATTGCTTTAATACACATTAGCTTCCTGTTGAGTGACGTGTGTTTTTTTTCTTTGTTTATGTGGAATAGCAATGTGACATTAGATGTAGAGTCATTTGCTAAGTATTGTATGTATTGCGTACATCCCTACTTTAAAATACAGAAATTAAAATTAGCTCTGTTAGCAGTAGTTAGCACCTTGTTGATGATATCGACGAGACTAGAGAGCGGCAGAGCTGTGGGATACTTAGCCTTGTCCCACTGGAACCTCGTCACACAGCTCATCATTTCAGCTGAAACACAAATGGTTTACCTTAGTATCAAAACTCGTTGAAAAAAAATACATCTACATGAACATGGTGTAACAACAACATCCGTTAAAAGAAGTAAACCACTGCAAAGACAAACTTTTTATTCAGGCTATACTCTAAAGGGAAAAAAACCAACAAAACAAATACCCCTCACAGACTGCAGGTAGGCTTTCAAAGGTGACACCACGACTTTCTTCTCAATGTTGTGGTCTGATGAGGAAAAAATACATCTTTAGTTAGGTTTTTGTTGAGCAACATTTTACTTGCTATTAAACAAGAAAACTGCTGTTGCTCATTTCAAAAGTCATATATATTTCAGTAGAGTTCAACCTAAACCTTTACTACAGTATTCAAATAGTGGGGCGGGCCCCCCTCGGGGGAACTGTGAGGTGCTGCCTATGGAATATAGCAGCCCCTCAGTGTACCATTGCTGTAGTGCTTGAATGATAACATGCCTCCAGCCACTAGGTGGCAGAAACTAATACAGTGGTTTGTGCAGATAAAAGTATACATGCTATTAGGTTCTCAATAGTATTTCAATTCGCCGGGGGTGGAAAAACATTTCTGTCCCCAGGGGGGGACAAATAATTGAGAATTTAGCTTTTATTACTTGGGTAAATTTAAAAAATCTAATATTTGACATTGTTTTGAAGGGGTCACATAGACTTTTTTTTAGTTCTAATCATTCACAGTCTGTAACTGTATTAAGTCCACCAGTGTATGCATGTGTGTGTGGCGTTGGGGTAGTACAGGAGGGTACAGGAGTAGAGGCTCACCTCTGCTGACGGAGGTCTTCTGCACCATGTTGTCTGGAGATTGTCCCATCACATCTTTGATGCACTGACGTGTTTTTTTGATCACACTGACCAGGGAACAAAACACAGAATTTAGCATAATAGCTTTACATGTAATACATTGTTGTAGATTTTAAAATACTAAATAATAAAGTTCAATCTTTGAATATTCAGATTTAAAATAAACAGATAGACGTACCTAATAGACATATGTTTATTTCATGACTGGCCTTTGCCAACATAGAACTTACTTCTGAATATTTCTCTATTTCTTTATAGTAAATTGTATGTTTCCGACTTTTTGGCTTAGGTTGTAAACAGATGATGTTAGATCATATACCACCAGTGGATTTAAACTCAAGAGGGAAACCAACCAACAGTCAGCTGATCTGGACCATCAATTAATCATGAACCAGACCACACACACGGTTAGAGTTACTGGTCTTAATTAATGACAAATGTGCACATTAAAGGAACAAATGTGTAATGAGTGACCACGAGCAATGTGCACTGACGCAGCATGTATACATGGGTTTGGATTTGTTTTGTTTTTTTTGTTTTTTTACCTTTCAGTGAGTGTGTCTAGCCTGAAGAGATTCTCCGACGTACTGAGCAAACTGTCGAGGACCCCCACCTGAGGTCAGAGTTAACACAACACAGCCCAGTCATACTAGGACTGATAGAATTTCACCTTTACACCAATTCACTAAGCTCACTGTGTCATTTATCAGGTGTTTATGAATGTTTATGAATGTATGCGTCAAATATGCGTTCCTTTAATATTTTGTTATCATAAAGAAATTGAAGTGCCCTGTTCTTCCACAGTGGGGAAATTCAGTCTCCTGTGGCGCTATTGAGTATGTGATTCTTCTGGGGCTCACACCCAGGACCTTCTGTGTGTTAGGCAGGTATGATAATCACTACACTATCGAACAACACAATAAACCACAGCTAAAAATTGGGAGGAAGTGGATGTGACTGACTGACCTCTTAAAAACTTCATTTTTGAAGTATATAAACTATTCACTTACTGTAATAAACTTTCCTATATCTGTCTTTTGCAGCATAGTATAAGCCATACATTAGAGGAGACTGGATGGTTTGACATTCCTGTGTTTACATAATACAATCAAAGGACAATCCAGCTTTTTTCTCTTGTTTATGTTCTTAACTGATAAAGATAAAGATACTGCAATTAGACAACGATCCCTTATAGTCCAGATGAACATTAGCCTGCAAAATGGGTCAGATGGAATTTTCGTCTCAAACCGTGGTGAGCAACATGAGCCTTTATGCTCTAACCTGAGAAGGACACCAAACACCCTCATTCTTCGGAAACTCATTCTACTGTACTTGAATTAGCGCGAAAGTCAATTTAAACTGCAACTTTCCCCACTTTTTTTTTTTCATTTTTTACTTGGTCCATTTAGGAGAAAAATAACAAGTAGTCTCACCTTAAGATCTGGAATGGAGAACTTACAGCAAGAAGCTTGATTGGTTTTGGCGATGGATAGTTTGAGCTGCTCTACACTGGATGAACTAGTCTTGTCCAATGGGACAGAGATCAACCATAAATCTGCCATGACGGCCAGCATTTGCACAGTGGAAGCCCAGTCTTAATTCTGTCCAACACAAATTGACATTAGTGCCAAACGCACTGTAATCAGGAACAAACAAACATTTACTTTCTTTCTTCTTAATAAAGTTCTATCCATTCATAACATTAACTGTTCAAACAAACAAAAAAAATTATATTAATATCACTAAAATGAAATTTAACAGGACAGACATTTATAAAATATATTTGTCCATTACCCAAGTAATTATTTTTAAATAAGTAGGTTACATAAAATGAGAATTCAAAAAGGAAAAAAGCCATTAGCTCATAGGCAGAGGCTCCTACCGTCAAGTCATTCTTATGGTTGTGAGCAGCAGCTGCACCTGAGGCGAACTGAGAGCCACTCACTGGTTCAGGTTCTTATATCACTACAAGTGAACTGAACAGGTACAGTCACAAATAACAACACTGTGCTCTCTGTTTAAAACTTTTATAGGTTTCAATGTTGTGAAAGAATAACAACACAGAGAATGTTTATACTGGAAAATAACTTCCATCAGAACCCTTTAAGATGATTAGGTTATTATTACTTTTTTTGCAATTTTTTTCTAGTAGTACAATTCAATTACACATTTTGTTCTTATTTTATTTTAAAAGAGATATCTGCATCAAACTTCAAAAAAGATGAGACACTGTGGGTCTTTCAGTGACACTGTTCAATGGTTTAGTAACTGATGGAAGAAATTAGTTCTGTTTTGATGTTTTGTTTAGTTTTAATTTGGTTTTGACTACATAAGAGTTTTATGTCTTATGTTTGATTGTTGTCTGAATACACTCTATAATGGGCCAGACATTTTTTGGACAGACGAAGCACATGCTCTCTACTGCAGGGGTTCTTAATATTTTTAAAATACAAATTGGTCCATTTTAAGAATCAAGTCAGGTTTTTTAATTTAAAAAAATGAGTAATATTTAGATTTGACTTACTTAAAAAATCTTAAAAATATATATAATATTAATAAATATAATAACATTCAAAATATATAAAAAATCATTATAAATGTAAAATATTACATGAAATAATGCTAGAAGATAAAAAACAAATAATTATATATATATATATTATTTCATTAATTTATTTATTTATTCATTTATTTTAATGATTTTTTCTTTCTTTTTTTCTTTGTTTCTTTCTCTCTTTTTTTAACAGGTTAAAGAATTTAGTATAGGAACGTTAACCAGTCATCACAGTTTCTGCCCGGGTGTATATCGGAGAAACTCACCGTCACTTCCTGTTATTGCACCGCTCTAACAACGTGCATTGGGTTCATTTCACTCGTGTGTAGTACTAGTGTTATGTGTAACGAGGGTTGTCTTTCTTTTTACAATGCAGGTATCCAGCGTAAATGATGCAAAGATTTATAATTTAAGTCACGGCAAGTCTCTTCCGGAAGTAAGTAACATTACAGTATTCTAAAGTGAAGTTACGTGATGTTAATGATAGTTGTCTGGCTGGTTCTAACACAGCTGATTACAAACTTCTTTTTTGTATGCGATAGTTCAGCGGTTTTATCGCAATCATGTCAATTGGGTAATAATAATAATAAATCAGTGTAAGTCAATGGTTACGGTTATACTGTAGTAGGAGATAATTCTTCCCTTTCTTTCGGCTTTGTCCCTTTTTTTCAGGGGTTGCCACAGCGAATCATTGATTTCCATCTCTCCCTGTTCTCTGTATCTTCTACTCTGACTCCAACTCTCTGCATGTCCTCCCTCACTGCATCCATATATCTCCTCTTTGGCCTTCCTCTTTGTCTCCTACTTGGTAGCTTTATCTCTAACATTCTTCTACCGATGTATCCACTGTCCCTCCTCTGCACATGTCCAAACCATCTCAATCTGGCTTCTCTAGCTTTTTCTCCAAACCTTCCTGTCTGTGTTGTCCCTCTAATGACCTCATTCCTGACCCTGTCCATTCTTGTCACTCCTAAAGAGAATCTTAGCATCTTTAACTCTGCCACCTCCAGCTCCTCCTCCTGTCTTCTGCCTATTGCTACCGTCTCTAAATCATACATCATGGCTGGTCTCACCACCGTCCTGTAAACCTTTCCCTTCACCTTGGCTGACACTCTTCTGTCACAGATCACTCCTGACACTTTTCTCCAGCTGTTCCATCCTGCCTGCACTTTATTCTTCACATCTCTTCCACAGTCTCCTTAAGTGTGTTAAGATATGATAAATGATTCAAGTGATGTGTATTGGCCGATTATTGTCGACACAACATTTTTTACTTTATTTAATCACGATCTACTTCTTCGTAAGATTGTCCCTTTATTTAATTAGACCTAAGTTACAAAAGAGCTGTATTCCAATTTATATTCCATAAAGTATGGAATAACTAAAATAAAATAAATAAATTTTGTCTTTCCTTCTTATTATCTGCCCCTGTTCAATTCAGTGGCTGTCAGATTGGAAGAAAAGGCAGCCGCAAAAGGGCGGATGTGTGGAATATTGTGCTTACTGTAAATGTACTATATGTATGTATTGTGTTTACTGTAAATATACATATATTAACACATATTGTTACACATATGCATTTATCAACTCTACCACTTTTATTTTTAAATTCAGATATTCAGCGCAGGATTGAGCTCATCCAAGACTTTGAGATGCCCACTGTGTGCACCTCCATCAAAGTATCTAGAGATGGGCATTTCATCTTGGCAGCAGGTAAACTGAGCAGTCAACAAAAGTGGTGTTTACGTACACTCTTTATAAAATAAACACTTATATGGTTTGTTTCTAATTTTGGTTCTTTTGGTAAATAATTTCAGGAACTTATAAGCCCAGGGTCCGCTGCTACGACACTTATCAGCTGTCCTTGAAGTTTGAGCGCTGTCTGGATTCAGATGGTAAGTCCACAGACATCAACACTTGGCTCGCAAGTCTGCAGGAGCAAAATTTGACAAGATTGTTTTCTGTTTCCCCCCATAGTTGTGGCCTTTGACATACTGTCTGATGACTACTCCAAGGTACGTACATAAGAATCAGAAATGTAATCTTGAACTGTTGAAGACAGAGGTTAAAAAATGTATTTACCATTACAATTGCAGCTTGACTCACTAAAATTACACTCATAATTGAGTGTACTCATAACTCATGACTCACTTTTTTTAATATCAGCCTGCAAGGACAATCAGTTATGTGTTCGTTGATCTTAATGCAAACCTTTATTTTATTTACCGTGTTTTTTGGGTGCATCTTTGCAGTTGGTTTTTTTGCACAGTGACCGCTACGTAGAGTTTCACTCACAACATGGCCACTACTACAAGACTCGTATTCCAACCTTTGGAAGAGCCTTCTCTTACCATTACCCCTCCTGTGATCTCTTCTTTGTGGGTACCAGGTAAAAGTGCATGTGACTTTGACAAATCTGTCAAGTCTGTTATTTACCCCATGCTGTTCAATAAACAACAATTTTTTTTCTCAGCTCAGAGGTTTTCCGACTGAACCTGGAACAAGGCCGTTTTCTTAACTCACTACAGACAGAAGCTGTGTAAGTTTTGAACAGTTTGTTCCACCCAGATGTCCTGAATGTTGTTACAGAAAGACAAACGGGCAAACAAGCATTCAGCTTTAGCACATGCTACATGACATAACATTACATGACAGAACATTGCACCTTAAATCAGGTGAACATGATTTCATTGTTGTACTGCTGTGATGAAGCCTGCACTAAAATGATGACTTCATAGCTAAACAGAGGTTAAAGAATTGTTTTTCTTTGCTGTTTCAGGGAGAATAACGTGTGCGACATAAACCCTGTCCATCACCTCATTGCCACTGGCTCCTCTGAGGTAACTGCCAATGAAGTTGATAGTTGACTTAATGTTTGGCTCTGAGTCCTGGCGTCCAAAAGAAAACACCACAAGTCGTTTGACCATAAAATAAAAGTAATGTTAATAAACATTAGTTATCTAATTTCTCTCATTTGTTATCTCTGTCAGTTAGACCATCCACCCTCCCTGCCACCACAGTCTCCTAAAATCTCTGTTTCCTTTCAAATGTATAAGAACTTTTAACCCGCGTTGATGTTGTTTGGTTTTAAACAGACTGTACTGTGTGCAGTAAGAAAAGCAGCGGGGTGTAATTCACACCTCGGCCAATAGTGGTCTCCTGCCTGAATAAATTCTCTTGAATGTATGAACTGTAGTTAGTAAGGGTTAGTGAGAAACACAGAGAGGCAGCAGTTAAGCCTTAGGTAGATGTGTGTTTTGGCCTAGATATCAAAAGTTTTGACCCGATGTGTTTGGTCACCAGGGGAGGATTGCCAAAAGTTTTGACCCGTAGATGTGTTTGGTCACCAGGGGAGGATTGAATGCTGGGATCCTCGTGTCCGAAACAGAGTGGGCACACTGGACTGTGCCTTAAGCAGCATCAGAGAAGGAACAGAGTAAGCACCAAGTTGTTTTAACATTTATGAACAAGGCTAAAATGTCCAAAAATTATTACGATGTTGCAGCCCTTCTTGTTGTTAAAAAATGCATACTAATAGAACCTACATAATATAATATAATATGGTAGCAAACCTGAGAGGATGTTACAGTTATTTCACAGTATAATAGAAACAGAGCTTTGTGTTGAACTGTGGCCTCTGTTTTACAGCCTCGTGTTTAGTTTTTCATCCTGTGACATATTTATTGTTGAAATAGTTTTGACCATATTTGTTGTTTCTGACCTTTATATGTGCATCCATTAATAGGCACTTATTTTCAACAGCATTCTTTTTTTTTAAGACCTGACAGTGGAGATAGAATTCTTCATAATAATGAATATTAACCACAGATACAATTAATTTTGCCATAAACAATGGCGTTTGGTCAATTCATTCATGCACTCTCTTTTGTAACATGTCTTTTTGTATTTTTCTTTTTGTCAACAGAGTTCAGGCCTTGCCTTCTGTCACTGCACTCAAGTTTAATAACTCCCTCTCGATGGCAGTTGGAACCGGCTCAGGACAGGTGAGGGAAACTCTTGTTTTAAAAATGAGCGTATGCTTAATCCCTTCATGTGTGTCCATCAATATGGTGTTCACTGCACAGTGACACTAGTCTGACTCTACATTTGTGTTCACACTGTGAAGTAATGTACCCTCGCTCCTCTGTTGTGTCTGTTAACAGTGTTATATTGACTATGAATTACTTACTATATTTTCTGGACTGTAAGTCTCACTTATTTTTCATCCTTTGGCTGGGTTTGTGAATTATACTCACTGCGACTTATAGTCCTGAAAATACGGTACTGGATGTAGTATATCTGAGAAAAAAGCACATTCCTCACAGTCAAAACCTGATTTGAACATCCTTGACTTTCTTTCATAGGTTCTGCTGTATGATCTGCGCTCCAGTCAGCCTCTGTTGGTTAAAGACCATTTCTACAACCTGCCAATCAAATCCCTCCATTTCCATGATCAGCTGGATCTGGTCATGTCTGCTGACTCCAAGATCATAAAAATGTGGAACAAAGACAGTGTAAGAACAAACACAGGCAAAGTTAAAATACAGCATCGTGTGACCTCCACCCTCAGTGTGTGAGTGCAATTATAGACGGATATCCAGGTTCCATTCTGACTAGGAAAAAAGTGTTTCTGCAAAACCATACTATAAAACACACGTAATGTTCAACCGTAACATTTTTTAAAATTTCATCAGAATTATAAAGACCAATGGGTCTGTTATCGCTTAGATACTGTATGTGTCTGTAGATTTGGTTTATTAGACAAGGAACAGAATTTAAATAATGTGTGTCAAAGATGGCAAGACTGAAAATGTGTTCTTTACCATTTATCTCCTTTCAATTCTGTCTGTTCACCACAGGGTAAAGTGTTCTCTTCCATAGAACCTCCGGCCAACATCAATGACGTGTGCATCTACCCTCAGTCAGGTACAGTCTCACTGTTGCTTATTTAATTTATTATTTGTTGTTACTGTTAGTAGACATACCAGGTTGGGCAGCATTGTATTTTACATTTTTGAGTTTTGTGTTATTTGATGTTATTGATTTTGAATAATTATAAAATTTGACTTCACTTGGTGTTGGTTCGGTACATTTTTTATTTGTCAAGTTCTTTGTTGGGCCACCGGGGGCAGGTGGGGTTTAGAAATCCCCACGTATGGGGAATGACCAAAACAAACAGTTTGAGAACCACTGATACAAAATGTTATCCAACAACATTAAAAGTAATTCATTATATAAATAAACACTGCAATGCTATGAAAATGAACAATGTTTTAGCTGAATACAAAATATTACACCTTGGTGTTTTGCTTTATGAATTGAGATCTTTATGCAGTGTCCATGGCTTCTGTGTCACCAATATATGCTATAGATGTCAGCTGTGACATTTTGAAGAGTCTATGTTCTGTATGCTGACAGGTTTGCTCTTCACGGCTAATGAGGATCCTAAGATGAACATATTCTACATTCCGGTGAGTCGACAAATAAATATGTTTTGCTGGTCCAGATTTCACAACAAGGTTACCACCACTGTTTTTATAATTTATTTCAACACAATCCCACTTAACTTACCAAACTTTGTAAGCTCTATGTTCACATTGGGGAAAAAAGAGACGCTACAATCAAGGGGAAACAGATATTTAAGCTATTATAAGCTATTTAGAGTTAAACGGCACCCCAACCACAGACTAGGAATAAAAGTACTGCCCATCAGGACGATAAGAAATAAACAGGTTATACAGTCACAGACTGAAGAAACTGAGAAAAATAAAATAGATTACCAATTAACGTAAGTTATAGATGTAAGTTATAGGTTAAGCTTGGACCTTGCCCATGTCACAAGGACTTGTTCCAACTGAAGGATTAACACAATTGCGTAATCGAAATATATTTTTAAAAATTTAGAAATTAAAAATGTTTTTCTAGAATGAGACAGTTTTGCACGTGTGCCATAAATCATGGATTTATTTATGATGGTGTGGCTTCAAATGTGTTGTGGCAACACTGGCAGCTGTGTAGAGCAGGTCTCTTTGTCTAATGTTGACAGTGAATTTCTTGTCATTGTGACACAGCACTGCACACAATGTGACCTTTGTCTTTAACCAATCACCACAGTGACATGGGGTCAGCTCAAGCAGAGCACCCAGCCAGCAGTGTGTACATCTTGGCAGCTGGTAGTCTCCAGTCACCTTCCAGACCCAAGTCTGCTTCCACCAGGCCACCACTGCCCCATTCAGTTTATTACAATATTTTAGACATCCAGTTGCCCTGATTCTTGGTGACATTTTATTTACTTATCCCAGAGCTACTTTTGATTAAGAGAGATTTCCACAGAAAACACCACTTGTAAGAGCAACATGTGTTAAAATGTCCTGAGTTGGAAAACTGACATCACATCCTTACATAATGCAGTTTACCTGCAGATTATTGATGAAAAAGAACAGTGGCATTTCATGAACTTTGGCCCCACATTATAGACCAAACACATTCAGTGTTAATTGGCAACTTTCCACCCTGGCTCACCCCCGCACTAAGATAAGAATTCCAAACAGTTGCATGATATCCCTGAACAAATCTAGGCTTTGTGCAAATAAAAAAAAGAGTCACTTTCATATTGGTTATAAAATGGATTCATGCTCATCAGAATCAGCTTTATTGGCCAAGTATGAGCACATACATAAACAAGAGGATAAAAATGAGGACAGAATATACATACATACTTCCATACCTTCATATATACATGCAAGAGACAAGCTGTAAGTGAACATGACAAATGACAAAGCGGCCGCTGTGAGGATTGATTTGTGTCTATTTCTGTTTGGATAAATACTGTCTGTACTCAGATGACGTTGAACCCTGAACATACTGTATGTAATTGTATGCGTTTGTCCAGGCCTTGGGCCCTGCACCGCGTTGGTGCTCCTTCCTAGACAACCTGACAGAGGAGTTGGAGGAGAGCCCAGAGAGTACAGTGTATGATGACTACAAATTTGTCACCCGGAAGGACCTGGAAAATCTTGGTAAACCTCTTTTCTTGTTACAATGCTGCATGAGAGTTAATTTTTTTTTTTAATTAAATGCCCCAGCTTAATCAATTTAGTTTTTTTTAATATTGAAAAATGAATCACAGTATATAATAAATATTTTTAATGAATTATTGTCAATCAGCATACATGTCGTATTGTCCTGCATTTGGCATAAAACTGAAAGAAACTATAAGGAGGACATGGCAATATTTCACACGACCTTTTAATGTAGAGCCTGTAGTTCCCTGCTCTAACCTGTGGAGTGTGCTATAAATGTAGTCAAAACTCCTTACATTTCTGCATTCAAACTAGCCTTAGCTTAAATATATAAGCTCATATATATATATCAGACACCACATGTACACATATATATATATCAGACACCACATGTACACATATATATATATCAGACACCACATGTACACATATATATATATCAGACACCACATGTACACATATATATATATCAGACACCACATGTACACATATATATATATCAGACACCACATGTGTGTGTGTATATATATATATATATATATATATATTATAACCTCGGCTGTGATGTTATAGATACTGTTGTCAACCCTTATTGACACCCTTCACTGTCAAAGTGAATGTAGATGAAAAAGAAATGAGTGAAGACAGTTACTTTATCTTAGGAAGGTTCCAACAACAGTTAAAGCAGCTGTTCCAAAGGTAAAGGTGTTTACAGCTATCTAAAGTGACGGCAAGAATAGTTCAAGACTGAAAATCATTAGGATGGCTTTGTTCCTTGTGCAATTTTAATGAGTTTAAGGAGCAGAAGCAGAGGATTACATAATAAATGACTAGGGAATGATTGACAAACCTAAGATAAAAGAAAGTAATGGGTGTGGGGGAGGATGGGCATACCACGCGTGGAGGGAGTGGTGAGTTGGAAGGCTTGAATGAACATTGGAATGCAGCCTCAGCTGGGAACGGATCAAATGTCAAGAAGCAGAGGGCGGTCGGTTGAGGCGAGTTTAAAAGCGGAGGAGGGGCGGACACACCAAACATGGGTGTTGACTTACAGAAGCGGAGTAGGATCACACTATTATGTAACCTGCAGTTAGTGGAAGGCACACAGATGAGTGTTTCTAGAAATTTTGCCTACGCTCTTATTTACCTGCACCAGCATGTTTGCAGAGCTTAAGCTGCTTTATTTCCTGAAGGGAAAAAACAGGGGATGAACAAAGTTCTTCCTGTCTGTCTGTCTGTTTAATACTGGTAAATATCAGTAAATGTTTCATCTTGAGGACTTCCCTCAAGATATGATCATAAGTATCAGAAGGGGAGAAAATAGCAAAATACAGACAGAATGTGGAAAGTTCACGTATCTACTAAAATAAATGACAGGGATAGTTAAAGGTTGGGAAAATAAAATGGAAGCAGGTTTTAGTGTGTTTCCACTTAATCTTGATTGCACCACAGAATTACTTAACGATAGAGTGAATGCTGCTACTGGTCGTAAATGCTATCTATTCTTGACTTCTGGAAATGAGGGTGTAAAAGAACGATTAAAAGTGACTATTTCATGTACAGCATAGAACGATTAAAACAATTACTGAGGCAGTGGTGGCCTAGTGGTAAAGGAAGCGGACTTCGGTCCGGAAGGCCCCAGGTTCGAATCCACCAACTGCCAGCATGAGCATGGCATCGTCCTCAAGCACTGCTCCCCGGGCGCTGACCACGGTCACTTTAAGTTTAAGTTTAAAAGTGACTATTTCATGTACAGCATGGAATATACAGTAGATATAGGAAAAGGATCATTAGTTTCCTGCCCTAGCCTTGCAGCTTATTTTCATTTTCACATTTTTATGTTTTTTATCCCAGGTAGACACGTATTTACTAATATCTTAGTAAAACTAATAACTTGTGTATTTTAAATATGTAATATGATTTTATGTCCATGTTGTGTTTTGAGAACATGCTTTTTAGACCTAAAAGAAAAAAAAGCCATTTATTCCCTTCAATTCTGGAATTCTACCTTCACCCAGTAAATAATGGTAATTTTACATTAGAGAGATCTGTTAGCTGGACTAAAACTGGAATAAATCCATCTATGTTTTTTCACTTATGTTTTAACTCTTCACAATAATAAGGATCTATGTTTTTTCACTTATTATGTTTTAACTCTTCACAATAATAAGCTGGATTACTTCTACATTTTGAATGACTTTGCTTCTCCATTTTGTGTCAGGTTTATCTCACCTGATTGGATCATCTCTTTTAAGAGCTTACATGCATGGTTTCTTCATGGATATACGTCTTTATCACAAGGTATGGCGTTGGTTGTTTGTCTGCTCAGAATCTGTCCAAGTTTTTACTCTACTTTTGACATTTTCCGTTTCCCTTCTACAGGTCAAAAGCATGGTCAACCCTTTTGCTTATGAGGAGTACCGCAAGGATAAGATTCGACAGAAGATTGAGGAGGCAAGAACTCAGAGAGTGCAGATCAAGGTGAGAGATCGTGACAGAGATCATTTGCATGTTACACCATCTTCATGTCGCCTTGGGCTTAAACCATACTTTAAATCATTTCAGCGTTGCCTCTCTAACCTTATCTCCAAACATCTTAGCCATAGCCTCTTGTCGATTTTGTTGCTATCCTTCTGTCTGCTTCTCCATATCACCTCACGACTTACAGTTTCTGTGTATAAACAGAAACTATACCGAAAAAACTGTAACTGTCTGTATTTTTAAGGCTTGGCAATTGATGTCTTCTCACACAGACTTCTGTTTGCCCTTCAGGGATATCATTGTGGACTAATTAGTCTAAGTGGTTTTTATTTAATCATTATTATGTTGTTCTGCTGAGACAGAAACTACCTAAAGTAAACAAGGAGTTGGCACTCAAGCTGATGGAGGATGGTGAAGATGAAGCAGTACTGGCCAGGAGGACAAAGAAGGGCAAGGTAGGCAACCAAATATAATGTCTAGGTGTTTGTTTTTGTATTTTCATATGTGTATATGTATGTATACACAGAATAATATGCATACATGTGAAACTGATTGTCTATATATGTAACTGTAAACTGCATATATATTTATTTGTCATTCTTGTCAAACTAAAGGCTGTCCCCAACATCCTGAGTGATGACCGGTTTAAGGTGATGTTTGAGAACCCTGACTACCAGGTAGACGAACAGAGTGAAGAATTCCGCCTACTCAACCCCATTGTCTCCAAAGTTGGACTCAAGAACAAGAAAAAGCTGCGCCTGCTGGCTCAGCAAGCTGCCTCCTTACAGAAGGTAATGCAATATCAGTTGTGTCGTTGGATTTTATTGTCAGTTTGTGTTTACTCTCAACTCGGTTTCAACTGGGAGGCTATTGTTTTTCAAAGGTAGAGAAAAAAATGTCAGCTTTTCCTTTATCAGCGGTCACCACTAGTGTAAACTGTATCGGGTACTTCACATAACTATTCACTGTACTATCAGTGTGCAGCTAAATAAGTGTTAAAGGATGAGTGACAATACTGTAATTGAGCACTAAAAATAAAAAAGAGCGCTAGATAAATACTCTTTATTTACACACCTCTACATGTTAATGTCTTTTCCAGATGAATGAAGATGAGGATGAGCCCGAAGGTCAAGCCAGCTCAGAGGAAGAGAGCTCAGATGACGACAAGAGCTGGGTGGAGGAGGTGAGGGAGCAGCGAAGGTTGCTGCGGCAGGAAGACTGGGAGCGAAGACGACAAGAGAGGAAAAATGTTGACCGTAACACTGTCTTGTTGGAGAATGCAAGACAGAAAAGTTCAGTCAAGTCTGAGAGCAAGGAGAGATCTCAGCCTCAGTTTTATCAACTCAAAGCTGGGGAGGAGTTCAGAAGTTTTAATGACGTGACTCACAAGCAGAAGCTTCAGAAGTATGTCCTTAATTACATTTTATTCAAAGTTTTATACCAGTGATTGGTAAAGAAGTGTGTAATACAAAGACATTTATTTGGAAGTGTGCAGATAACAGTTAAATACAAATGTGTTCCACATATCTTTTATAATTGATTTCACAGTTGCAGATATGTACAGTTTGACAATTCTTACTGTATCAGACTGCTGAGTATTAACTGAAGATGTGTATGATCTTCCAGGGCATCTCTTGAGGACCGACTAAAGTTGGAAGAAAATTCAGAAACCAGCAACATGGCCAACACTGCAGTGGGCAGCAAACAGTTGACCTTTACTCTTCAAAAGGTAACCTACCTTTGTCCATAAGGCCTAAGGGCTGCTAGAAACTTTCTTCTTTCTTTCCAAGTTATCGATATTGTACTGGTTACTTAACAACTGTCTAATTTCTGCAGTCCGAGCAGCAAAGGAAACAGCAACAGGCCGAGCGGGAGCACCATGAGGAGAGGAAGCAGCTGCGGCGGTCAGCTGGACATCTGAGCAGCCGCCGTGGGAGAGGCTGGGGCGGCAGAAGAGGAGGACGAGGTCGACATTGAGGAAAGCCACTGGTTTGGCCGTTATAAAGTTATTTTGGAAAAAAACAAAATGAGACACCCATTACATAAATCAGAGTTTAATAGAATCTGTCATAAACTCACCTCAGATGTCTGGACTGATGTCCTGAAGTCAGTAATGCTTTAACTTACTTCTTCAGACTCACAAGACAGTGACAGTTGCTGATGAACTGGAGTGTCCTATTCCTGAATGATCTCAACCATGTGTTTACATCCTTATTCAGAGAATCTGTCTTTTTGACAACGTGTATCAGAGCTTAGAGGAGTCCAAATGGCCAGCCAGAGACTGTACTGATGTTCACCTATAGTGTGTTTCTATTACTGCGTTTGGTAAACTGTTTTTTTTAAACAACCCTCTTCTTATTGTATGTTTTATATCAATAGTAAATTGATTAAAACAACTCTTGTTCAATCTGTCTGAGTTCACTACATGCTGAGATTGATTTAGAACTTATCAGTACAAATTCACAGTAGACCTCAAAACTGTAAAAATGTGTAAATAAAAACCGCTCCCTGTTCTCCACAGTGCTTGGAACCTCAAAGCAACACAACTTCCTTCACCAGGTAGGAAACTGGAACTATCCTGGGTGAAGTGGCCTGTTTCCAACAACGTGTGCACCTTTGTAAAAAGGAAGTTGCAAGCAAGAGTCAAAGTGGTGCACATGTCCCAAGAAGCCTCCCACTATAACTGTCATGGATAATTATTTTTTAGATAACTCTTTATTTGGTTAACTTAATGTAGAAACACATTTTAGACTGAAACTTTTATAGTTTAATAGTGGAATGTCACATTTATGTTAGCTGACTCAACACTACAAAATCTGTGACCCCGACTGCACCTGTAGGAATTAATGCTGGTTTGAATGTAAATTATATTAACTAATTGGTTTTAATTACAGATTAATCACACACACGTGACAGAAAAAAACTTTTTATTAAAGAATAAATGCACCAGACTACACCATTGTTAGTTCCCTAATTGTTGGCGCTGGTTGCACTGGTTGGATTGGGTGATATTATTGCACAAGAAAATGGCTGTGACCCCCACCCCCATCCCCTCTCCCAACTGCATTTTGGCAAGATCATGGTTGTGAGGCAACTGTGGAACCTTTTCATGTTGTGATCATTGCAGCACTTCAAGCCTTTAGTATCGCCTCAATGCTTCTGTTGTGATCACAGACACCACTGGTAAGGTAGGTGACTCCATCGGTCAACCAATATCAAACTAAAAACTCTTATTTTGTCACATATCACCTCTTTACATATGTTATTTTTACTTATTTTGTCACAATATCACCTCTTTACATATGTTATTTTTCTCACCTCTTTAAACGTATTTATTTTTAATTTAATCAACAAAACCTCGAATTATCCACAAATAAAATATCTATACGTCCACCGACCAAGAATTATAGGCGTTAGCTACTACTTGGAAAGGCCGTGTTTCCGTCTCCCTCCCCCGCCCCTATTTCTTTCTTTCATTCTCCGTAACGTGGGGACGTCCTAACAAGACCAAACTGGTTCATACGTGGATAAGAGGCCGGTTTGAGCTGGCTGCGTTGCGGTGGTATAAATAGTGACGCGGCACGGGGATAACGTCTGTTTCAGGTTTTCAGTGGCAGCTCGGTCTTTTGTGGTGGACTTTCTCTCTTCTTCTCAGACTTTGTGTCTCATGGACAAACACTTCGTAAATGCTTTGTCCGGTAAGCGATACTTTTCATTTTTATCTCTCGTTTTGAATGATAAAGTGGATTTTCTTTCTCTACAGAGAAACCAAAGTAGCTCCATCAAGCAGTCCGGTCAAAATGAAAATTCCATATTCTATCTTAAAGATCACATTCTACACGATAATAGAATATGGAGTATACATTTTATTCAGAAGTCGTGGGTAGTAGCCTAGCAATACAACGTGGCCGGCGAGGTAGGTGAAGGATTACAAGTCTTCATCGTGGGGATTAAAAAATACATTGTACTTTGACAAAAAATATATTTTAGTGCTGTTCTACTCCGTGTGTTAATGTGGTGCCTATTGTGTTGTAGGTTTAGTTTGGTCGTTTTGAGGTATTCCATGAACATAGACTGCCAATGCTAAGTTAATAGCCTTGAATCATGAGGACTAGAGAAGGAACCGGCATAGTGACGCCGGCGCCTTTTGTCGCTCTCTGATTCGTTCATTCATTCGTCGATTACGAAGTACGTAGCTGTACTCCAATGAAATGCCTCGTTTCAACTTTCGCAATACAGTTCTTTCTGTGATTGGATACAACATTCGGGTGTGTCTCCCCGCTACATCTGGTGCCAGCTTGTAATATTTGTAAAATAGGTCCGAAATGGCCGGTGATTAACCGCAGAAATGGCCGGGGATCAATTTAAAGATAAGATAACGTTAGAACAGCACGTCTCACAAACGCTACCTCCATAGTCGAACAAATACGAAAAATGGTTAAATATTGAAAATAATATACAGTCATACTCGTCATACATATGTGCGTGTATTTAGTACATATAATAAATATATACTGTATGTATATGTGTTTGTGTGTATCTGTCTAATTTTTTTTTCTAAATTCTGTCTTTTAGAATCATAACTCTAGGAAGGTACACTCTGGCTACTCTGTAGGCCCTGGCCTTGAGTCATATTTGAAGGGGTTTAACTTTACTGGTGAACCCCCTTGGCTTCTCTGCACCTGAACAAGCAGAACAGACAAGTTTAAGTTCTTATAGTCGTGTAAGTAAAGTCACTCATTAATTTCTGTTGTGTTGTGTTGTCACACTGCATATACACATATCAATAGGTCAAGTAAAGTCTCCTTTTTTTAGCACACTATAGTACAGCGTTTGACATTTCTTTCACTTAACAAAAGGTGCCGACTCTAATCTTAGTGTCTTTCTCTTCTCCAGTTTGTTTCTGAATGACCATGGCAACTGCGTGTCCTACTGAATTTGAATTCCTAGAAGAGGGTTTCACTGCCCGGGATATTGTTGAGCAGAAGATTAATGAATCATCAATGACGGTAAGAAGCTTTTGTTCACATTGTTTTAAAAACACGGATAAGGTGTGGCCTGTAATGTGATGAGTGTCAACATATTCAGATGTCAGGTTCCTGGTACTCTCTAAAACATTCTTTTATCTCCCATTAGAAGTGCAGTAGTGTTCACATAAATAGTACCTTTTTATTAATGGTTGCTTTTATAATTACATGCCACTATTTTTCTTTTCTCTGTCACAGGATGATAGAGATGCCTTCTATGTCTGTGACTTAGGAGATGTGCTCAAAAAACACCTGCGCTGGGTAAGGGCTCTGCCTCGTGTTACTCCCTTCTATGCTGTGAAGTGCAATGACAGCCGCATGGTAGTCTCCACACTGGCGTCCCTGGGAACTGGATTTGACTGTGCCAGCAAGGTATTCAAAATACAGAAAAATATTTTCTCAATAGATAATTGATAACTGATGACTTGATTATAACCCTAAATACTTGATGGATGATTGTTTTGTAGCTTTACTGACTGTTTGTATTGCCCTCTGTGTCCCCCATTTAGACAGAAATTCAGCTGATTCAGTCTCTAAATGTGGATCCAAGCAGAATTATCTACGCCAATCCCTGCAAGCAGGTTTCTCAGATCAAGTATGCTTCTGCCCATGGGGTCCAGATGATGACGTTTGACAGTGAGGTGGAACTGATGAAAGTGGCCAGATGCCACGATAATGCAAAGTAAAGACTTGCAAAACATAAATTCTGTTCTCTTTTTTTTTTTTTTTCTCTGCCCTTCAGTAGATAATTTTCTTTCTTTTATGTGCAGACTCGTGTTGCGCATCGCCACAGATGACTCTAAATCGGTGTGTCGGCTGAGTATAAAGTTTGGGGCCCAACTTAAGGCTTGTCGAGGTCTTCTGGAGCGAGCAAAAGAACTAGGGTTGGATGTGATTGGTGTCAGCTTTCATGTTGGCAGTGGTTGTACTGACCCGCAGACATACATGCAGGCCATTGCTGATGCTCGCTGTGTTTTTCACATGGGTGTAAGTTTTGTCTGAAACTAAGCTGTTGACAAAACAAGTGTTTTTATTACACAAAATTAAAAACTAACCAAATCTTTTGTCCAACAGAATGAGGTTGGCTTCAAAATGGATCTCCTGGACATTGGTGGAGGTTTTCCTGGATCTGATGATGCTGCTCTGAAGTTTGAAGAGGTGAGTAGAAAAATATAACAAGGGTTTGACTTTTAGATTGATTATTTTTAATGTTTTACATTTGATCAGTGGATTACATTACATTTGAATACATATAGAATATATTTGATACTTTTTTTTTGTCCTGTAGATTTCCTGACTTTTTTTTTTTAATATTGTAGATCACAGCCGTCATCAACACTGCCCTGGACAAGTATTTTCCTGTCGATGCTGGTGTAAAAATCATTGCTGAGCCTGGGCGATTTTATGTAGCATCTGCTTACACACTGGTTGTCAACATTATTGCCAAGAAGGTCATTATGCACTCTGAGTCATCCTCTGATGGTGAGAGACTTGTTCTGCAAAATAAAAGTTCCTAAATTGTTTTTACTCCTGTCCTCAAGTTTATCTTAATGTCTTTAGATGATGAAGAAGACGAGACCAACGACAAGTCTTTGATGTACTATGTCAATGATGGAGTGTACGGGTCGTTCAACTGTATACTTTATGACCATGCTCATTGTTTTCCAATACTGCATAAGGTAAATATAGTTGTTGGGTTGATTCCCCCTCATTGATGAAAGGCAAATGAATTCACATGACAATAAATATTTTACTCCATGTCCAAACAGAAACCAAAGCCAGATGAAGCCATGTACCCTTGCAGTATCTGGGGTCCAACTTGTGATGGACTTGATCGCATTGTTGAACAGTGTTACCTTCCAGACATGCAAGTTGGTGATTGGCTGGTCTTTGAAAACATGGGTGCTTACACAGTGGCTGCCTCTTCAACTTTCAATGGATTCCAAAGACCTGAAATTTCTTATGTCATGTCTCGAATGGCTTGGTGAGTGATTTCTTAAAAAAAAAAAATATATATATATATATAAAAGCAAGTTTTAGGTGAACATGCTAACACAAGAACTCCTCCCTTTGTTCTGCTCTGACTCTTCTAGGCAACACATGCAGCAGATTCGTCTCCAGGGAATCCCAGCACCACTGGATGATTTGCGCTTAGCAGATGTTTCATCCTGGTGCGGACAAGAGAAGGGCATTGAAATGCCTACCAAAACCTGTCAGGCTCATGTGGCTTAAATTAATGCATTTCATAATATCTCACACTCTTACTTACAGTCAGATGGCTCTTTTTTTTGAGTTTCTTTTCCCTCCTTCTCCACAAATGTATGCAAAGGAGAGAAGCCAGTTCCATGATTGGGGGTTGTGTTGCTGTGCAAGATTTCCCAGTTTCTCTACCAAATCCATATATTGACCTTCAATAAAATGTAGCTAAAGCTGAGGACACACTAATATATATTTTTTTGTTTGTTTCAAAGTTTATGCCAGATTTGTTTTAGGGTGGTGAGGGTATAAATTCACAAACCTTTTTTAAAGCTGATTCTGAAAATAGCCATGTAGTTGCTGGTTTACCAACCAGTTTGTTTATTATGTACAAGTGTCACCTTCACAAGGAAGTGATGCAATTGAGTTGGCCTTAGTTGATATGGCATCATGCTAGTGTGTGAACTCTCTTCTAACACAGTTACTAGAGTGTGTTTTCATTCATACAGAAATCTGCTGAAACCAGTTCATTAGTGTGCCTCTGGCTTTTTGTTTTTGTTTTTTGAAAATGGTAGACTGAAGGTTGTGAAGCAGTGTGGCTAGTTGGCACAAAAATGCATTAGTGTGAGAGAGGAAGGGTTGAATCGGCAAATGTTTGAGGTCTACGGGCCTGATCTCACCTCTGGAGTTTGTTGCTTTCACAGTGCTTCTGTTGGTTTGAATGAAAGTGTGTGGTCTTGTAATACACAATCCCTAGTCTTTGATTAATTGTACAAAAAAAAGACTTAGTCTTTAAACTAACTTTAAAGACTTAGTCTTTTTAAAGACTTAGTCTTTAAACTAACTGTAAGATGTAGAGTAGTGTGTCCCTAGCTTTAGTCCCACTCTTTATTTTACAGGGCATTATACTAAAGATAACTCTTATAAGGGAACATTTGCTTTTCAAAATAAATCACGATAGAACAAGTAGTGCAAAGGTGTTAATACATTAATATTGAATTGGTGACCTATACCTTGACTAGCTGAAGTCCCCACCTTGCGACCTGCAACGAGATAATACAATGGGTAACTAAACCTTCAAATTGCTGCTATTAAATATAATAATTTCCACAATCCCCCACACTTTTTGACAAAATATAGTGTTAATTCATGATAGGCTAAAGCTTCATAAAGGTTTTTGTTTTTTTTCTTCCTGTTGTGGTACCTGATATATAATAATACTTGAGCATTTTATACATCTCCAAATGTTTCCTTTGATTTTGGACTGTTTCACAAAGATTTGTATGTTTAGGACATAGCATGTGTTAGGACACTAACTTGTCATATTTATTTCTCACTTTCTTTCTCAGAGGACAATGAAAGTGCCATGAACAGCAACATATTTAAGATTAACATTTTAATTGCAGAGTCTTAGGACTTAACCCTTTTTTTCTTTCTTATCAAATTATCATTGTCTTTTGCTATTATACCTTCCAAAATACAAGAAGTGTAACAATGTGTTTGTCAAACATTACAAATAGATAGATGGAATTGCATTAACTTTTCCTGTGGAAATGTACACGTTTTGTATTTTTTTTAATAAATAAAATATAGGAAAAGCACTTGTTCTGTAAATTGTTTGTACAATTCAAAGTTATATATATATATATACAGTATAGTATACAATTTACAGCAATGTGGTTAAAATGCATTTTTATATAAATATCACTTGTCTCACTAGTCTATGGAGCCCAATTTATGACGAGGGTAAAAAAAGTGGAATACTATGTCAAAATGAGATACTGTATCATTACAGAGACACAATGTCGTTATTATGAGGTACTTTCGTCATTGTGTGATGGTATCTCACTATTATGGGATACAATCTTATATTGGGATCTCAATATGAATACAATTTTACTAATATGCCGAAAATGCACAGGTCCTTTTTTCATGGTTAAAATTCAGTAAAGATGTCTTTTTATTACGTCAACCCAGTGTCGTGCACAGATAGACACTGGGTGGTGCTGAAGCACCTTCCCCTTTGCCCTCCGGACCGACGTCAGACGCTGAAAAGATCACCACGCGCTTTGAAAAGCCACAGGTGGACGTAATTATTCCTTAATGGCGGCTCGACCCGGTCCCGATGAACGACTCCGATGAAAAGGTCACTTTTGGAATTTAATTCCCTACCGGTGACGTTTTGTGTTAACTTGTTGACTATAGCTAAATATCTTAGCGTTCACTTAAAGTGTACAGCTTCAGTATCTTCTACAGTACATTTTTTTAAAGAAACGGTTTACGTTGTGTTAAATTCGTTGTTTGAAATGAACAGATACGCTGGGATTTCTGCGCACGGAGGCCAGGTCGAAGTTCTCAAAATGACAAGAAAAGACAAGGTGAGAAATCTGTGGAGTCAAACTCGGGTTTTCTGTTTAACAAGAAAATTATGGATATGGGCAGAAAAGTAAAATGATTTGACAAATGTTGTGCTCACAGCAAAACTTCGGCAGTCTCTCTGACTTTGGTTTCTATTCCAGATTGATCATCCTGAAGATCTTCAACACAGTAAGGAACGTCGTTGTTCTTTCATTCTGTGGGGCGGCTGTTCCCCAGCTGTGGTTTGAGGCCGCTGTGCCTGGCTGTACGTGTGTTTGTGTGTGAAACATGGCAGTACAAACAAAATGTAAATGGCCACATCTCTTGTCCTTGTTTCCATTCTGGTTTTCTTGTCTTGAGTTAATAGGCTGTAGAATATGGGTTCTGGAGCAGGAGCCATAAACAGGTTAGCCAATCAGGGGAGTCTCACAGGTGGCTGGCTCTCTGCTCATGGTTGTTGTGACTCTGGTCCCTTTCTGATGGTGTGGATGTGGAACTGCTGAGCATGTAGGTAAATGTTGGCTCTGGCTCTGGTTTCTGACCGTGGTGGTTCAGTATTTGTAGTTAATGGAATGTCTGCAGAGTGTGATGGGGTGTTGGAATGACTAGAGTGGTTTTAGGCTCAGCAGTTTGTAGTCATTGAGTGTGAATGATCTGGCTCAAAATGTGCAGTAACAATTATTACTTTTTAGGTCCTGTCGACAAAGGGTGAGTCCAAAACATTTTTCTTTCCTTCTCCGGATGGCTATCCTGTCAGCCTCCATCTGTCCCTGTCCTTAGTCAGAAATAAAGATGACATATTAATAATTATGCGTTAGCACTGGTATTTCTCTAATGAAGCTAAATTTATTTATTGAGATATGGCTGAACAATGGTGCGTACTATCTGTACATCTAATTTAACAAAAAAGTTAAATCTATGTGGACAAGTTTAAAAACAAAAAAACAGGGGGGGTTGCCTGGCTGCCATGCCATAACCACTTTTCTTTCAGCTTTTCTCCTGGAGAAAGACGATCAGCCTGAGGAAGCGGTAGTAAATTGTGATTAGTTGCGCGGTTAAAAAGTGATACAAGGTAAGTGACACTAGGTCTGTTCTTTCCCAGCCGCCGTGCTGATCGTACGCTCTAACATGGCTTCCTGCCATGACCTTTTTTCCAGCTGCCGTGCTGATCTTTAGTTCTATCCTGTCAATCTTTATAAAAAAATCTTGCGTCTAAAATGGCTAGTTGTCGGTCAGTGTTAAGTACACAATAATAGCCCCTGTTCAGCCTAAAATATGTAAAACTAAAATGTTATACACCAAATATATTTTACAAAGAGTAGCAGTAGAATTTCTCCAGTGTGTACTTTCATATCTATGTGTGTGTGTGGGACCAGATGTTGAACCAGGGCTGAACTGACATGTTGTTTCTCACCTCCTGAAGATAAGGTTAGCTTAATTTGAACTGTGAGGATGCCTTGTTTTAGCTGCTGTGTCAAGGCTGATGTCCAGTAGTTAGTTCAGTGCCGTTGTGGTGCTTCCTCTTGGCTGCCCTGCCAACCTTTCTCCTATCCTTTATTTCCTATAGTGGCCTAATCTTTTAGGAACATTTGTACCTTTAATTTAGGGTTCACTGGCAGTTTATTTAATTGAAACATTACACAATTTTGATGCATCATTTGCAATTTTTCTACAATTTCGGACGTTGCGATCTCTTTCTACAATTTCGAACGTTGCGATCATTTTCTACAATTTTGATGTCCTGTTCCACAACTTTGGATGGTTCGGTGGCTGTCCTTTTCCTGCTGTCTGGTTGCTGTCCAGACTAATGACCTGAATTCCAGCTATATCTATCAACATGGATGTCCAGGACTCGAGGTCATGTCAACTTGTTTACCTTTGTATATTTATGCAAATGTACTTGCCTTTGTACCTGTTGACAATGTACTGTATATGTAACCTGCATTTGTACTTGTCAGTGTACATGTAACTTGCCTTTGTACTTGTCAATTTGCTGTACTTATAACTTGTCTTTGTACTTCTGTAAATGTGCTGTACATGTAACTTTGTATTTTTGTAAATGTACTGTACACAACTTGCCTTTGTACCTGTTGACAATGTACTGTGTATGTAACCTGCATTTGTACTTGTCAGTGTACAGGTAACTTGCCTTTGTACTTGTACCTTTACTTGTCAATTTACTGTACATGTAACTTCACTTTGTAATTTTGTAAATGTACTGTACACAACTTGCCTTTGTACGTATTGTCAATGTATACATGTGCAAATGTGTGGTATTTTGAATATCATCTTAGCCACAGGATGTCTTCAGGTTTGTTCTTCACATTGCTGTTCAGCTGCAGACTGACTGACCTGGTCTGTTCTGATCTGTATCTACAAGACCAGTGTTTACCAAGTATGGAGAAGTTGGATCCTGGTTAAAGGTACCTGAGGTGAGCCGAAGGATCTGATGATCTGTAGGTTTTTAATATTTCCAAATTCCATGTTAATGTGATCTAATGCTGAATGGACAGGAATCCAGGAAATTTGAAGTTTTTCCCTCTTGTTCTCTTGCAGATGTTGACCCTGAACCTTGGTCTATTGGACACATGTACAGGCTAACTAATGTCAAAACCAGGAAAAAGCTCTAAGAAGAACACCACTAAAAGACAGGTTTTTCTTTCTCTGGTATATTTATGTTAATGATCCAATATGTTGCTTGCTCTTATCTTGGATCCAGTAGACCAGAGATTACAGAACTACAGCTAAAATAATCCAGGACTGTCTCAAGGTTTGTACTAAACTATAATCCCTGTTGTGGTCAGTTTGTTGTTGTGTAGAAAACTTACGTGACTCCTTCATTTTTAGGTCTTGGCCTCCGAGGACACCAGGCTCAACACAGCTGACACAAGTTCAGCTGTATATGGATTGTTGTTTTTCTTTGATCATCTTTATCTGCATGTTTCACTGGTGTACAGAATATGTTCTGAGTTGTTCAGGGTCACTAATAGATGGCCCGAGTGTAACTGTAGTAACAGCCTGCTGTACAGTGATTGAAATATTGGTCTTTGTTTTAGGGCTTGTTAATACGCTCTCAGTTGTTAGATTAATATGGCTCTTCAACTCATAGATGTTGTTTTTAAAATTTATTTTAGTTTAAATTGTCTTTAATGGCATTAAACAGTTTGGATTTTTAGGGCCGGCTTATCTCCCTCTGCCAAGTTAATTTTCTACTAAAGAAAGAGAAACCCTTCAGTGGTATTTAGACGACACGTTGGGAGGCCTCCCAGCAGGGGAACTCTGTCCTCTGCCAAAAAATTGCGCGTTTTACTAGATACATGCGGGGTAAAATGGAAAACTTATAAATAAGGCGGTTTAATCTTGTGGGCATACCGGTTAGATTGCGCAATTAGGTTCTTTAATAGAAAATATACTTGGCAAAGAGACAATCCAAGACTAGGTTAAGTTTAAGTTGATATTCAAAATGGTTTTAAAAAAATGAATTTGGCAAATTCTGTGGGCTGAATAGTAGAATTTAAAGGAGAATGATGTGGACCTTTGGTAGTGATGCTAATGGCTGCTCTAGTTACTTATTACTTACTTAAGTATACAGTTTACTCTGACACTTGATAGCACTGAAAAGGATTTAGTTTTACCCTCTTGTTGTTTTTAACCTTCTGATTTTGTGTGAAGTTCATAAGTAAATAAAGCTGATTTGGTAGAACTTGTATGATTTGTCAAAAGTTTAGTTGAGAGGCAGATTTAGTGACAAATTCTCCTCTCATGTTACCACTACAACAGTGGCCAGATGGTCTAGAGTGAGATAATTAGTAGGGTGTCAATAGAATCTTTCAGGTCACCTTGGTTAATTGTTGCGATGGAGAGAAGCTGATCAGGTAGTGCAGACTTCGGACCTGGTTCTGAGTTCTTCCTACGAGTGTCTCTGCTTCAGATCAGTTCACCCTCGGCCCTAAAGTCAGTTGTGAGTATAGTCTTAGAATTTCATCACCAAGTCATTAGACTATTTTAGGTACTGATGCAGACTTCCTGTGATATTTTATTCCCAATTCAATCACATGCTTCAGCTTCTTAACGACAAGTTATGATTAAAAAAAACTCTGCTAATTTCACCTGATTGGTCTATGGATTAACTGAGTGTGGATGTAATGAGCTTGGTTTCCTACTACAGAACAAGGTAAACTGAGTCGACTCAAAGTGGTGAGGTTTGTCCTTCCCCTTCTTCTGTTCAAGGAAATCAGGTCATTTTATCCTCATTAACCCATCATGGACACTGCTTCCAAAACCAGACATGGATCCCTCTGGGTTTGGAATGCTGTATCCTCATGATGTGGCCAGTATTTTATTTTTTATTTTTTTTAAATGTTAGCTCACCCTTTGGAGTAAAGCAAGCTGAAACAATTTGTTTGGATTGATATAATATTTTAGTGTCTGCCTTAGATATTGTTTATTGTTCAAGGGAGCTTTGGTTCTCTGTAATTGAAGTATGCTGGCGAGAGAATGGCTAGGGATACTAGAGCAGTCATATATAGTATGAGTTTGGAGTGACTGGCAGGTCACCTGGAGACCTGATATTCACTTGTTAATTTAATTCACTGGTGTTTATTAGTGGTTATTGTGTTCTATGGTCAGGGGTGGTGGTGGTGCAGGGACTGGTGGTGTAGGCTTCACCCAGGCTGTCCTGATTGACTGAATGTGGTAAGATTAGTCAATTCAACAGGTAAGACTCCTTGCTGTTCCCTGCCCAAGAGGTTTTGGTGCTGGATTCATTCAAATTCTAGAAATCTGGCCTCCTGGACTGTAGGGACAAGGTGGACCAAGTCCTTAGTAGCAAGATCTTCTCAGGCTCTCTGATCTGTCTTCAGGTTTGTTCTTCATGTTAACCATTGCTCTTTCCTTTAATCTACAGACTGACTGACCTGGTCTGTTCTTATCTATATTTAGGATTATATGGCCTAGGGATTACCAAGTATGGAGAAGTTGTAGCCTGGTTAAAGGAACCTGAGGTGAGCAGAAGGATCTGATGTTCTATAGGTTTTTAATATTTCCATTTCCAAATTCCATGTTATTGTAGTCAAATGTAGAATGGCTAGGAATCTGGGAAATTTTTATTTTTTTTCCCTTCCTGCTCTTGTCCTCTGGAACTTGCTAAGCAGGACACATGTACAGGATAACTAATGGCAAAACCAGGAAAAAGCTCAAAGAAGAACACCACTAAAAGACAGGGTTTTCTTTCTCTGGTATATTTGTTAATGATCCAATATGTTGCTTACTCTTATCTAGGATCCAATAGACCTGCGATTACAGAACTTGGAGAACCTACATCCTGGTCAAGTCATGACTGCAGCTAAGATAATCCAGAACTGTCCCCTTCCTACTGACTGTCTCAAGGTTTGTACTAATCTATAATCCCTGTTGTGGTCAGTTTGTTGTTGTGTAGAAAACTTACTTGACTCCTTCATTTTTAGGTCTTGGCCCCGAGGACACCAGGCTCAACACAGCTGACAAGTTCAGCTGTAAATTGATTTTTGTAATTTTTTTTTTCTCATAAGGTTGATCGTATATAAATTGCCATGACATTTCATGCATAGTTCTAGTTTTAATCTTTTGTCACTGAGTTTAAACAACTTGATTCCCGATTTGTTTCCTTTGCTGTAGTTCGCAATCAGTTAGAATTTATGAGCTGGATTTCCTTCACACTACAGAATGAGGTAAACAGAGTCGACTCATAATATGGAAAGGTCCTTGCCCTTCCCCTTCTTCTTGGTGCTGACAGAAATCCAGTCATGAATTTTTACTGAGTGCTGTACCATGGAGGTCGTGTCCAAAATCAGACATGGATCCATCTGCTTTTGTGACCTGGCCCATCTATGGTACATCATCCTACAAAAAATGCAACTAACAAGTCAATGTGAAGTTCTTTAGAACAGAATGAATGACAATTTGTTTTGTAGCATTTGTAGTTATTTCATCAGAGGCCTTTTGGCCACATCAAGGACTGCACATGAGAAGTCATGGTGATTTCAGTTCATGGTTCCCTTGTTTTTAATTTGGGGTGGAGGTCCACAGTAGTGCAGTTTTCAGGGAAGAGAATATAGATGTTCAGGGTCACTATAAGATGAATCGAGTGCTTGTCAAGATGTTACTGTTGTTGTAAATGTACTGCTGACTGCTCATTTTTAGCCTACTGTTTAGACATTGGTCTTTGTTTTTAGGGCCTGTGAATACGCTGTCAGTTGTTGAATTTAATGACTATTCATGTCATAGATGTTTTTTGTTTATGTATGTTTAATTTTTTTTGTCAAATTTATGCTCACCAATTCTGTTAAACTGACACTGATTTAGTCTAAATTGTCTTTAATAGCAGAAGTTAAAGGGCACTTAGAGGGACCTCTGATATCGATGGTAATGACTAATCAGTTTGCCTTGTTGACTTATGCATTGATTATATTCATAGCTGCCTTGTTTTATATTAGTAAGGAATCTCTGGGACCAAGGCCAACTGCTGCCTGGGCTGGCCTCTTCCTTTCTTTTTTTGTTGGGCCCAGACTCAACAAAACACACTTTGTAGTTACATTTTAATTTAAAATTTTGAAATAAACTACATTTAACATGACTGCACTGTCTCTCCCTCCTCCACGTTCTTCAACACTTAAGTCCAAGTAATTTAAAAAAATAAAAATACAAAATGTCTATTTTTCATGAAACTAAATGCCTAGACACTAAAATCGGTGTTGGTCACCTCGACTGTTGTAGATGGAAACTTATGATGACAGCCCTGAGATGTTTAATAATAGAACCTCAAACTAAATCCCTGAATTATGATCCTCATTAGTTTGTTTTTGTCTGTTTAGCTTAAGTTTTACTTTATTTTTTAAAACTCTGCCAATTTGTTGGTGTGTAGTCTAACTTCATAGATAACTTGACCAGTTTGTTATACAGTCCTGCATTGACTACATACTGTAGAGACGTTGAGACTGTCAATTGTTTATACAGTCTAATTCTATTTTTTTAAATGCTCTTATTTGATGAGAGGTGCAGAAAAGAAAATTTAAAAATATATTTTCCAAAACGTTTTACCAGCTGGCCATGACACAAAATCGAGATTTTACCAAATTTCCAAAAGGTTTTTTCTAAAAAACATTTGACCACATATGATGTGAAATTAGAATTTTTCAATAAAAAGAAATGTTTAAAAATGCTCTTATTTGTATTGATTTTTTTTTTTTAATATTCATAAATACTTTTTGGACCATGTGAAAACAAAATATTCACTTGGCACCATGTTTTAGGATATAACCTTGCATTTTAAAGCACTTGTGGGACTTATTATTTTTATGGATCTTTT
>NC_024307.1:20416193-20421988 GCF_000523025.1 Cynoglossus semilaevis
GTCGCGGCAAATAAATGAGAATGTTTTTTTGTTTTAAAGATAATTTTAACACTATGATTTCTGTAACGTTTTACTTGAATATCAGTGAAATTATTTATTACTTATTGTATTAAGAAGTACCAGTTAAGATTTATCTGAAAGCCAGATGCAATTATCTAAAGAGCCACATCTGGCTCGCAAGCCATAGATTCCTAACCCGTGATCTAAACAGTTCATTCCATGTCTCTTTGAGTCGACCTGACTGTCAGGTAAGGTTAATTAAAATATCTCTAAGCAGAGATAGAATCAGGAAATGCAACAGCTGAACAGTTTATCATATACTACAGTATGTATGGTATTAAGGCCAAGGTTCAGTCTTTTTATTGTAGCAGAGGTTTCTTAGGGGACAAACCTTTTAAAAAACTTCAGTTGCTGGTTCGTGGCCTAACGTTTTTGCTCCCTGTGTGAAAGATTTTACACCAATCTTTCTGCTGCCACACATCCTCTTCCTGTTAAGTAAATAAAAGTGTTACTCGCACAACTTACTATATTACACCTGTCACTCGAATTACTGCTAACCGATCTCATCCTACTAGTACATAAACAACTGTTCATACTTTTGAACGCATGTGTGCTTGACTGCCCTATGTGCTTTAACCCCTGGCCCCTGAGGACAAATGAAATAATTCAATATAATTGAGTCCTGTTGCAAACCTTTTCATTCATAATGCCATGCCAGCGGCTACCTTATTACACAGCTGGATTTAACTCTCCAACCTCTTAGATCAGTGGTTCTTAACCTTGTTGGAGGTACTGAACCCCACCAGTTTTCATATGCGCATTCACAGAACCCTTCAGTGATGGCCAAGCGGGGGGCGTGTCATCACGAATCATATGAGTCGGGTGTGTCTTGTCCTCCCCATGTTAGGAGGTCCGCCATTCATTAATTAGTCGTCCCCCGAACCCGACTCACCGAACCCCTGGGGTTCGATTGAACCCAGGTTAAGAACCACTGTCTTAGATGTAAGGCAACCGTCCTGACCATGAATCTCGAACCTTTGTCTTTATTTGTGTACAAAGTATGACATTGAAATCTCAAACAATCTGTAGCTTGTTGTTTGTCCCACTCTGTGGTTTGTTGTTGTTGAGATGATAGGATTCTCACATATCTGTTGAACCTTCTCAGAGACATCAGCCACACCAGTTGATTTTAATCCAACTAATTAACTAACTTGCCAAGTGTCACACACACCCAAGGCTGTTACTGACCTGTACTTAGAAATGTCTGCATGTAACCTTCACAAGGAACAGCCAATACTACCAGATTCACTACCTTAGACTTGTCATCAGGAGGTGATCTGCACTAAAGCCATGGCCGAGAAATTACACTGCTCACTGCGTCACTTTTCTTAAAGTTTTGTATTCACATTGTTGTTCTTTGGTCTATGGAGGAAGTGTTTTGAAATACTCCCTAAACGTCACAAGGAAAGCACCCATGATACTTATTAAGTGTATTAAGTGTGTTTAGTATTAACACATGACACAGCTGTGGGGAGGTGCGTATGCGAGCGAGTTTCACTACATTGTTCATCTGACTGTGGCCTCTTTCAGTGCAACACAGGGCTGGGTAATTGTTCAAATGACCAAGTTGTAAGCATGATTCTAAAAAGAAATGCTTAGACACTGCAGTGCTCCATCTCTATAGTGGCAATTTGGCCTGAATGTAAAATGTACAGTGGATCATATCCCCCGGGATATGAGTTGAATCCGTTCTACAACAGCACTCATGTCTCGATCCACATCTCTATTAAAAATAACGAAAAACCAAAAGGAATTAAATGAATACGTTCCAGCCCCCCAGAAATATACTATTATTTTTGTCCCCATTTAAACATCAAAAACATATATAGAAACAAATGTATTGACAATATAAAATAATAATAATAAAGAAAACATTTTATATTATTGTTATAAGAATGGGTAAAATAACCCAGTGAGGGACAATGAGCGAGACAGAGTGGAGTGGAAAAAATGGAGCTGGGTTGAGCACTCGGAACTCCATGTTTCCTCGTATCACGAACAAAATCCTGCAAAAGTTGCAGACTAGTAACATGGTATACTCCTGTTTCGGGAAGGTTTGGGCAATTTACATTTGAATGTGGTTTTGATGTAAGATATGGAACTGTATCTCCATCTATCACCAGAATAAAACACATGCTTTGAAAAACAAATGCATTCAACTACAAACGGTAAAACAAATGAGAATATAATATAAATGTATAACGTAAAGAATATAATATTTTAGTGTTTTGGTAAGCTCATTTAACGATAACACTCATTTCCCTCATTTTACAATAATGATTTTCATTGTCTTCTGAACTATCGATACTACTTATTTACTACTTTTTTAAGTCCACTTCTGAGTTTAGAAAATTACACTAGTGATTGTAAAATTGTTTGTAAAATTGTTTAACACTGATAATGTTGCACATAATTAAACTGTGACCAACACCTAAAATGCAAAATACTCCTTTTGTTGCATTCAAAATAAATTATTTCATATTATATCAGTGAAATAGCCTTTAACTTTTTGGAATTTGCCACCTTTTCACATTTACATATTTTAAACTTGGTCAACCACATGGTGTCTAACATGGCTTTGCAATTACAGCAGCATATTGACTGTTTTTTTAATTTTGTTTTCATTTGTCTAATATTTCAGGTAAAAGGTTATACACTGGCCATAGACTTAAGCCTAGACACTGCGTTTTATTTAGGTTTTCATCACAACGATCTAGTTTATTAGAACTGATGCATCATTTCGCTACTGATAATTACATCATTTAAATCTTACCTTATTAAGAGCATATTTTTCTGATTTTAATAAATAGCATGACTTAAACTTTTTTTATTAAACCATTTATTTATTGTCTTTTATTTTTTGTTTATATTTTTGTTATGTTTTCCTGTCTTATATTTAGTCCAAATACTTACTTTGTACAAATGTTATTCAACATTATGTCTGTGTGAATATCAGTTATATCAAAACATATATCAACATATTTTATTATATAAGTTACTATGTAGTATATTATGAGTTATTAACCATTATTATTTAAGGACAGGCAAGGTATTTATTAAGGTAAGTCTTTTAAATCCCTGTTTTGGCCCCTGCCAAAGTATGTACATCTGTTACAGAATGGTTTATGAATGTAACTGTGAATCACCTGCATCCAATTTTCTAACTCTAATTATTATTTTAACTAAAACAAATGGTAATGTTTAAATGGTATAAATACATATCTACACATAATTTAAGCATACACACATTCAATATACACACACACACACACACACACATATATACGTTATATATAAATAATGTTAAAGAATTAAAGTTTATCATCTGATTGATCACAACTAAATGCTAATCAAAAATAAAAGTCAAGAGAAGTATACAGTAGAGTTGGTGGATTTTGATCATTTATACGTATCTACTGTACATGTTGGCTTGTACAGAGTGGTGAGAGTATTTATGTATTCTTGATCCTTTGTGGTTTAACATGTGCACATGGGGTTCATTTGAAAGTGAATTACTTGTCATGGTGACACAACACACCACTGCAAACAACGAAATGTTAAACCTGCGTTTAAGCCATCACCATAGTGAGCAGGTGTCAGCTCCTGTGTGCCTGTGGAGCAGTGTGTGGTGACGGTGCCAGCACAGTACAACTCTGTGGCACCTTGGCGTCACCTGTGGCCTTCTAGACCCAAGTCCACTTCCTTAAACCACTAATCCACTACTGATCCATTTGTGCATCTAGCGTATGTATATAAAAATATACTGGTTGATTAAACATTACAATCAGCAATCAAGGACCAATATAATAGACCCTAACTTTAAAGATAATAAAAACAACTTGGTGGCACAGTACTCAGTACTAGTTGCACTCATCCATGCCTGAGACATGGCGTGAAATTGTATAATCAGTAGTGAACTGGTATTATTTTTTTTTTTTTTTGCTCAGGAGGTAACTCTTGAGCAAAGTACTCTTGATTAAAACACGTTTCTGTGTAACTGTAAGCAAATAGTCTGGTCCAAAGTGGGATTATGGTCCAGAGTTGCCTGGACTTGCCTTTTCTTTGATAAGTGAACGTGAACATAAGAAGCCATTGAAGACAATAGTGACATAACAACCACCAAACCTTGTACTGCCAGTTTCTCTGTCTTGGTCTCATGACTTTGAACACACACACGAACACACGATAATTTACACGTAATCTCCTGTTGCCTGTTGTGCGTCCTGTGTTACCCCTTGCAACAAATGCACAATTGGACTTGAGATAACAAAAAAGTGTGGATGTTTTTTTATAGACGGCCAGTGACTTCAGCGGTTTTGTCAGTTGGTAAAGATAATAATAATACATTTTAATAATAAGTGCCTCGCAAGGCCACTTCACTATTCAGAGACCTTTGTCACAGGTGTGTGATACACAGTATTTACTTTTTTTTTTACACTTAAATTAAATAACAGACGTATTACTACATTACACTATTACCTTAAGTGTCAGGAATAGGAGAACGCTATGTTGTTTTTAGGAAAGCTGCCTTCGAATTGACATCAAGCAATTTGGTAAAATTAGTCCAAATTGAGAACTGGAAAAAAAACTGTAGGTTGGTTGGACAATTTACTCTACATATATGACCATTATAAAAACAATGTTTTAACATTATAGAGTACACAAATGTTAGAGAACTGTCCACCCATCAATTACAAGTTGGTTGGTGAATTATTATTTAAGACAATTTACCTCTTTATCATGACATTACATACTATGTACAATATATCCAAGATTATCTCTCTGTGGTATATAAAATGTCTGGTTTTATGTATTATCCAAACATAAAATGGTCAGAACATTCCAAAACATTTCACCAATTTCATGTATTGCCATATGTTCTTCATTTTCTTATTTTAAACAATCACAAAATGTAAAAATAATATTCATTTGACTGTGCTTTTGTTTATCACTGATTTTAACCAATCTATGACCAATTTTAACCAATCTATGTAAAAAATACCATATCTTCTTTCATTATATGAAAACTGGCATGCTGGCATGGGTTTCTATTTTAATATTAACAGAGTGAAAATAAATTTAGTGTCCATTTTCAACACAAAAAATTAAATAAAATGGACAAATGTTCTACTGAAAAAGTAAGACTTTAAACCAGGCGTGGGCAAACTACAGCCCGAGGGCGGATGTGGCCCATTCAACTTTTTAATCCCGCCAAACTTTTCCAAATTATATAATTTATATAATAATTTATTATACTTCTGCCCATGTTTTCTTAATTGATGATGTTTTAGCATTTTGGCCTTTATGCATGTCATTTATCTTAGTTCACAAGAACACTCCATCTATCTGCTCCTGACCCGGCCCCCTTGTTCAATTTCAGGACAATTGTAGTCAGCAAGTCAAAACGTTTGCCCACGCCTGCTTTCAACTGTGCCTAAAGTCTTAAAAGGTTAAAAACACAGGCCTAACAAGAACAATTCTTTAACAACAGCAAATGACTAAAACTTTCTAGCTAATTATTAATTAATTAATTAATTGTCGTATTTTCAAAGAAATGACCAAATATTTGTGTAACACAAACAAAGTGGTTGAAAAGATTGTTTTATAATATTTATATACTTTTTATTAATATATTATATTGTTATTATATATATCTTCTTTTTCTTTCAGCTTTGTCTCTTTTTTTCAGGGGTTTCCACAGCGAATCATTGATTTCCATCTCTCCCTGTTCTCTG
>NC_024307.1:20422536-20424224 GCF_000523025.1 Cynoglossus semilaevis
AAACCTCCACCTCTCTAGGTTCTCTTCTAGCTGCTGCCTACTCTCACTACAGATCACAATGTCATCTGCAAACAACATAGTCCATCTGGACTGTCTGACCTCATCTGTCAATCTGTCCATCACCACAGCAAACAAGAAGGGGCTCAGGGCTGATCCTTGATGTAGTCCCACCTCCACCTTGAAGTCTTCTGTCCTTCCAACAATGTCCTTCACCAAACTAACATTCTTCTCTGCCACTCCTGACTTCCTCGTACAAAACCATAATTCCTCCCTTGGCACTGAGACAGCAACCTTAAGGCAAATATTTACTTCCTCATCTCCTCTGTTCCCTTCCCCTACATGACTATTAAAGTCTGCTCCAATCACCACTCTCTCTCTCCTCTGGGGATACTCTCTATCATCCAATCCAGCTCATTCCAGACCTTCTCCTTTTGTTCTAACTCACAGCCCACCTGTGGGGCATAACTGCAGCACCAGCTAATATCGTTACATTTTATTTATGTTGGAAATCCTTTGGAACGGATACAAGATACAATGAAGTTGTTCTGTGTTGTAAACTGTTACCTGTGTGGCTCTGATGCTTTTGGAAACCTATTGATGACACAGTTACATTCCAAGTAACAAAGCAAAAGATTAAAAAAAAGTTTAAAAAAAATACACATACATTTGGATTCCCATCACACACGCCCTTAAGCTGCCAGTCTCTACCCCGCCCTCATAAAAAAAATCCTCTGTGATGTCATGGGGGTTGGTGCGTGATGCTCTCCTCGCCCGTGTGTTGCTATTTAAACTGGAGGAGAAGGGAACAGGTGTCACACCTTCACCTGTAGGACACCAAGAAGTGACGGGAACCCAACGGTGGAACAACTATTGAGGACACATTTGAAAAGAAGTGAACTTCTTGGTTTCCATTTAACCCTGTTTCACCCGATTGGATTAAAAGCAAAAAAATAAGAAGGTAGGCTGAAGTTGTGGTGTTGACATTCTGGGGATCATTTTTGTACTGGAGGAAGTGTGGGATTAAGTATAAAAAAATGTATACAAATTTAAATGAAGGCATTTTTAATATTAATGTTATTAGGGAGCGTTACACATGTTTTGTTTAACAGAATAGTGATATTGCTTTTTATAATTCAATAGTTCGATGACTATTTTGAGTAAACATTTTTGAAAAATTCACTCACAAATTAATTATTAAATATACTTATTATTGTTAATATTTTTTATGATTATTTTTCATTGTCTCACCTTTCCCTCAATATTTTATGTAATTTTTTGCATTAATTTAATTAGTTTAAGACAAAAGGAAAATGTATGTGGAGGCAAAATATTTAGTGGAATATTTAAATGTACATTATCCAATAATTTGCTGAACAATTTATTATGGACTAATTTCACATATCAATTAATCAAAATGCAAACTTATCTTGAAATTACGGGGTCTTGTATTTACACCTTTACAGTGAAATGGGGCAGCGGTTGCTTGTTGGTTAAGGAAGCGGAAATTGGTCCAGAAGGTTTCAGGTTCAAGTCCACCAGCTGCCAAGTTCCCACTGAGGTGCTCTGAGCATGGCACCGCCCCCACACACTGCTTAAAGCTGCCCACTGTTCACTTTGGTGATGGGTCAAAAACAGAGGTCACATTTGGTTGTGTGCATTGGTGAGCTGTGTACCAATGAGTTCACTTT
>NC_024307.1:20443278-20542998 GCF_000523025.1 Cynoglossus semilaevis
TGAAAGCCTAAAACTTCTTCCATTGTGCCTGCTGTACATTTCTGGTGAAGGTGTTGGTTTTTCACCTAGAAGGCCAAGGGTTGATCCAGCTGAATGACACTGTGCAAGGTTTTATGCCCTAGCCCCACAGGAGCCGCTGACTGTGAATCCAAAGCCTAGGAGTGTAGGTCTGCTTTTGGACCACTGACATGGGTGCAAGCTATAAGTGGATTTTCAGTGCTAATGCAGCAATCACTTGTTATAGGGTTAGATTCTCTCCCAACAGGCCTGACCTTGCTCCACACCGAGTCACTGAATGCTGGTCTTCAGCCTGGTGAGACACAGTTGCCAATGTCCATATACTTTGTAACCCAGAAAAATGGGAAGAACTGATTAGTAATGGTATTTACTTTGGATCAGTAGTCAAGGAGTCTGTATTCCACCAGATTTGGTGGTAGATTTTCCAGGGTTTGTATCATCTTGTGTGCAAAAGTGTCCCTGGGCAAGACCTGAGTTATAAATACGCCAATTTAACACCAATGTACTTTAGAAAAACTGTTTTGTTTTTTTTGTTTTGACAATTATGGGTTTAATTACATTCTTGAGACGTGATTGGAATACTGCCGTGCTGACATTGGTAGGCACCAATCTCATCAGATTAAAGTAAACACAAACATGCAGGTTATCACTTTAAATATTCCCTGGGGGAAATTGTATTTCTGCAAAAACTGCATAGATTTTGACATTGTCACTTCAAAAACAATTTAAATAAGATGGCAAATGTTCTACTGTGCAAGGGAAAAAAAATACTTGCTGTAATCATGTTGTAGAATTTGAAAGTTTCATTTTTTAAACACTGCAGCAATGGCAAACATTTTCTTTTTTTATTTCATTTTTTTATTGATATGCTGATTTTCTAGAAATCATGTTCTTTATTGATATGCTGATTTTCTAGAAATCAAATCAAAAAATGACAAATCTTTTATGTGTATATATGAAATTATTATGTACTTTTTCTCTAATTTGTTCCTTACACACATTATTCTATCTGCTCCTGCTGACCTTCATTCCTTTTCACTCCAAAGCAAACCACCTGTCCAGGTTTTCTTTCACCTTCTCCATATTCTCACCACAGCAGACAACATTTTCTGCAACATCATGGTCAACAAAGCATCGTGTCTGACCTTATCTGTGAACCTGTCCATTAACGTAGCAAACAAAAAGGGGCTCAGAGCTGATCCCTGATGTAACCCCACCCGTACCTTAAATCCATCAGTCACTCTAACAGCACATCAACAACATTTTCTCTTCATCCTCCTCAATGTTGCCATCATGCCCTCCTTTCTAACTCTTTCTGATTAATCACCTGTCCTTATTTCGTTCTAATTTTTCCTCATTCATAAGCTCCTCAAAATACTATTTTCATCTTTTCATCACACTTGTCTCACTCAACTGCACATTTCCCTCACTATAATTAACCAATCTGACCTGCTGAATATCCTTCAAAGCGCTGTCTCTCTGTTTAGCCAACTGGTACAAATGTTTCTCTCCTTCCTCACTGTTCAACCCAACACTCATCATAAGCCCTCGCTACTGCTATCTTAGCCATCTACTATTCTGAGTGTATTCCTGTCTATTTCCATAATCTCCTTGACTATCCCACATTTTTCTTAGCTGACCTCTTCTTTTGATTGATGTCCTATATGTATTAATTCCACCACCAAATTTCCTTGTCATCTCTCCACTGAGATGAAGTCACATCTAACACCTTCCTGCAAGTGTCTTTCACAAACGTAGCTGACCTTTCGCACTGTTCTGGTTGTTCCGCTCCAACCCCAAAAAGCATCACTCAACTTGACTCTGAACTCTCTGGAACACTCCTCCATTCTTAGTTTCCACCATTTAATCGTCATCTCTGCCTTTACTTTCATTCTCTTTCTTGTTTCCACCATTACATTACACACAACCATCCTATACTGCTTCGCTACAATTTCTACAGGCATCACATGACAATCTTTGGATTGACACCTCATGTTCATCTTTTCATCTTCCTCCACGCTTATATGTAATCTTAACTTCCTCTGTCTTCCTAAAACAGAGGTTGAACAACAGCCACTTCTGTCCTCAATGTGAAGTCAACAGTCATGTGACCTACAGCATGGCTGTCTTTTACATCTTATCCACCAAGAATCCCCTGATCTTGTCCGTTTCCTTCACCAATTTGTCGATTTAAGTCTACTGCAACCTTTACTCTCTCCTCCCTGGGCACATGTTCTACCACTTCATCTAGCGTACTGAGCTAGTATACTACCTTTTTCTGAAATGCTGTCCAACTTGTGGCGAGTTAGCACAGACCACATTCAGCAGCACACATTCCATTTCTATCTTCGTAAGCATGACTCAGTCTAAAACTCTATTGACGTCCACAACGCAGTTTAAAAACTGTTCTCTAAAAATACCCCAACTCCATTCTCCTTACTCTCTAGTCCACACCATAATAAAAGTTAGAAACCACCTCTAACGATCCTTGATTTGCTTCCCTTCCATCTGGTCTCCTGAACACACAAGGTACACCCTTCTCTTAACCAACTCTGCCAGCTCTCTACCTTCAACAATCATTGTCCCTACATTTAAGTCCCTACTCTGACCTGTACACTCCTGCTCGTTTCCCATTCTCTCTCTTCTTCCTAGCACGTGGCCCTCTTCTCTTCCTTGATGCTCTCCAAACAACAGAAGTCCAATTTCCACCGACATGCTGTTGGTCAACAGCATCAGAGATGGCCTTTGTTAACCAGGGCTGCAGGTTTTACATCAGATGCCCTTCATGACATTAGCCTCAACAATTTATCTGGGCATGAGACCGTCACTCCGAGGACATGGAACGTGCAACCCAGTGGCTGACTTTCTTTGACTAAAGACTAATTGACATTCATTAAAAAAAATGAAATATTGCCTACATTTAAATATGTAGAGGTAAACACACAATGTAGTATTACTTGATGATATTCTGTTTGAAAGTCCCAAAGCTTTCATTAACTTTTAAAAAACATTAAAATATAAATAGATCCCAAACAGTACAAATAATAATACAATGAAAATGAGTACAATGACACATCCGTCAGCATTAACGTTTAAATTCTTGGACTATGATGAACCTATGACTTCTTTGTTGGTTGTCGCCTGGGAGAAAACAATCTTGTTGCTTTTGATACCTTGTTGATGACACACAGTGATTGTTACGTAAAGGACAAGGCTTTTCTACAGTGCACACCCTTAACCTGTCACTTTCCACCCTGCCCTTAGAAAAAATCCTCTGTGATGTAAAGGGAGTTGGTGCGTGATGCTCTCCTCACCCGTGTGTTGCTATTTAAACTGGAGGAGAAGGGAACAGGTGTCACACCTTCACCTGCAGGACACCAAGAAGTGACGGGAACCCAACGGTGGAACAACTATTGAGGACACATTTGAAAAGAAGTGAACTTCTTGGTTTCTATTTAAGCCTGTTTCACCCGATTGGATTAAAAGAAAAACAATCAAAAGGTAGGCTGAAGAATTCACTCACAAAGTATTCTTATTATCGTTAATCATCGTTTTATGACAAATTTTTATTGCCTAATTTTTCCCTCATATTATAGGTAAATTACCCATCAATGTAATGTTTTTCCTTTAATTTAATTAGTTTAAGACAAGAAAAATGTATGTGGATCCATAATATACAGTGGAATATTTGAAAGTCCATTATGTAATCACTTGCTGAAGATTATTTTTTTATGGTAAATATTTTTTACATTTCAATAAAATTTAGTGAAGGCTTAATTTGAAATTTCTGGATTGTGTATTTGAACCGAAGCAACAAAAAAAAAGTCTTAGTTTATCAAAACTTTTATTTTGTAAATTTGCGAACATGGCCTCAGTCATCAGACTGAATCATATCTGTCTTAAATATTTAAGACATTAGAGTGAGCAGTTAACCCTGTTTAACATAATGGACTTGTTAAAAGCTGATGTTTCATTCTTTCGTGATAAAAATAGGAAAAAAAGCCAAAGGATCAGGATACATGTCAAACAAACAGTTTTTGTTTTGGTACTACCTTACCACAGCACAGTCAAACTACATTTTATTACTATCATTTTTATTGGTTAAGGTAAATATATTGTGATAGTCCTTAGAGTCCTGTAATGTTAGCATGAATCACAACTGCTTGACCAGGACTAATGTTGGGCTTTCGTGAAGTTTTGCTTCAAATACCAAAAGCTAAACTTGACTTATCCATTCCAGGTATGGACAACAGACTGCTGCTCACATTCCTGTTTGTGATGCTGTCATGGACTTGTACCAGGGCCCAAACCACTGTGGCGGTGACAGAGGAGTCAGGGTACGATGACCCAATGGTGACAGAAGACCCAGTCCTTGAGTTAACTCTAGCAACAGACGATCCAACGTACGATGTGTCAGCAGCATCAACCGCTGGTCCTACAACCACAACAGCAGCACCAGCAACTGGAGCAACGACCACAACAGCTGCCCCAGCAACTGGAGCAACGACCACAACCGCTGCACCAGCAACTGGAGCGACAACCAACACAGCTGCACCAGCAACTGGAGCAACGATCACAACAGCAGCACCAGCAACTGGAGCGACAACCAACACAGCTGCACCAGCAACTGGAGCAACGACCACAACAGCTGCCCCAGCAACTGGGGCAACAACCACAACAGCAGCACCAGCAACTGGAGAAACGACCACAACAGCTGCACCAGCAACTGGGGAAACGACCACAACAGCAGCACCAGCAACTGGAGAAACGACCACAACAGCTGCACCAGCAACTGGAGCAACGATCACAACAGCAGCACCAGCAACTGGAGAAACGACCACAACAGCTGCACCAGCAACTGGAGCAACGATCACAACAGCAGCACCAGCAACTGGAGCGACAACCAACACAGCTGCACCAGCAACTGGAGCAACGATCACAACAGCAGCACCAGCAACTGGAGAAACGACCACAACAGCTGCACCAGCAAGTGGAGCAACGACCACAACAGCTGCAACAGCAACTGGGGCAACGACCACAACAGCTGCACCAGCAACTGGGGAAACGACCACAACAGCAGCACCAGCAACAACACCGAAAACCAACACCACTGTCACAATCCTTGAAGTGAGTAATAATTAATGAAAACAACTATGTTCTCATGGATGTTCTTGTATTGTAGGGTTTCACTGTTAGACAAAAGTCTAAGTGAACTTTATTGGAAATAATAAGGATTTTGTGGGCAGAGCCTTAAAGACAAGAAAAAAGGCAAAAGCATTAGCATGTGACTGGGTTATCAGACACAGCTGATGAAGGCAGAATTGAGAGGGGTTCACCTCTCTTGGTTGCTATCTACTCTTTTCCCACTAGATGTCAGTCTGTGTTATATGTGAACATCAAAATGTTCAGGGTCTAAGTAAAAACACTTTCCCAACTCAAAATAATTAAAGACATAAGACCTGTCCTAACACCCCCTTTGTTGATCTGTTTGAAGGAACACTTTTGGATTGACTAAACCATCTCTTGTTTGCCTTTCAGACAACAATTTCTTCAGACACATGTGGTACAGAAAGCCTGTGTGGAGAAGAACCAGCAGATTGCAACCCTGGAAATTCAGGAAACTGTCTTTTTCTTGGAGCCAAGAAGAAGGAAGGCAACAATTATGAATTTGAAATGTCTGGAGAGTCGGACGGCTACGTTGCTTGCACCTTTTCACCTGATGGTGATTTTGTAAGTCACTTCGACCACAAACTTATATATACCATAGAAATCAACCAATCACTGATCACATATTGTACAACGGTTCTAGTTTCGATGATGTAAGAATGTTTTTTTCTCACCACAGGGAAACAACGAAATAACCTACATCTGTGCTAACCATAACGGCAAGGTCAAATTTTTCACTGCTCGCTACAATAAGAACAAGATGGTAAAAACAGAGGTGAGTGACACTTGCACTGCAGCGGCTTAGCTGAGTATTTTTATAGCAGAGGACTGGAATCTGGTAAAAAATGTCCATATAATATATATTATCTTATTTTTACCCTTTTTTGCAGCTGCCTGCAAACTCTGTGAAGGGTAAGATCACTCAAAACAAAATCCAGTGCTCATTTCTTGCCGCTCTACCTCTGGGGGCATTGAGAGCAGAAGATAACGTAGCCATGTCACTGTCCACTGGAGACTATGATGCTGGTAAGGTTACATTTATGGATATACCCACTGTCTTAGACATGGTTTCAGCTGAGAAAAGACCATTTCATTGACCTCTTTTTATTTCTCTCCTGAACAGCTACAGGGAATCTGGGAACGCCTGCTTTTAAATATGAGAGCCCTGTGGTTAACCTGGCAAACCCCAACTCCGCTGTCCCTAATGTTATAACCACCACTGCAGCCCCAACCAATGCCCCTACAGCTGCTCCAACCACTAGTCATGCTGTCCCATTCCACAAATCTGTCTTGCAAGGTAGGAATAAAAACCATAACAAGATCCACACCAAAGTCCATAGAGAGAAATATCAATTTAAGCCTTGTTAGTCAGATGATGTAGGTCTCTTTGACCATATATGGAAAATGTCTATCATTTACTGTATGCCAATCTGAAAGAAGAATTCTACATTTCAAAAGTACAAAACAACATTGACATCTAATGATGCAGTCAGCAATACATCCACCTCACCAGTGACTTAAGAAGTAAAATGAATGATTTTGTCAATGGACTTTGGTGCAGTGTGTGAGGTTTAGACAAACTTGATTGTTCAGTTGAAAAGGCTGATAATCTGTCAAATAAAGGAGACGTTTTATTGACTTGGTCAACTTTTACAGACTAGGTGTCTTTCATGATTTAGCCAGACCTTTATATAGTCGTTGCTGCCATTAGTGTGTCATTTCTAATCCTATTTTTTCTTATTTTGTTTCCCTCTGTCTTGTCACCTTTAGCCCTGCTGATCATTCTGAGCACCATGACTGTGTTCCTGGTTTGAGGACGCTGAAATTACTTCATCTGAAGACACTGAAGACACTCGACAAAACACAATGATATAACGTTAGCATATAAACTCACTGGATGGAAGAGTAGAGATGATGGTGGACCGTCGACTGGCTCGTGGACAGCCTTCCTCTGACTGCTGTCTTGTCTGTGTTAGAGTCTGAAGTCAACAGAAAAACACATGTCATTTAATGATGTTTGATGATTAATGATTATTGATACACATGTTTTGTCCATGTAGGACAGCTGGATTTCTGTCCTAAGTTAGAATGTCTAAATAGCAAACATTTACTCTCACAGCCTCTCTGGACCATGTGGTCAACACTTGGCTTTGACCACTGGTTGTCATTTTTTTTTGTTTTTTTGTTTTTGCAAAGGGATAGAAGTCATGACTCCAGATCATTTTCCTAAATGAAGCCTATGCTGGCTGATATTTGTGTGTTAACATGTATAAATGTATGAATGTTTTTTTTTGTTGAAAAGTATTTTTTACATATTATGTAATGTTATTATATTATTAAATATTAAAAAGACCATAATATATAGAGGAAGTGATTTATTGTTATTGTGACACCACTGCACACATCGAAATGTGACCTCTGCCTCTGAGCGCCCAGGGGGCAGTGTGTGGGGACGGTGCCATGCTCAGTGCACCTTTGTGGAACTTGGGGGCTGGTGGATTCAAACCCACAAAACAAGTTCACTTCCTTAACCACCACTGCACCAAAATGATATGGTTGTGATGATGTGGTTTCTCTTCAACAGCTCAACACTGAGACAGGGTCCCAAGACAATAGTTTGTAAGCTTTAAAAAATAATTATGATAATATGTTGGATTTCTGTCCATTTTCACAAAAATCCTAATGACAGACCGGTGTCTATATATTATAGTCTGGAGTACAAATTTCAGCAGGTTACTCTTGTAGAGTAGTCATTATAAAGTATTTTGCCATGTTTGTAGTACTTTGTAATCACATAGTGCTGATGGCAGGAAAAAACTCAACCAAGGACAAGTCCTCAACACTGTAATCCTTTGGGGAGTAGGTGAAGTGAAAGATGCTGCTTTATGGAGACACTATGATAGTCACGATGCATACTTTACCTTATCAAAGCCATACTCTGAACACTTGGTGGCACTGAGGCACTATTGCTTTAACCACACACTGCTTTTAAGTTTTGGTTATACACAGACCAAGTACAGTATATCATGCATTTCCTATTAGGAGTACAAAATACTGACAGCATAAAAACCTGCACTAACATTTTAAACAACACAGGTTTGATTTTCTAGACTCCAAGATCACATGACCTGATAAACATGTCTTTCATATTTGGGTTGCCAACAAAAATAAGTGGTGCCAAACATATTGGCTGGGATTGGACCTTCAGGTGGATTCAGATAGGATGGTTTAGAATCTAGGTCAAAATGTTTTCCATTAATTATGTTGTGATGACTTCTGAAAGCCTAAAACTTCTTCCATTGTGCCTGCTGTACATTTCTGGTGAAGGTGTTGGTTTTTCACCTAGAAGGCCAAGGGTTGATCCAGCTGAATGACACTGTGCAAGGTTTTATGCCCTAGCCCCACAGGAGCCGCTGACTGTGAATCCAAAGCCTAGGAGTGTAGGTCTGCTTTTGGACCACTGACATGGGTGCAAGCTATAAGTGGATTTTCAGTGCTAATGCAGCAATCACTTGTTATAGGGTTAGATTCTCTCCCAACAGGCCTGACCTTGCTCCACACCGAGTCACTGAATGCTGGTCTTCAGCCTGGTGAGACACAGTTGCCAATGTCCATATACTTTGTAACCCAGAAAAATGGGAAGAACTGATTATCTTCTATAAAAAGAAAGTCTTGTATTGAGTTGGAGCACTCCTGGCATCCTTGGTGACCAATTTCAGACCATTCCTCACAGAGCAAGCTCTAGACCGTAAAAACAGATTTCAGATCACCCCTGACCATTCTAGAACATTCAAGGAACTTGGAAGACTTTCAGGTTGTTTCTGTTTCATGTAAGAGTTGAAAATCTGCAGCCTTTGTTTCAACAAACTCAACAGTCTATCTTTCGTATACACCAGTGATTCAGTGCCTTTGGGCAACGTACAGCTAATCTGACTATTCTTCAGATAAACCAGTCCAAATGCAGAAGCTCTATCTCTTCACAATAAGCACAAGAACAAGGTTTAGAAGCAGGACAGGTTCCCACAGAGACTGTTGACGTGTCAACTCCACTATAAAGGACAAAGAAAAACAAACTGCTGCTAAAACAAATCTAAGGGAGAATAAGTGCCTCAAAAAACTCTGAACAACCCAAGACAAAAAAAGGCTAGGTCAGATAACTTCACACAAGCTTGGCATCTGTTAAGGAATTCTTCTGTGTTATTCCTCTGAATTATGACTCTACATAAAGTAAGAAAGGAAAAAAAGTTTTATTTTTTTAAACAATGCAGAAACCTGTGAATATCTTCTTTACGTAAGAGATGCTGCTTATGACACAACAGGAGAGCAGCTAAGAGTAATAATATCTGTGTCTTTATACCAGCGTCACAGCTGCGTCACCATTTGAAAAGAACATACCGTGGGGACAAGATATCTGTCTGTGGTCTATTCTGTTACATTCTATTACATCAGTTCAACTGACTATGGTGATTCATGTCTTGGGTCAGAGGACATCAGTAAAAGAGAAGGTGCAAACTAACAAACCAGTAAACCTGACAAAAATAAAAAAAACTTACTACACTTTTCATCATAGTTCATCATTACAATAAAATTATATCACCATTATTTTTATAGTTGTATCTTTGAGACTGTTTATAAGAAAATGAATTTATATCAATATGATTGTTTCACAATGATTATTGTTATCAAAAACTGATGTCATAACAGTTCTTTAAAAAGCTCCGAAAGAACAACTAGAAGAACAGCACTGGCTTTGAATGTCACTAGAATTTGAACAAAAAAAGTATTAAAAATTAATTGTCTTAACCAGGGGTCGAAAACGTTTTCAGTAGAGAGAGCCAAAAAAGTCACATATTTTAAAATGTATTTCTGTGAGAGCCAAACATTTTGTTTTACTCTGTTTTACAATAATGCGTGAATTTTTAAACCAGACCAATAATTTTAAAGCATAATAAGTTTCTGAAGTATTAAAAAAGGTATAAAAGTGATTTTTTTAAAATTATTAACGTTGTTAATATATGGTTCCACTCGCCATATAACAGAGTTTATTCCCCACCACGTAAGAAAAACCTTCATTTATCGTACGGTCATTAAATGCACCACCCCTGCTGATTAGAGTCGTGAACCCCGGGCAGCGACGGTCGGGCTCTGCTGTCCTTATGGTAGGTGTACATGTTAGGAGGTCCGCCATTCATTAATTAGTCGTCCCCCGAACCCGACTCACCGAACCCCTGGGGTTCGATTGAACCCAGGTTAAGAACCACTGTCTTAGATGTAAGGCAACCGTCCTGACCATGAATCTCGAACCTTTGTCTTTATTTGTGTACAAAGTATGACATTGAAATCTCAAACAATCTGTAGCTTGTTGTTTGTCCCACTCTGTGGTTTGTTGTTGTTGAGATGATAGGATTCTCACATATCTGTTGAACCTTCTCAGAGACATCAGCCACACCAGTTGATTTTAATCCAACTAATTAACTAACTTGCCAAGTGTCACACACACCCAAGGCTGTTACTGACCTGTACTTAGAAATGTCTGCATGTAACCTTCACAAGGAACAGCCAATACTACCAGATTCACTACCTTAGACTTGTCATCAGGAGGTGATCTGCACTAAAGCCATGGCCTGAGAAATTACACTGCTCACTGCGTCACTTTTCTTAAAGTTTTGTATTCACATTGTTGTTCTTTGGTCTATGGAGGAAGTGTTTTGAAATACTCCCTAAACGTCACAAGGAAAGCACCCATGATACTTATTAAGTGTATTAAGTGTGTTTAGTATTAACACATGACACAGCTGTGGGGAGGTGCGTATGCGAGCGAGTTTCACTACATTGTTCATCTGACTGTGGCCTCTTTCAGTGCAACACAGGGCTGGGTAATTGTTCAAATGACCAAGTTGTAAGCATGATTCTAAAAAGAAATGCTTAGACACTGCAGTGCTCCATCTCTATAGTGGCAATTTGGCCTGAATGTAAAATGTACAGTGGATCATATCCCCCGGGATATGAGTTGAATCCGTTCTACAACAGCACTCATGTCTCGATCCACATCTCTATTAAAAATAACGAAAAACCAAAAGGAATTAAATGAATACGTTCCAGCCCCCCAGAAATATACTATTATTTTTGTCCCCATTTAAACATCAAAAACATATATAGAAACAAATGTATTGACAATATAAAATAATAATAATAAAGAAAACATTTTATATTATTGTTATAAGAATGGGTAAAATAACCCAGTGAGGGACAATGAGCGAGACAGAGTGGAGTGGAAAAAATGGAGCTGGGTTGAGCACTCGGAACTCCATGTTTCCTCGTATCACGAACAAAATCTTGCAAAAGTTGCAGACTAGTAACATGGTATACTCCTGTTTCGGGAAGGTTTGGGCAATTTACATTTGAATGTGGTTTTGATGTAAGATATGGAACTGTATCTCCATCTATCACCAGAATAAAACACATGCTTTGAAAAACAAATGCATTCAACTACAAACGGTAAAACAAATGAGAATATAATATAAATGTATAACGTAAAGAATATAATATTTTAGTGTTTTGGTAAGCTCATTTAACGATAACACTCATTTCCCTCATTTTACAATAATGATTTTCATTGTCTTCTGAACTATCGATACTACTTATTTACTACTTTTTTAAGTCCACTTCTGAGTTTAGAAAATTACACTAGTGATTGTAAAATTGTTTGTAAAATTGTTTAACACTGATAATGTTGCACATAATTAAACTGTGACCAACACCTAAAATGCAAAATACTCCTTTTGTTGCATTCAAAATAAATTATTTCATATTATATCAGTGAAATAGCCTTTAACTTTTTGGAATTTGCCACCTTTTCACATTTACATATTTTAAACTTGGTCAACCACATGGTGTCTAACATGGCTTTGCAATTACAGCAGCATATTGACTGTTTTTTAAATTTTGTTTTCATTTGTCTAATATTTCAGGTAAAAGGTTATACACTGGCCATAGACTTAAGCCTAGACACTGCGTTTTATTTAGGTTTTCATCACAACGATCTAGTTTATTAGAACTGATGCATCATTTCGCTACTGATAATTACATCATTTAAATCTTACCTTATTAAGAGCATATTTTTCTGATTTTAATAAATAGCATGACTTAAACTTTTTTTATTAAACCATTTATTTATTGTCTTTTATTTTTTGTTTATATTTTTGTTATGTTTTCCTGTCTTATATTTAGTCCAAATACTTACTTTGTACAAATGTTATTCAACATTATGTCTGTGTGAATATCAGTTATATCAAAACATATATCAACATATTTTATTATATAAGTTACTATGTAGTATATTATGAGTTATTAACCATTATTATTTAAGGACAGGCAAGGTATTTATTAAGGTAAGTCTTTTAAATCCCTGTTTTGGCCCCTGCCAAAGTATGTACATCTGTTACAGAATGGTTTATGAATGTAACTGTGAATCACCTGCATCCAATTTTCTAACTCTAATTATTATTTTAACTAAAACAAATGGTAATGTTTAAATGGTATAAATACATATCTACACATAATTTAAGCATACACACATGCAATATACACACACACACACACACACACATATATACGTTATATATAAATAATGTTAAAGAATTAAAGTTTATCATCTGATTGATCACAACTAAATGCTAATCAAAAATAAAAGTCAAGAGAAGTATACAGTAGAGTTGGTGGATTTTGATCATTTATACGTATCTACTGTACATGTTGGCTTGTACAGAGTGGTGAGAGTATTTATGTATTCTTGATCCTTTGTGGTTTAACATGTGCACATGGGGTTCATTTGAAAGTGAATTACTTGTCATGGTGACACAACACACCACTGCAAACAACGAAATGTTAAACCTGCGTTTAAGCCATCACCATAGTGAGCAGGTGTCAGCTCCTGTGTGCCTGTGGAGCAGTGTGTGGTGACGGTGCCAGCACAGTACAAGCACCAGCAACTGGGGCAACGACCACAACAGCAGCACCAGCAACTGGAGCAACGACCACAACAGCTGCACCAGCAACTGGGGCAACGACCACAACAGCAGCACCAGCAACAACACCGAAAACCAACACCACTGTCACAATCCTTGAAGTGAGTAATAATTAATGAAAACAACTATGTTCTCATGGATGTTCTTGTATTGTAGGGTTTCACTGTTAGACAAAAGTCTAAGTGAACTTTATTGGAAATAATAAGGATTTTGTGGGCAGAGCCTTAAAGACAAGAAAAAAGGCAAAAGCATTAGCATGTGACTGAGTTATCAGACACAGCTGATGAAGGCAGAATTGAGAGTGTGTTCTACCCTGTGCTTCACAAGTCGAATTAAAAATAAGACTTTCCCAACTCAAAATAATTAAAGACATAAGACCTGTCCTAACACCCCCTTTGTTGATCTGTTTGAAGGAACACTTTTGGATTGACTAAACCATCTCTTGTTTGCCTTTCAGACAACAATTTCTTCAGACACATGTGGTACAGAAAGCCTGTGTGGAGCTCAACCAGCAGATTGCAACCCTGGAAATTCAGGAAACTGTCTTTTTCTTGGAGCCAAGAAGAAGGAAGGCAACAATTATGAATTTGAAATGTCTGGAGAGTCGGACGGCTACGTTGCTTGCACCTTTTCACCTGATGGTGATTTTGTAAGTCACTTCGACCACAAACTTATATATACCATAGAAATCAACCAATCACTGATCACATATTGTACAACGGTTCTAGTTTCGATGATGTAAGAATTTTTTTTTCTCACCACAGGGAAATAACGAAACAACCTACATCTGTGCTAACCATAACGGCAAGGTCAAATTTTTCACTGCTCGCTACAATAAGAACAAGATGGTAAAAACAGAGGTGAGTGACACTTGCACTGCAGCGGCTTAGCTGAGTATTTTTATAGCAGAGGACTGGAATCTGGTAAAAAATGTCCATATAATATATATTATCTTATTTTTACCCTTTTTTTTTGCAGCTGCCTGCAAACTCTGTGAAGGGTAAGATCACTCAAAACAAAATCCAGTGCTCATTTCTTGCCGCTCTACCTCTGGGGGCATTGAGAGCAGAAGATAACGTAGCCATGTCACTGTCCACTGGAGACTATGATGCTGGTAAGGTTACATTTATGGATATACCCACTGTCTTAGACATGGTTTCAGCTGAGAAAAGACCATTTCATTGACCTCTTTTTATTTTTCTCCTTCAGCTTCAGGGGATCTGGGAACGCCTGCTTTTAAATATGAGAGCCCTGTGGTTAACCTGGCAAACCCCAACTCCGCTGTCCCTAATGTTATAACCACCACTGCAGCCCCAACCAATGCCCCTACAGCTGCTCCAACCACTAGTCATGCTGTCCCATTCCACAAATCTGTCTTGCAAGGTAGGAATAAAAACCATAACAAGATCCACACCAAAGTCCATAGAGAGAAATATCAATTTAAGCCTTGTTAGTCAGATGATGTAGGTCTCTTTGACCATATATGGAAAATGTCTATCATTTACTGTATGCCAATCTGAAAGAAGAATTCTACATTTCAAAAGTACAAAACAACATTGACATCTAATGATGCAGTCAGCAATACATCCACCTCACCAGTGACTTAAGAAGTAAAATGAATGATTTTGTCAAATGTTAAATGATTAGTGCAGTGTGTGAGGTTTAGACAAACTTGATTGTTCAGTTGAAAAGGCTGATAATCTGTCAAATAAAGGAGACGTTTTATTGACTTGGTCAACTTTTACAGACTAGGTGTCTTTCATGATTTAGCCAGACCTTTATATAGTCGTTGCTGCCATTAGTGTGTCATTTCTAATCCTATTTTTTCTTATTTTGTTTCCCTCTGTCTTGTCACCTTTAGCCCTGCTGATCATTCTGAGCACCATGACTGTGTTCCTGGTTTGAGGATGCTGAAATTACTTCATCTGAAGACACTTGTTGAAAATGCCACAACTTTCCTTTACACTTATTCAGAGGAGAGTCATTTATTCTACAAAACACAATGATATAACGTTAGCATATAAACTCACTGGATGGAAGAGTAGAGATGATGGTGGACCGTCGACTGGCTCGTGGACAGCCTTCCTCTGACTGCTGTCTTGTCTGTGTTAGAGTCTGAAGTCAACAGAAAAACACACGTCATTTAAAATTATTGATGCACATGTTTTGTACAAGTAGGACGGCTGGATTTCTGTCCTAAGTTAGAATGTCTAAATAGCAAACATTTACTCTCACAGCCTCTCTGGACCATGTGGTCAATACATGGCTTTTACAACAAGGTGTTATTATTTCTCATTTATAAAGAACTTACGAGTCAGGATTGTTTTCCCATATGAAGCCCATACTGGCTGACATTTTTGTGAACATGTATAAAATATATTTATATGTTTATTTATTTTGCTGAAAAGTGTTTGTACCCTTTGTGTAATGTTATTTTATTATGAATTATATTAAAAGATATATATTATTGTGTATCTTATTGTAATGACGTGGTTTGTCTTCAACACTCAAAAATAGTTACAACAACAATTTCATTTTTATTTTTAGCTAAGCTGCTAATGCAACTCTTGCTCCGTGCCAAACCGGTAGCCGTGGCAAGTTGCACAATCACTTGTTTCTTGCTCCGTGCCAAACCGGTAGCCGTGGCAGGTTGCACAATCACTTGTTTGGTGCAATTTCAAACAGTTAAACAGACTGTTATGTTGCTGATTTTTCACCGTCACCAACCGCTGACATACCTTGCACACCAGCTTAATTCGCTCAAGATAACTATGGTGACCAAATCATGGCTGACGTCAATTTCAGTGCCATCAGGAATATGGGCTCACAGCCTAATACTCTAATTAACCTAACATCTTTTAAGATCACTTATTACTATTATATAGTCAGTCCTGCTCCAGCCATACCTTGAACCCAACAATCACTTTGACAGCACACTACTAACTACTATCTCACTGGTCTGCACAATCCTCACGTTTCTCTGATTCTCCTGACTTTCTCATACAGTACAATGATTCCTCCTTAGCCACTGTATCATAACCTCCCTCTAAGTCCACAAAGATACTCCTGTCCTTCTCTGAACTTGCATCTGCAGTACTTTTCCTGGACATAAAAACTGCTGCTCACTGATCTTCACCCTTCTACCACTCTTTCCCCTGCTTTCATCATGTGGCTAACCAACGTTATGCCTTTGTAGTTACTACAACTCAGCTCATCAACCTAGTTCTTGTAAATCTGTACCAGTACACTTTCTCTCCATTCATTACTGTGTATTACACTCTGGGAGGTGGAAAATTACCACGGTCTGTACGAGGAGCTGGGTAGCCTGACGGGTTCAGTATGGCCTGATCCTTCTTAGTATATTGAATAGTGTAAAGTTACACGACCGGGCCAAATGATCTGTCATTCTTGCTACTTTGGTAGGAGCAAGAAATAAGGGGTCGATTTTTATGTCATAATGTATGTATGCTACGTTTAAGTCCCTACTCTGACCTGTACACTCCTGCTTGTTTCCCATTCTCTCTCTTCTTCCTAGCACGTGGCCCCCTTCTCTTCCTTGATGTTCTTCAAATAACAGGAGTCTAGTATACTACCTTTTTCTGAAATGCTGTCCAACTTGTGGCGAGTTAGCACAGACCACATTCAGCAGCACACATTCCATTTCTATCTTCGTAAGCATGACTCAGTCTAAAACTCTATTGACGTCCACAACGCAGTTTAAAAACTGTTCTCTAAAAATACCCCAACTCCATTCTCCTTACTCTCTAGTCCACACCATAATAAAAGTTAGAAACCACCTCTAACGATCCTTGATTTGCTTCCCTTCCATCTGGTCTCCTGAACACACAAGGTACACCCTTCTCTTAACCAACTCTGCCAGCTCTCTACCTTCAACAATCATTGTCCCTACATTTAAGTCCCTACTCTGACCTGTACACTCCTGCTCGTTTCCCATTCTCTCTCTTCTTCCTAGCACGTGGCCCTCTTCTCTTCCTTGATGCTCTCCAAACAACAGAAGTCCAATTTCCACCGACATGCTGTTGGTCAACAGCATCAGAGATGGCCTTTGTTAACCAGGGCTGCAGGTTTTACATCAGATGCCCTTCATGACATTAGCCTCAACAATTTATCTGGGCATGAGACCGTCACTCCGAGGACATGGAACGTGCAACCCAGTGGCTGACTTTCTTTGACTAAAGACTAATTGACATTCATTAAAAAAAATGAAATATTGCCTACATTTAAATATGTAGAGGTAAACACACAATGTAGTATTACTTGATGATATTCTGTTTGAAAGTCCCAAAGCTTTCATTAACTTTTAAAAAACATTAAAATATAAATAGATCCCAAACAGTACAAATAATAATACAATGAAAATGAGTACAATGACACATCCGTCAGCATTAACGTTTAAATTCTTGGACTATGATGAACCTATGACTTCTTTGTTGGTTGTCGCCTGGGAGAAAACAATCTTGTTGCTTTTGATACCTTGTTGATGACACACAGTGATTGTTACGTAAAGGACAAGGCTTTTCTACAGTGCACACCCTTAACCTGTCACTTTCCACCCTGCCCTTAGAAAAAATCCTCTGTGATGTAAAGGGAGTTGGTGCGTGATGCTCTCCTCACCCGTGTGTTGCTATTTAAACTGGAGGAGAAGGGAACAGGTGTCACACCTTCACCTGCAGGACACCAAGAAGTGACGGGAACCCAACGGTGGAACAACTATTGAGGACACATTTGAAAAGAAGTGAACTTCTTGGTTTCTATTTAAGCCTGTTTCACCCGATTGGATTAAAAGAAAAACAATCAAAAGGTAGGCTGAAGTGGTTGGCATTCTGGGAATTATTTTTGTACTGGAGGAACTGTTGATTCTTGTGCTCCTAAAGGCAGCATTACAAAATACAAAAACAATATGTTTTAATTTGGATAAAGTACAAAAAGAATTTATCCAAGTCATTTTTAATATTAAGGAAAATAAAGAACATTACACAGTTTTTGTGTAACAAAACTTCTATTCCGATTTGTATTTTTATTTGTTTTTTTTTAATGTATTAATTCAATTAATGTTTTTAATAAACAATTTCCAAAAATTTACCCACAAATTATTCTTATTATTGTTAATCATCTTTTATGACTATTAATTTTTAATGCCTCATTTTTTCTTCGTCATTTTAGTAAATTACTTAATAATGTAATGTTTTTGCATTAATTAAATGAATTGAAGAAAAGAAAAAAATGTATGCAGACCCATAATATACAGTGGAGTTTTTGAAAGTCCATTCTGTAATCACTTGCTGAACATTAATTTTTTATGGTAAATATTTTTTACATGGTGGCGCTTTGGCCCAGAGGCCATGTCTCTGTCATTGGTGTAGAACCCCAGGGTTCACCTCCTGGGTGAGTTAGAATCCTGGTCAGGGCGGTTGGTACCTTCCAGTGGACTCACCACCCGCAGGAAGGTTTAGGGGGGGTTGGTACGGTGCAGTGTAATTTGGGTGGAGACTGCTGCCCCAGCGACCCGGTAACGGATAAACGGATGAAAATGGATGGATTTTTTACACGTCAATTTAATTTAGTGAAGGCTTAATTTGAAATTTCTGGATTGTGTATTTGAACCATGATGCAAAAAAATGTCTTAGTTAATCAAAACTTTTATTTTGTAAATTTGCGAACATGGCCTCAGTCATCAGACTGAATCATATCTGTCTTAAATATTTAAGACATTAGAGTGAGCAGTTAACCCTGTTTAACATAATGGACTTGTTAAAAGCTGATGTTTCATTCTTTCGTGATAAAAATAGAAAAAAAAGCCAAAGGATCAGGATACATGTCAAACAAACAGTTTTTGTTTTGGTACTACCTTACCACAGCACAGTCAAACTACATTTTATTACTATCATTTTTATTGGTTAAGGTAAATATATTGTGATAGTCCTTAGAGTCCTGTAATGTTAGCATGAATCACAACTGCTTGACCAGGACTAATGTTGGGCTTTCGTGAAGTTTTGCTTCAAATACCAAAAGCTAAACTTGACTTATCCATTCCAGGTATGGACAACAGACTGCTGCTCACATTCCTGTTTGTGATGCTGTCATGGACTTGTACCAGGGCCCAAACCACTGTGGCGGTGACAGAGGAGTCAGGGTACGATGACCCAATGGTGACAGAAGACCCAGTCCTTGAGTTAACTCTAGCAACAGACGATCCAACGTACGATGTTTCCCTGCCGGTGGACATAACCACAGGCGCACCAACAGGTGAAGGTACAACAATGATTACTACTACAACCACAGCAGCACCAACAACAACTGTTTCTCATCTGGGGTGGAATAAATGTCACATCTGAGGGGCAGTGCTGGCTTAGTGGTTAAGGAAGCGGACTTGGGTCCGGATGGCTTCAGGTTTGAAGTTGCCAAGTTACCACTGAGGTGCTCTGAGCACGGCACCGTCCCCACACACTGCTGCCTGGTTCTTAAAGCTGCCCACTGTTCACTTTGGTGATTGGGTCAAAAACAGAGGTCACAGTTGGTTGTGTGCAGTGGTGAGCTGTGTCACAGTGACAACTACTTCACTTTCCTTTATCCCTTTCCTTCTACAACAGAACCTGCAACAGAAGCTCCGCTGGGTGTCGACACCACTGTAACTCTCCTTGAAGTGAGTATTGCCCAATGAAAACTTGTATTGTAGGGTTTCACTGTTAGACAAAAGTCTAAGTGAACTTTATTGGAAATAATAAGGATTTTGTGGGCAGAGCCTTAAAGACAAGAAAAGGCGCAAAAGCATTAGCATGTGACTGAGTTATCAGACACAGCTGATGAAGGCAGAATTGAGAGTGTGTTCTACCCTGTGCTTCACAAGTCGAATTAAAAATAAGACTTTCCCAACTCAAAATAATTAAAGACATAAGACCTGTCCTAACACCCCCTTTGTTGATCTGTTTGAAGGAACACTTTTGGATTGACTAAACCATCTCTTGTTTGCCTTTCAGACAACAATTTCTTCAGACAAATGTGGTACAGAAAGCCTGTGTGGAGAAGAACCAGCAGATTGCAACCCTGGAAATCCAGGAAACTGTCTTTTTCTTGCAGCCAAAAGGAAGAAAGGCCAAAATTATGAATTTGAAATGTCTGGAGAGTCGGACGGCTACGTTGCTTGCACCTTTTCACCTGATGGTGATTTTGTAAGTCACTTCGACCACAAACTTATATATACCATAGAAATCAACCAATCACTGATCACATATTGTACAACGGTTCTAGTTTCGATGATGTAAGAATTTTTTTTTCTCACCACAGGGAAATAACGAAACAACCTACATCTGTGCTAACCATAACGGCAAGGTCAAATTTTTCACTGCTCGCTACAATAAGAACAAGATGGTAAAAACAGAGGTGAGTGACACTTGCACTGCAGCGGCTTAGCTGAGTATTTTTATAGCAGAGGACTGGAATCTGGTAAAAAATGTCCATATAATATATATTATCTTATTTTTACCCTTTTTTGCAGCTGCCTGCAAACTCTGTGAAGGGTAAGATCACTCAAAACAAAATCCAGTGCTCATTTCTTGCCGCTCTACCTCTGGGGGCATTGAGAGCAGAAGATAACGTAGCCATGTCACTGTCCACTGGAGACTATGATGCTGGTAAGGTTACATTTATGGATATACCCACTGTCTTAGACATGGTTTCAGCTGAGAAAAGACCATTTCATTGACCTCTTTTTATTTTTCTCCTTCAGCTTCAGGGGATCTGGGAACGCCTGCTTTTAAATATCAGAGCCCTGTGGTTAACCTGGCAAACCCCAACTCCGCTGTCCCTAATGTTATAACCACCACTGCAGCCCCAACCAATGCCCCTACAGCTGCTCCAACCACTAGTCATGCTGTCCCATTCCACAAATCTGTCTTGCAAGGTAGGAATAAAAACCATAACAAGATCCACACCAAAGTCCATAGAGAGAAATATCAATTTAAGCCTTGTTAGTCAGATGATGTAGGTCTCTTTGACCATATATGGAAAATGTCTATCATTTACTGTATGCCAATCTGAAAGAAGAATTCTACATTTCAAAAGTACAAAACAACATTGACATCTAATGATGCAGTCAGCAATACATCCACCTCACCAGTGACTTAAGAAGTAAAATGAATGATTTTGTCAATGGACTTTGGTGCAGTGTGTGAGGTTTAGACAAACTTGATTGTTCAGTTGAAAAGGCTGATAATCTGTCAAATAAAGGAGACGTTTTATTGACTTGGTCAACTTTTACAGACTAGGTGTCTTTCATGATTTAGCCAGACCTTTATATAGTCGTTGCTGCCATTAGTGTGTCATTTCTAATCCTATTTTTTCTTATTTTGTTTCCCTCTGTCTTGTCACCTTTAGCCCTGCTGATCATTCTGAGCACCATGACTGTGTTCCTGGTTTGAGGACGCTGAAATTACTTCATCTGAAGACACTGAAGACACTCGACAAAACACAATGATATAACGTTAGCATATAAACTCACTGGATGGAAGAGTAGAGATGATGGTGGACCGTCGACTGGCTCGTGGACAGCCTTTCTCTGACTGCTGTCTTGTCTGTGTTAGAGTCTGAAGTCAACAGAAAAACACACGTCATTTAAAATTATTGATGCACATGTTTTGTCCATGTAGGACAGCTGGATTTCTGTCCTAAGTTAGAATGTCTAAATAGCAAACATTTACTCCCACAGCCTCTCTGGACCATGTGGTATAAATATATTAATATGTTTTTATGTTTTGCTTTTTAGCCTTTATGTAATGTTATGATATTATGAACTGTAATAAAAGCTCTATAATATAAAATTATCTGGTTATGACGATGTGGTTTCTCTTCAACAGCTCAACAGACAAGCTTTTTGTTCATTTTCACTAAATAGCCTGGAGTACAAATCTCAGCAGGTAACTCTTGTAGAGTATTCACATGTATTTGAAAGTATTTCACAATGTTTGTTGTACTTTTTAATCACATGGTGCTGATGGCAGTAAGAAACATAATCAAGGACAAGCCCTTAACATTGTAATCCTTTTGGAATCCAAAAACCTAATGACTCAGCTCTGAAAATTCTAGAGTTCAGTGTAGGTGAAGTGAATGATGTTGCTTTATGGAGACATACATTTGTTTTTCAAGACTTCACGACCATATGAACTATTAAACATGCCGAACATTATTGGATGGGAGTTGAACCTTCAGGTGGGTTCAGGTAGGATACTCTGTTTCCTATGACTTTGTATCCCTTCATTTTGTATTAACTCACAGCTATGTGCCCAAATTAAAATGCAACTAAATTACAAAGGTGTGTCACAGTGCTGAGATTTCAACTGCTGCAACTTTGATTAAGGGACATAATTAAATGCCTCATCATTATTACATGAGTGTTAAATCATGTGTCAGACATGAAAGAGAATGTTCTGTGGATCATCTTGTTCTTCAGGTCCTGTCTGTGGTGACTTTTGCTTAACATTAAAACTTACCTGTAAACAAACAATATGCCTATAGTAATTTGAGAGAATTTTAACATACTCACAGCCGCAATTTTACAAAACTGCTTTACAGGAGCTGTACCATTTACTTTTTAACAAACAACACATGCCAAAAGCTTGAACACAAACGGCCTAAGCAACTAAAAAGCTCCAAAGATATCATTGAGACTGTTTTGTCCCAGTGACGTGCGGTGAGGTTCATGGCTGGTGAGGCACTGACTCCTCTGGAGTCAGATTTACAATTGTAAGAACCGAAAAAGAACATCTTATTTCACTATCCATCCAACAGCACCGCCTGATACTGCTTCAATATCTATCAGCATTCGTCTTTCAATGACATTTACACCAACACAAACACATGTACATATTTGACCAACAAAGAACGTTTCTTTTTTACAAATGGACAGATCACCCTTCTTGTGTCTGAGCAATTCATATTTACTGTAAACAAATTAAAGTATAGAGATGAGTGCAGCACAAGTTTAATTTTGACGTTCAGTAAAAATTTCAGTTGTTTTTCAAACTTTAAAATGCTGCTGTTTCAATCAAAGGTTGTCTATCAATTTGATAAGAAAAAAAAATGTAGGAAAAAATCACAACATCATCACAACGTTATCAAACACCTTTTCTACTTACTCCCATCTTATTTAAAAAAGAATAAAAACTTTTTAGCCTTACTTTTACTTATGGATGAAGTCCAAGGTTGTATCTCTCGGTCTTCCTTCACCTTAGCATCATAGATGCTAATGTTTAGCCTCCGTTGCTCATCCCATGCCAAACCAATCCTTGAATATCCAAACGTTTTTAAAGAAATCTGTCTTTGAACGTGCGTGGCTGATCTTTCATGTCTGCTGAGGCTTCTTTGCTAATGTTTCAGGTCACTGTATCCCGAGTTAGTCCAGACGTTATCACACGGTGAGAATAAAAGACAGGAAAGCAGTAATGGCGGTTTCTTGCAGGACAGCCACACAGCCAGTCTTTTCGTTTGTACCACTCCATTTGAAAAGAACGACTCTTCTGCCCCGTAGTTTGAAGCTAACCTTTTAGCTCCGGCGTTGGTCTTTCATAACTTATCATCTTCTGTCTGGACCGAAAGTCCAGTTTTGAGAAACATTTCCGTCTTGAAATACAACCGCAAACGCAGTTCTTACTACTACTACTACTACTACTACTAGCTCTAGCTTGGCGCCGACTTTCAATTGCTTGTTGACGCCAGCTGGAGAGCACCTGTCAGCTCACGTACGACCCCTTGAGGTGAGGTACTGTCTGCCTCCACTGCTGACGTTTATCTGCACCTTATTGGCTGGAACTGAAACTGGCAAGCGTCATGTGACCCAGTTTGATTGGATCGCGCAGTCAGAAGTGAGACACAGCTCACCGCTGCTTCACCCGGAATTTCTGCTCTGTATTTGATCGCGAAATACTCAAATTCGGTGATTTTTACTTAATAAAATGTCAAAAATGTGTAGAGTCAAACTGAAAATGCATCTTTAACACAAATCAGTGGAAAATATATTTATTTCATGTACTTTTTTCTTTTTTATCATGATGGCAGGTGAAGCACTGCCTCCCCTGCCTGCACGTCACTGTTTGTATCACGCCTGTGATGGCTGGCACGAGAAGAATCTCAGTTTAATTTGACTGTCATCATACGCCCTCTAGTGACCAGGATTTAAAATAAACTACAAATGGAACTTTCGAATTGCCACTGTCTTCATAGTTTAACAAACCACTCTCCTGTAGAACCGAGCCTTTGGTCCCGACATTGAATACATTTGCACAGACATTTAAAAGATCTAATTCATTCACCAAGCTTATAATTAATTCTGGTTTGAACCCGTCCTGGACGAGATCTTGATCTACAGTATGTGGGCTTCACAGGGATGCTGAAATAAATAAATATAAACATAATGAAATCTGTGTCTGAAACGTGGGGGCACGGGGAAGAAGACAGGGTGTATAATTAGCGTCTTTCAAGGGACGTTGTAAAGACAACTATTTTGCGCTTTTACAACATTCCAGTATTTAGCTTTTAATGCATTTTCAGGAGGTGTACTGCAATAGCAGAAGGTCATAAAAACATCAAATCAACCAAAACCTTCAGTGTATATAATAAATATTACTCAATATACTGTATACTGTACCAATATGACTGCAATGGCATACTAACATGACTGCAATGGCATACTAACATGACTGCAATGGCATAAAAGAAACAGCAAGCGACGCTGTTGAGCTTCTTCTGCTCCAATGAGAAACAACACAAACCGTGTAAATGTTAAATTCAGTCACAGACATAGAGACCAAGCATTTGTGGGATCACGGTGAGGTTGGTGAAGCTTTGAAGGAAAATAGAAGAAAATGTGAGTCATGGGAAGCTAAAAAAAAACCAACATGGGTTTGTATTTAAACAGGAGGGAGAGAAAGAGAGAAAGAAAGGAAAAAGTCTACTCGCTTGTTCACTAGACCAAGGAACACAATACTGACTATTGCTAAACTTCCACATTCCATTGGTGCTCTTCTGTTTGTTTGTTTGTTTTTTTGTTTTTCCACTAAGAACTTTTTTAGCAAACTTTATATTTTCTAGGGGTCAGCATATTTTGTCACTTAAGGTGGGAACCCAATAAACAACTTACAGTACACAGTAGGTTTTGGAGTACACCAAACAACATACTGGTTTTTGTATGACCACTGAGGGATTGGAGATCACAGAGCAAACAGCTGAGCCTGATGATCACAGACAACATGATTTGTCAAATCAATCAAAGTTAAATAAACACATTAAAGTCTCATACGCGCTCCACCACTCGTCTAAGTCCAACATTCTTTGTGCACATACCTGCAGAAGGGGAACAATAAAGTGCATATTGAACATATTTATACAACATATAAATATAATCATAATTTTATATTAGGAACATTAATGTTAGGACTAATTTTAACAAAAGCTCTCCAACAATGATTGTTTTCAATGTTTATATTCAAAGTGAACCTATTTATTCTGTCTGCACTTCCCTGTACCAAATGATCACTGGCCTGTTACTGGACCTTGGCCTGGAATAATGAACAAAGAAATATAACAGTTAGTAATATTGTCACACTACTCAATAATGTTCAGATTTGGCAACATATTCAAAGGTTATATTATGTTCTATATACTGGTACTGCCGTCACAAAAACACAGACTAAATAACATTCTTGCTGACTGGTACAGAGGTAGAACAACTGGGAATCCCAAACAGAATTTAGAGAAATATCTTCTTTTTTACCCCAGCTTTGACCACCTGACCTCTGTATTCCACAGTCTGTCTTGAACCCTTTTCTCTTATATCTTTGTTGTTTCCATTTCATGCAGATGCTGTATTAGGTCATTCTGACACTTTTGTTTATCAAATAAAGAAATGAGAGCTTGAGCAGCTTCATCATCTCCTAAAAACCTCCATTAAAACCACAGGATTTCTCCAGTCGTTGAACAATCAAACATCAGAGGTTGTCCAGTAATGAATCCTGGGTGGAGTAACAGTTTTTTTTATTGTCTATTCACAGAAGCTGCTCAGGAACAAAAAATGGAAAGTTTGAGTGGAGACGCAGTAGGCAGAGAGAGAGAGAGAGAGAGAGAGAGAGAGAGAGACAGAGAAGGGTACTGTAGTGTTCCCGTTAGGTAAGAGGAGGGGAGGAGTAAAAGGAGGTGGAGAGGAGGAGACAGGGAGGTGGGAGTGAGTAAGAGTGTGGGACTGCCGCACAGAGAAGGAAAATATAGAATCCAGCCTTGGACATTCCCAGGCTTAAGGGTGGAAGTCAAGAGAGGGGAGGCCTGTTTTTACCCACTGATGAGGAGAGGAGAGAGGAGATCTGAACTCCTTGGTGGAGATTTGAAGGAGGTCATGGAGGCTGTTGGACTGTAACTGAGGAGGAAGAAAGTTGACTTTTTTTTTCCTGGGTGGAGGATGTGGAAGGGAAGCAAATGCAGGAAAGAAGTTGAGGACTATGTAGGAACTCCAGACTGAAGTCATGGTAAGTTCCTGGGAAGTGCAGTTTTGGTGAACATTGTCCTGAAAAGTTGTGTTGGAAGACATTAAACTTAAACATGAGGTCAGAAAACCATAGCTTTTGAACCTGAGTTTCTCTGGAAGTAAGATAACATAAGATGTTCTGTTACCTTTAAATATTAACACTTTTTAAAATTATTTTATGTATTTTGCAACTTTTGCATTGATTCCCTACTGTCAGCAATTTGCAGTGGCAGTAATTTACAAGGATGTGACGTTAGTGATTCTTGTGGTGGATGTGCAGAGAGGTTTGCAGCCGTAGGAAAGAAGGAAAGAAAAGAGAGCCTCTCTGTTGCATCTCTGGGGACTTTGTTTACCACCCACACCCACTTGTGGTGTGATCGGTGACACACACATACGCACACAGACCGAGGCAGCCAAGCTTGGCAGATGCCAAACATATGCAAAGACACACCAACACCAATCATGAAAATTCAATTAGGAAAAGAAAAGAAATGAACACAAAGCCAAACGTATCGTTCGAGCTTCTGTTGGGTGTGTGTTGGAAAGGGTGGAGCAATTTTGGCAGCTGGAGGGAAAAAGAAAAAGCAGAAAGAGAGAGCGCAATAAATGAGGAGGGGAGGGCGACTCTTCATTTAACGGGAATTGGGCAGCAGCAAGAGTGGTTTCAGTGATGCCGCATTTTCCATACTGGCCCTGGGAGAAAAGTAAAGCGAGAGTAAAAACATTAACAAAAAAATAAGAAAGAAAGCGGGAACAAGGGATGGCATGGATCTTCAGGGAGTGAAGAACGATTTATCTCTTTCACAACGCAATGGGGGAAAGTTTGGAGTTGAAAAGACTAACAGATGTACAAACATGGAGTGGAACCAACTTTGGCAGATCACAATGGTCAAAAGATTGAAATAAAATCTATTGGAAATTATCTTTATCGGACTGATTATCAGAAATAATCGGTCAACATTCTCTTAACCTTCTGTGAAAAATAAATCAAAATGACATCATCATTGTACAAACATGTCTGAGTGCATTAGCTCCACTGATAGCAACAACAGTGTTAGCAGTGCTAAACTAATGCTTAGTATGATGATAGCAACATTAAGAAAAGTTTAGACAAACTGACAGGTGCTTTAGACTGCTGTTAGCATCACTACCACTAGACCAAAGGATTTAGGGTTAGCACACACAGCAAATACATATGCAAACACAGAGAGCCAAGAGTGTGTGGCAGAGGGCATTTTCATTCCCCACGTCTAGTGTGTTGTGCTGGTTAAACTCTAATAGGATGTATTGTAACAGTATTGTTACAGTCCAGACCAGAGAAGAAGAAAAACAAAGTAGTCTGATGAAATTTGTAGCAGCTGTTTGTTTTAAACAGCTTGGAGCCCCGAGTGGGTGGAGATAAGAGCAGCAGAACAATCCGGACAGGGTCAGTGATGTTGTCAGTCACAGGAATCTGTCTTTAACCCAGTTTCCTGTGTTTGTCAGAGGTTGGGCACGTGCAGACCAAGACTGGATGGCATTACTACATGTGCAGCTTTTGTCTAAAACACTGTTCCCACATTGGTTAGAGTTTCCTCATACAATAATTTTATAGGCATCCAGAAAACTTTCTGCCACACAAATCAGAGCTGTAACCTTTGCTGGATTTTATTCTTATTTGGAGCCTTGTTCTCTGTACATTGTTTAATGACCCAAAACTGCACAGCTTTATGAGAAAGTGTTACTACTAACGTTTAACAGTAACTACTGATTTTCAGCAGCAGTTTTGTGGATTTAGGTGCCAAAAAGTTCAATGGATTTTCCATCTATAGGAAACAACATATGTTCAGGATATTTTGTATAGAAGTTGCTCAGTAGATAGGTGACTGGAGTTGATGACTCAAACCATAATGGTCACTGGTTTAAGTCCTGACTTAAGTTAATGGTCACTGGTTTAAGTCCTGACTTGTCCTGAAATGTTTCTGACATTGTCCTACAGTTGCAGAAGAAAATAATTTTTCCAACTTTTACGCCCTCTGAGGTTTTTTTTTTACTTGAATCTTGCCTCTGGGGAACATCGTAGGAAAGCTAAGATATCATGCACACAGTTGGTTTAGGCCAATTCGAACTTGTTTTGTCTGATTTCTCGTGCAGCATCCCCACAGCAGACAGTGCAGCTTAGCCTCAATTGAGGACTGTCTTTCAGTGACAGACTGTTGAGCTTAAGTGCTCAAATGTGAGCCAGTAAAGTAGATAAGGTCTGATGATTCAGAGATAATTTAAAAAAGGAAATGAGCCTTGGACCTTCTTCTCCTTTTGTCTACGGACTTCTTCTGTTCTTTTAATAACCTTGGTCCTCTCTTTACGGTTTCCTCTTTTTTGTTATGTTTCCCTCTAATCATGTCATCTCCCGTCACTCCTTCCATTCTCTTCCTCTTCTGGGACCAACATGTACTACAGTGGGGGTCTTCATCTGGTTTCTATCATGGTAAGCACTGCTTTTTTCCCATCCATGTCTCCCCCTGGTCAGCCTTCTCACCCCCTCCCAGTCTTCTCTGTCTGGGACTTTCCTTGGCTGTCTGGTTCTCTCAGAGAATCAGAGTCAGGTTGTCTCACTGTCAGACATTAACAAGCTAACTCCAGGTCCAAGTGGAACCATCTGAATTCCCCATTTTCCAATCATTTCCATTCCAAAATCTCATCTCTGAGACTGTATTCGTCTTGTCTCTTCCATTTACGTCAGCATACAGAAAAGAAAGACAGGAAGTGTGATGCATGAATGACATTGGGTAGGGTAGGAACTGTGTACTCTGAGTACTTTGGCGACAATTATGAGGATACACACTCATCCAGTCTGGGACTTGTACTTAATGATCCTACTGAGGTCAAGCTCTGTTTTGGTGATTCAACTTCCAGAGGATTTCAACAGAACAGCCAAAGTCAAATCTTACCTATTGGGATAAATAATGACAAAAATGAAACCAAACCAAATCAAATGGTCACAAACGTCTACTGCGACCAGGGAGATATTCACCCAAAGTACTACTACCCACTGTGCCTTATCATGTATTTTCCTTTAAAAAGAAAAAAAAGAGACTTTTGTGTATTTTTTCAAAGCCTTTGACACCTGCTGCATTATCTGATGTGGAGCCGTCCAATAGAATAATGACTTGGATTCACAGTATGATTTCTCAAAGAGTGGGCTAACAGCTACCAACAGAAGGGGCAACCAGATTAAACAGACTCTGTTGGAGGAGGAAGTTCCCATTGACTTGCCTCTGACCCCTCCCACTCCCCCACCTCCCCTGCAGGGAGTTTTACTGGACTCAATATGTTCTGTCACTGAGCCAAAGGGACGTTTGAACCTCTATTTACAGCGGCTACACCTACACACTACTTCAACACCAACCACGACTGACTGTTTGACCATGGTCTACAACTGCAACACTGTACACATGGTGTATGCAGTAGACTTGTTTCACAACAGGGTGAGAATCATAATCAAAACAAACACATTTGATGATATATTCATCATATTTGTATGTTTTTGTAAGGGTTTATAAAAGAACAGTAAAGACTTATCAATAAGTCAACTGCAGCTGGTCTGTATCCACAAGCTAAGTACAATGTTTGGGCAGTCTACCAAGAGGTTATGGCACAAAATTACCAGGCCAACTAGTATTACATGCCAATAAATCATTAGGACTGTATGCTGGTGCACTAAAGAGTTTTTATGTAAAATCACAAGCATTGACTATTTACATTTAAATAGATTTAAAAATGTATACGTTTATACTTAGAGTTGGTACTGAAGTTAAAACCAACAACTTAACTTCCAAGAAGTTCTTTTGATTGGATTCAGTGACTGAATCACTCCTGGAAAACTGGGCCGCGTTTTTTTTTGTTTGTTTGTTTTTTTGACCCGTTGTGCATCTTCTATCCAAAGTTCCCTGTTCCTAAGGTAGAACAAATCCACCTAAATCTGAGTCCGGTGCCACTTTGGCCACTGCTGCTGTAAGGGTTCGGTGGTGAAGTCAGGGATGAAAAATTCTGCTCCACAGCCAAGAAATAGAGCAGAAAGGAAACAGAACCTGACAAGGTTGCCAAGAACGACTGAGCTCACTCTGCCTTCAGTCTCCATACTGTACCTCCCTCCAGTTTGGGGAAAAGACTCAGGCCCCAACATATACTTGTGCATGGAAAACTGGCTTTCTATTGTATGTTATAAACTTATTTTGGAATTTTCCTTTTCAAGCTATTGTGAAGCTGGTAATTAAGAAAGGTTTTGGTAACGTTTTTTACACTTGGTCTATTGAGAACTTCCAAGAACATGTCCAAAACATTTGATCTTTTTTTTTTTTACAGATTTTTTAGGCTTTTTCTATTTTTAGGTATAATTCTAATTCTAATGATTTTAATTATAATTTTCTTAGGTCATATCTCAGACCTACTTGCTGTATCCTCATGGTCCAGGCACAACACACTATTCAAAACCTTTCCTTATTTTCCGATCTGTTTTGGATCTGTTGAATTTAATTTTTCCTCTTCAGACAAAGTTGCATAACTTGTGGTCCACAGAAACACTGTAGTTTGTGTTTTACTCATTCTGTCCTCTCCTGTGGTGAGCCACAACCCCTCTGCACACAAAATCCAAACCAGCATCCCTCCAAAAATTAGTTTTCAAACACTTTTGAACCTGAGTCTTCTTCCATAAACTCCAGCACTGGCTCCAGATCATTCTCTCCTGGCTCTGCTCTTTTCTTTTTCCATACACACTGTTCTCCCATCCCGTTTTTTTCCTCCTATTGAATTCATCCCTTTGGTGATTGTAGTCATTTGGCCCAGCGTAATCGTTATCAGATGATGTTGGGGGAGTCAAAGGGAGGCGAAACAAGATTGGCTTTAAGAAGAGGAAAAATAAGAAGTGGAGATGTGGGGGAAAAGACACCCAAAAAAGAGTGGTGGGAACTGTCAGGGATGTTAAGATGAAGATTGGCATGAAAATATGAGAGAAAATGTAGAAAGAATCAGAGAAGTGGGAAAAGAGGGAGGGCTAAAAATGTTAAGGTTGTCATAGCAACAGTCAGTGTAGAAAAATAAACAGTTTTATGTGAGCTATTGGATCACCCTTCAACTCAATCTGTGTTTCAGACTATGAGGACAATGGGTGGCTGTAAATTTTCACATAGGAATATTTCTAGTAGGTCCTCAAAATGATTTCTTTAAAACTCACAGTTAAAAATGCATTATTTATAGATGAAAATTCATGTGTCCTTAAAGCTGCAAGATAATGTGCAAATTATCTTTACAACCAAATCCCATATATACAATGCATCGTTGTGAAAGCAAATCCAGTAAAGTAGTGAAAGCCAAAGTAGAACTAGAATATAACACCAGAAGCCCGACCCAGAATCAATAGACAATAGTGAAAACCATCTTTAATTTAGAGAGAAATTAATTCTCTTGAATTCATAAAAGCCATAAAATGTCACCATATGGTCCTGGACACCTAACAAATTTAGAATATATTCAATGTAAAATTAGCTTAGGATTGTGTTTAAATACTGTATATAAAAATGGATAAGACATCATCTTTTTAGCCAAAAAACTAACCAAGAAGACAGACGAGTAGCTAAATATTGTAGGCTAAATCTGAGAACAAAGAACAAGCAGAAGGTCAGCCTAGAATATAATCAAATGTAACCCTAAACACAACAAGCCGATATTAGGCGGAAAATAAAATTACAAATTGATACTAAAAATAGCTGTGAATTAAAGTATAGTTAAAACCAAATGTCTGCTGTACCTGATGTAGCTAAATCTCAGACAGAAAATATATAAAATTAGCCAAATCCAAGAATGAACCTAATGGAAAAACCACTGGAAGTAATCAAAGAAAACAAATTAAATAAAAGGTGTAAAAAATAATAATAATAACAAAGGTCAGTCCAACTAAAGTTAGTGCAGCAGGAGCTAACGTTAGCCAACAGACAGAGAAAATATTTAATAACACAAAATCCTAAACCCCTAAAATCAAATCCATTTTAGCAGGTCTTTACCTCTCTTACTGTACCAGGCTTTTTGATGGTAAACATTTCCTTTTAGCAAAATCTAGTTTTAGGATTTAGTCTAAACTATTAGCATTTTAAAAATAAGGGATCATAGAATCTTGTTGGCAAAAATGAACATGTGCACCTCTGATGAAATATGTTGGCTGGATTAAGTTTCTGGTTAGTCAGTAAAATAGGCTTAATGGTCGGGGAAAGGTTGGGGTTGGCTCAATAGTTGAGGCTGTTCTGATTATGGAGTCCAGGAAAGTGATTTGAGGGTCCTCATAACTACTGATAGATAAGCATGTGTGTAACCAGGAGTTAATGTTGCAGTGGTTCCTGGACTCTTTTGTTCTGGGTGTTTTTACATTTCTTGGTCATGGAGGAAATGTTTGACACTCCCCAGACCATACAACAGGAAGTTGAATGTCAAATACGTGTGAGTGTGTGTGTATATATTAGTTTGTGTGTGTGTGTGTGTGTACGCATAAGATTGTGTGTCAGCAAAAAGTGAAACACGTCGGCTGTTAAACACAAACACAGACATCAGAGTTGATTCAGGGTCTGCCTATGAATTAACCCTTTCTTACCGTCTGTTTATCTGTTTCTTTATCCTCTCAGGGTTCGGAGGCGATGGAGGACTGCGTCCAGGGGGCACTGTCGTCACTTTATCCCCCTTTTGAGAGCACAGCGCCACCTTTACTCTCCCAGGTATAGACATGTGTGTATTTCTGTTAAAATAAAACATGCAGCGACAATTGAATCTAGAGTTAAAACAATTGATTCTGACATTAATAACTGGGATTTCTAGTTATTTCGTCATTGTGAAATTCAGCTTTTAAATCATAAAACCATTTTAAAATGTACACATACATAAGGGGTGTTCATTTGTACAAAGTAGAAAACAAACATACAAATTGATTATTATGTTGTCCCACAAATTCCACGCAGCCTTCACCAAGACGTCTTACTACTGAAAAGACACCTTGTAATGGATTATATGATGGTTTTCTAGTATTAATTCCTGATGACATGCTGTGAATTTTTAAGCATTCCATGGGCAAATTGTGTTTCATTTTCTTAAGATTCTCAAGGGTGTAGAAAAGTGATGTAATGTTGTTAGAACTGTAGTTTTTCCAGTCGTAGGTCTTAAATCACATCTTTTACCGTATACAGCAGAGTTTTTCCCACCGCTTTCTCCTCAATTTCTTTCTCAGGTTTTCTCAGTCCTTGAGTCAACCTATCAACATGACAGTCTTCGCTACCTCCTGGACTACTTTGTTCCTGCCAAGCACCTCCTGCACAAACTGCAGCAGCATGCCTGTGTGAGTCCCAACCCCAAAGAACCCTCTGAAAACCAGAACAGACACACACATAACTCACACACACCCTTAAAGGCAAATCAAACTTTAAAAAGAGTTGCCTTTACTGTCTTTTGTAGAAAAACTACTTTGCAGTTTTTGTTTTTTGAGTCCTCTAGTGGTTTAAGTCAAGACAAGTGATTAGTCAAGTCCTGTGGCTAAAAGTCAATGGGGATATTTCCACGGAAAAGACTGGAAAAACTGGGGCCAATTTAAGCCATGAATCCAGTTGAACCTAAAAAAAAAGTCTGTTTTGGTCACTTTTAGATAGTGTTAGAGCAGATAGGCAGGAAATGTAATTGGAGAGAATGGGAGTGACAAGCAGTAAAAGGTCCAGCTGGCTTGGAGTCCAAGTTGGGGCCCGCTGTTTAGAGTGCATGTCTACACATGTAGCAGCAAAAGCCTTTTTATTCAGCATTAAAGTCGGCCTGACTTTGTTGGTGTTTGAGCTGCTTGAGTCGATTTATATAAAGAATAATGGTGCAAAGAACAAAAATGACTAGAGGAGAAAGGTTGGTATGTACCAGCAAGGTAACTGCAATATTTCATTATCAAAGTACTGGGATCTTCTAGCACTGGGCACACCTTTGCAGGAAGAGTGGTTGGTTGGCATCAGTTGGCGTTGTTTCCTGCACAAAGTTGGTTCATACAACTGCTTTATCGTGGTTTGATCTGTCTCTATTTGCTTCATGAACGTGTTTTAGCGAAGTGAACACTGAAACTCTACACAGTATGTCTCTTAATTATACTTTAGAAGTATTTAGAAGTATCATTTGTTTTGGCTTTAGAATTTGGCATTCTAAAACATCTGACATGTTTTTCTGTGATCACATCACTCAGAAGGGTCCCTAAAAGCTCTGCCTTCATTGGTACCTTGTGTTCAAAAGTGCAGTCAGACATGCAGCAGAGTGTAGCACCTGGTCACATGAAGAGCCCTCCTGTGCATTAAGGGAAAGTTCAAGGCATGCATTATATGTCACATGCATGACCCCTCTTTACGAGTCGTTTAGCTACACTCAGGAGGGTCCGGTCTCAGAAAATCTTTACTGGTTAGTAAAATGAGTGAAAGTATCTGGTGAAATCTGAGACCCTCCAGCATATGTCACACTTCAGACAGAAGTAGTTTCCTGCGTCAGGACCTCCAATGATGAAAGAAATTTACAGAAGTAAAGAGACTTTTTGGCTGCATATTTAATCTGAGCAGGACCATTGGTTGCACTAAGCCAACAGTGTGCAATCAAGCAGCTTGTCGTCATTGTTTCTAAGACTAAGGAAATAAATAAATACGTCATAATTTTTCCATTTTTTTCTGAGACCCACTACAGCTAAACAAACACAGTTTTGGAACATCTTTCTCAGATTTCCGAGTTCAGATTTCCTACTGTTACACTCAGACGTGTGCAGCCATTGTGAGCAAACTGTGTTTTCATTGTCGCTGTAGACGGGAGTTAGACTGTGAGTCACGACAATAATTCCTTCCATATGTGAGCGTGTTACTGCTGAGAGAGAAAGGGAGAAAGAGAGGGAGAAAGAATGAGTAATGGAGGAGGAGGTGGAGGTTGAGGAGTGGGAGTTGAAGACAGAGAGGGAGCAAACATGGCATTCATTCATGGGGCTGCTGGCGTGCGCGTGCATGCACGGCCGTGCAAGAAAAAAAACATTAGATGCTGGATGTTGTGTAGATTATAGTAGACTGATTGAGGATTTTGGGAGGAATGGGAGGTGGGGGACGAGGAAACAAAACACTGGGGATCATTGAGGGAGAAGGAGGCAGGAGGGAGGAGTGCTGGTGCATACTGGGAGTTTACAGAATGTTGCACTAACTCAGAAGAGACAACGTTTTTTTTGTAGGAAAAGGGGTAAATGTTTTGAAGTAAGCTTACTGTTAGAGTTTCCCTTAAACAGAGACAAGATGGCGCTCATAAAGGACAAATTAAACAAAAGAGAAAGCAAACGGGAGACAGACATAAGGCCAGATGGAGGAGAGGTTGAGTAGGGGACTATAATTTGATCAGGTCTCATGAGTTTGAAGGGCACGGAGGAGAACGAAGGGGGAGGAGGCACAGCTCCATGTCAGTCGATTAGACGTGACTGGGAAACTGCAGAGGGAGGTTCTGGATTGAGTTTTGTTCTTCAGACTGAGAGAGAGAGTCTGGACATAGATCTGACAGAGCATTGACTAAGGTGGGAACAGTGTTTGGAGGGAGGATAATTAAATCCATCCCTGCAGGGCCCTTCGGCTTGTTGTGGGTTTCTTGTTTATTTAGACACATGTTGTTTAGTAAGTTTTGACCTTCCAGACTACAACAGTCTTTGATGGACGCACAGCTGCATGTCGGTGACTGACTCCCCCCGTAGACAATTCCAGGGACTTCTAACCTCCGTCATGTTAAGCTAAACAGATTTTGTGGCGATCTGGAAAAAAGCCTCACATGCAGATCACATGTCTGACATTTGTGTGCAGCACTGGGCCAGGGCCAGCACAGCTTCTGGATAGCGGTGGTTGGCTCTGTATTAGTTCTAAAAATTAGACTCATCTGAGCGACCAAGCTGAAAGTACAGGCTTGCAGAGCTGCAGCTGGTCGGTGTGGACTGTGGTTTGAGAGTGGGAGTGCATGTTTGTGCATGAGCATTAAATGGAAAGGTTTTGAGGCTGTGAAGGTTTGGAACTGTAGGTCTCCAGGATTGAGAGAACACAACAGTCCAGCCGACAACAAGGAGAGAATTTGCAGATGTGTTTTGTTTTATGCTTGTTTTAAAAATCATATTATGTGCTCTTCTCAGTCTCAGTATATTGGTTGCTTGTTCCTCCACTCCGGTTGGCCCTTATGCCTGGGCGAGAAAGTAGTGGTCCAACTTTCCACCTTGGACTGGAGGCTCCTTCGCTGCAACGACTTCTACCTGCAGGTTGTACCCTTTTCTACACGCTGCCCCCGACTGGCTCTGAAATGTCTGGCACCTGGGGGACGCACTGTTCAGGAGATATTGGTGCCCGAATCGCAGCACCCTCTGGTGTTCACAACTGAGTGGCTGCACAGCATCAATAAAGAACGAGGCCACAAGAGAGAAGGTAGGAACCAGAGGAAAGAATGAGCAGTGTTAGCTTAACTGCTGTTGTGATCATTGTGGTCAAAATTCACTTATAGTATTTCCAACTGCCTGGGGTAAAAAAAAAAGAAGAGGAGTTTGCATAAAAACATTTGTTTAGCACGTAAACAAAGATACTTTGTGTTGTAGACGAAAAACAAAATGACACTCTACTCTCTCATCCTGCACAGTTGGAGGAGGGCTTGACACCTGTCTGGTAAGCACATGTGATGGTGTGCTCCGCCTTCCATGGAAGGAGGTCGTCTACCCAAAATTCATCCACGACCCTTCTGAGGAATTAGGCCTGATGTCAAACTGTGATGGATCCCTGTCCAGCCGTTTGCCCAGTGATGGAGGCAGCAGCCTTGGAGGATGGGGTGGCTCATCATCTGGGGAACCTGACTCCTGGTCCTGGGATGAGGAGGAAGATGATTTACCTCCAGATGGTCTGGAATCTGAGTCTGCACTTCCCCGAAGAAGGCGCAGTGAAGATGGTCTTGGAAGGACAGCTAGACAGCCTGAACTTGATGGAGACTATGTTGAGCTGCTGGAGCCCAGAGGGGGCCCCGATGGAGGAGTTGACCCTAGGCAAAGGTACCTGGAAATGCATGGGATCTCTAAGACCAAGACTTTGCCTCTGTGTAGAAGAGGTAAAGCAATCAAACTCCGAAAGGGCCGAGCTTGGGGGTATGGAAGAGTGGACAGGTCAGGAAGTTTTCGGGCAGTTACCAACAAAAGTGATCGGTTGCTCCCCCAGCCTCCAACAGGAGCAGTTGAACCGGGCAGGGGAAGAAGGTCTTACTCCTCCTCTGTCCAAGACTCTGACGAAGGTGATAAACTGAGAAGGGACTATGAGGCTTTAGAAAGTGGACTTTATTTTGATGGCCAATTCAAAGAAAGAAGACCAGGCGTTGGCAAGGAGCGAGACAGCAATGGGCTTTCACAGCCATGCAGAGATGAACCCAAAAGTAAAGACTGTGAGAGTGGAGACACCTTGGTTACCACCAAAACCCACTACTCAACAAACCACAAATTCGTAGAGGGCCACTCAGATAATGGGTTTCACTCCGACTCAGTTTTTGAGGACACTGACAAACCTCTGAGTGGGGACAGCGATGCCACAACACCAACATCAGACGCACCAGAGAAGCTGTTTACTGGAGTCTCAGAAAGTAAAGAACTTTCTAACATTGACTCCAAAATGAAGAGTACTACAAGCTCTAATGCAGCAGAGGAAGGAGATGAAGAAAAGACAGAGGACAGAATGTGTCCTAGAGGAAAGGAGGTGAAAACTGCAGGATTCAGAGCACCTAGGTAAAGTTTAACTTGAAGAGCCAACGTTTTGATCTTATTAGCTTTCGTTTTCACACTAAGGCATGAAAGAACAGATAACACTTAGGTGCAACATCTGCACAAAGTATGGATTGTCCAAATGTGCACGCGTGTAGACCTGAAACATGTGGTAAAACATTGTTTTTATTATGAGGAATTTTCCTTGCTTCCTCTTTAGGCGAAAAAGGAGGGGAAAGGGGGCCAAAGGAAAAGCTAAGTCTGGTGGCCGAGTACACCAGAGAGGCTTGAAACAGCAAAACAAAGCACCTCAGTCAGGTCCTACCAACCACTCAACCCTAACAAAGCTGCCTATCAAAGAAAAGACCCAGACCAAACCGACAGAGCAGGCTGACAAACTTGATGAAGTGGCCAACGCTGATGATGTGGATACTGGAGACAAGAAAAGCACTGAAGGCATGTAAAGGAAATTGACCAGCAACATAATGTCTGAATAATCCCTTACACCTAACTGTTTGTGTCAATAGGGTCTGAAACCAAATTGTTGCCTGTTTGCAACGGCCAATCAGACACATCATCTATTAATGAGTCTGGGTCAGCGGAGATATCTCCCGATCAAGTGAACGGCGTCATGTCTAAAGAACCTCCATTGCTCAGGGAAGTGGACACTGATCTTCTGCACTCAGGGAAGCTGAAGTTGACAGGTAATAGTCCTTTATGGTTTTAAATTCTTAATCAGTCAACATTAACAATAAACGTCTTGTTTAAGTTGATGTTCTTTTCAGATGTCTATTAAAATACCTTGATCCTAATTTTTATTCTGGCATCTCTTGAACTGGCATGTTACATTCTGCAGGCCCAAAGGCATTGTTGGAAAGAGCTGAGTCTTATCATCTGTCATGTTTCTCTTGCCCCCCCTACTGGATGGTTTTTGTGCTGCTGATATGTCACAGGTACTGTGGACAGGCTGGGACGTGCATTGGTCATCATAGAGAGAGATGAATCACAGGAGGGGGAGAAATTCTGCGAACAGGAGATGGCTCGGGTTCTGGCCTGCTACCACAGAATCACGCGGTAATACTGTGACCAAGCTGTTCAATGGTTTCCCTCTATAAGATATGTCGCAAGCCCTGGAGAAACCTTGAAAATAACTATGTTTTAACTACGTTTTAATGGTTCAACATCAACAATGCTGTGACTACATAAAACACTACTCTATGTAAAGTAAAAAAGAAGAGTGTTCCAAGGGATGCCATACTTAGTTCTTCCAAATATCATCTTGGGTTAATTATTTCAGATTTGGCACAAATGCTTCCTTTGAATCAGGGATCAAGATTCTCTAAGTTTGAGTGGCAACAGGTTTAACAGTCAAGGTCACGCTGACTTAGAAAGTCAAAATCATGGTTTCTCAAGTGTTGAAATCCTTCACGTCAACAAACACTTTTTATGAGTGTGGAGAATCATACATGTAAAAACTAGATGGTAGATTTAGGTCCAGTTCACTCCTGTTCTAACCCTGTGCTCCATCTGTCCTCATCAGGCCAGCTGCCAAAGAAAAAGGTCTCACTGTGCTAATGGACAGCAGACGAGCCCCACCCTCTGTCCACTGCCTCTCTCTCCTTAAAATGTTCCAGGTAAGGGGTGGGGGCTGGGGGAGGGGGGGTGGGGGGTCAAACTGAATAAATGTTTGCTGGTGTGTTTTTAATTTGTCTGCAGATGTGATCAAGTAGCTCAAGCACATGTTGACTTTTTTTGTTTGGTGTACATGTGTCTTCCAGAACTTGGTTCCTGGAGGTCTAGGGTCCCTTCTGGTTTTGGTGGAGGAGCAGCAGGAGTCTTTTTCTCATGATCTGGAAGGAGCTGAGGTGACTTCATGCAAATGACATGTTTACGGGCAAATGCACACACGCTGCTAGAAGCGCAATAATGAAGTGCGTGGGGAAAATGAATGTTCCCCAAAGGAACCTCCACTGCCTAGAATCATAACAACGCCGGCGTCTGTTCATTTACAAAATGCAAACGAATGGAAATAACATTTTATAAACCACATTTGCTTATGTGCGCTGCTAAACGACTCGATGAAAATCAGATGCTCAGAGCTGTGGCTCAGTCTCGGCCCTGATTTCCATACATTTGGCACAGAGCTGGTGTTTGTAAACGACTCCCGCTAAAGTGCTAATTCAGCTCACTGCTCTGTGTTGATGTGCACTCTCTTTCACACAGGCATGAGAACTTTTTTTTTTCTCACCATGTGTTTTGCATTTCAAACCTGGCTCCATAAAAACGCTGCATGTTACAGGGAAATCCTGCCCAACATATTTTAACACTGTTTGGAAAAAAGGACAGAAGTGTTTACTTTAACTGGTGTAGTCACAAAAGGAGATCATTTTTATTACTATATATACCGTAAATTAAATGGTCACACATTACAATACTTTTTAGTCTGTATATGTTATATTACTACTTAGCTTAAAATGACCCTTGGTTTGAATCTAACATCCCCAAGGCTAAAGCATAGTGACATCACTGTAATTTATGTCACTGTCTTAACTTCATTAAGACTTGACTAATTGTGCTTTGCTCTAAATGTTTCCTCCCATCTTTAGATCCACGTGGTTCTGGGAACAACTGTCCTTCAGCAGTATGTGGACAAGCAGCAGCTGCCGGTGGAGATGGACGGAGACTTTGTCCACTGCCATTTAGACTGGCTGACATTCAGACTAGTGAGGGAAATTTCCATTTTTTTACTTTTATTACGTAACTAAAAGGAGAATTTTCCTATGTTTTGTTGTATGGTAGATTATTCTGTGTGTCTTGGAAAATTGGCAGGAAATTGTCACGAGGGACATTTAAATTTGATGACATGTAGGCTTAAACTTCTAAAAGGTTTAGCATTTTTCTCAGAGTCACTGCAGTCGAAATATCTTGTCTTTTCAAAACAATCAAGCCTTTCTTCCTGAGTTCAGTTGCTGCTAACATTGCTCACAGCAGCCCAGACGTACAGGTCTGAGGGAAGTAAAACAGGTTTAGTGCACTGTAATTAAAACTATCCGCAGTAAATGTAAGAAAAATCAGCAGTAAAAGTGAGCACTTAGGTTATGACAGTAGAAGGTCCAGATAAATGAGGTCAACTTTGGTGGTCAGAGTTTCACAGATTTACAGGAAGAATAAATCAAGTCCAACACCAGAAAAAAACTAAACGGAAAAGGCACTTAAAGGTTTTTGCCTGCAGACAGTTTATGTTGCAGTATCCAAACAAATCGAAACAAGTTCCTCTTCATGACCTTTTTCATGAAATTTCTCATGGATTGGAAAGGATTTTGGAAGAGTCCCCTCTCTGCCATGAGTGTCTTGAGCTCTTTGTTTTTGATGAGATAAATAAAAATCCATTCTCACAAGCTCTTGTTTTTTTTTCCCTTCAGAGCCTGGAGAGTTTGACTGAACGTTGTGAGAGCGCCCTCTCACTGCTGGATGAGGCACTGCAGTCCATGGAGGCTCAGCCAATGCCGGACAACATCAAGGTTTTTTGATGTTGTTTTAAACCACACAAAAATAAATAAAACCTCAACAGACAAATTAAAGTTTTGCTGTTTGCTTTCTCTAGAACGTTCCTCTGAGTATTGACAAACACCGACAGCTCATGGCCAATGTCTTGGCTGACCAGCGGTTAACGGAGCTGCAGCAAAGGGGCGGAGCCTGGCTTGCAGGACTGACCAATAGCTCGTCTAGACTGCCTCAAAAGTCACCAGACTGCAGGTAGGCCGGTGACCTGCTTTTCTTGTCCAGATCAAACCAGCTGAGACTAAGTCATGTCAAAAAGCAGATGAGTTACAGGACCATGATACACACTGACAACCAAAGAACCAACAATAAGACAAGTCATGGACTGTCAGGTGGAAAGTCCAGACCAAAATCACAAGTCAGGGACTTAAAAGAAACAAATACAATACATCAGTTTTACGTCTTTAGTACTAATTGAAAAAATGTCTTAGTGGTAAATTTATCATTGACATGATGTCACAGACCAGATGTAGGAGGTTCGTAGGCTGAAGTGTCCTCAGCCGCTGCTCTGGGACAATGACAGATATACACCGCCAAACTACTTTGGGAGGTAAAGAATCCTTGACGTAGAAATGAATTATAAACATAAAAACACAGTACACAGGCAGCAGATGTGTCTCTGGAGACAGAGCATGGCTCTACATGTCTTCTCCCACCAAAAGTCTGGTCCCCCAGTCAGACAAAATAATTAGTTATTGGACCAGTTACTGGTTAAATCCATTAATCATCGTGGAAACAAAGTTGTTTGTTTTCAAATAATGAAAACCAGCTGGAGGAGACCAGAGTCATAGGGTGATTGTCTCTCAAGGATGATCTAAACTCTGATGCATTCGCTTTTCCTCCAGTGGAAGAATGCTTTTGGCTCAGGGTGTAAGAGGAATGTGACCAGTGGACATTTTGAGGGGCAGGTCCACTGCGAAAAACGAGCGACACATGGAACCGTCGGCTGCCGTGTTATTGATTTAGTAACGCCAAACCCCCGTGTGTTGTTAACAGTTTGTTGACAGTTTTTAAGATTTTTTAAATGAAACTAGTGGAACAGTTCAAATTTAAAATGGGAGACAGTTAACCTGACTCGACACTGATCTTCTGTCTTCCATTATGGGTTGAGGATGTACATCTGCCTCCACATCCTCCTGGCTAACAGAGACCAGAAGTTAAAAAAGAAGACAAAAAAAATCTTCTTTGTGTGGTAAAATGGGTTTTTGTTGTTGTATCAGGGCTGCTCTTGCTGCAACCTCCAAACTCTACGACAGCGTGGATGACGCCCTGCATGGATTGGTCCGAGTTTCCAATCAGAGGGGACGGGACCTGGAGGCCCTTGGACGACTAGCGGGACTGGTGAACAAACTGGACAAGGTGTGACAGTGAAGAAGGGGGAGAAAAGCTCGGGGCAATTTCCTATTTTAGTTCTCTTTTCCATATGACTTGAAGGATCAGTGAATAAAATAAAAAAATAAAAAGGAATCTGATATCAAGTTCTTATTAGTAGAGGACGGTCACCCATGCATGCATCCAACTTAAGAAATTTCCTCACATCAGATACTCATCTTCCATTGTGCCAGTTCATAGTTAAAAAATAATAAAAGCATTTTATGTGTAATCTTAGTTTTATCAAAATTGGCTCTGTCTATGCCAGTGCCAGTTAGTTAGAATAAAGCTAAACTAGCTAAGAGTGTTTAAAATTCAACAGGAATTTTTAAATTAATGTTTTTAAATGAATTGTTTAAAATGCACTTCTCCAAATGCACATTTAACCTGATAAAAAAACTCAGTGCCTTGTTTTAAGTTTCACTCCCACATCTGTTGCCTTTGTTCCTCCTTTGTACAGAAGAACATATCTCATGTCCTGTTCTTCTAACTGCGTTCCTTCCTAACCCTCCGTCTGCCTGTTCTATTTCACAGTGTGATAAGGAGATTGAACGAGTGCAGTCACAGCTGGAGGATTACAAGGAGCCTCCACTGTCGCTCAGCAGACTTTCACTGAAGCAGCAGAAGTTTAAGACATTCCGAGAAACAGCCAACGTGAGTGCTTCAGCTCGGTCCAGTGCAAAACAGATGATATAATCTGTTTTCAAATTTTGTAGATTATGAAGGAAACCCAGAAATAAATACAGCTGTATGTTAAGTAAAGTGCAAGCAAATAAATAAGAGTTAAATCTGAAATACCATGAGCTCAAACTAAAACATTCTGAAAAAAACAAACAAAAAGGAAACATAAAAACATGGACATTATGTTAGCTATCTTAGCTGAGTGACAGTCCAAACAACAGCTGTATTAGTTCAGAAGAAGTGATCATTTAGTCCAGCCATGAAATGTTCCAAGTTGAATAAAGATAATTTCACAGATAAGACTCTTACCTTTAGCAGCCTTGACTTTCCAAAGTCAGAGACTTATGGGACAGGGGATCTTCTTGACTCTTCTAGGATCTTCACAGTGAGACACTGTCTGTGCTCAACGACTTGGAGAACTGGTGTGAGCTGGACTGGGTCGGACTGAGTGAGGTCCAGATCCGTCTTCCTCCAGTGAGAGAGAAGCTGAGAGACATGTCCCACTGTCTGTCCGACTGCTGGACAACACTGGACAACACACAGAGGCTGCTGTCCACGCTGACAGAGGTGAGACAACACAACATGTGTTAGACACCAGATGTCCTCAGACACCAGATGTTCTTGAACACATTTGTACTGCTGTATTTCTGTGATAGAACCCTTCCCACCAGTGGTTCCCAATGGGGACTGTGCCCACCTAAAGGAGCATTAAGATGTTAATGCGCCACTTAAACATTACACACTTACCTTTCTTCTCTCTCGTCTCTCGTCTTTCGTCTCCACTACAGGCCACTCAGTGGTGTGATGCAGTCTCCACCACCTCCTCCTCTCAATCCCAAACAGTAAACACCTGCCCCCTGGCGTCTTTACCTCCAATACCCCCATCACGCTTCCAGGATGCTCGGTCCCTGGCCATAGAGCTGGGAGGTGGGGCCCTGCTGGACCTGTGGACCCAGACTGTAGAACGTTACCAGAAGACTGTAGCGCAGGTGAAGCCTCGGTTCCTTCAGACAGACAGGGGCCATAACCAGGGTCAGGGCAGACCTAAGACTCCCTCTGCCAACAGTCTGTGGGATCTGATGGGTCAAGAGGGAGAGGGAGACTGGGGTCTGGGAGCTGGAGGAGGTGATGGGGGGCTACAGTCCTGGGGATCCTTGGCATCACTGTTCAGACCACAGACCTGCTCCACCCTGAAGATTGGAGAAGATAAGGGGAGTAAGAAAGATGGAGCAGGAGGAGGAAGTGGAGGAGGAGCAGGAGGAGGAAAGTTCCTGCAGAACCTACTGAATCCTGGGAAGAAAAGTGTGAGTTCTATTTTATCAAATCCGAAATGGTTTTCCTCTAGAACCAATTCATCAAATATTGTAGCAATATTTTGGCTAACCTTTATGTGCGTTTCTGATTTCACCTTAAACCTTTTTGTTGTATCTTAGAATAATAATAAGCTAATTAGCTAATGTAGGCTACTAACATTTTGCAAAATCTCTACTGAACTTAACCTAAACAAACCCTGGCTATTAGTGGCTGTACTTTTTTGGCAAGAGATCTCTATTTACAAATCTGATCTACTGTGCTATATACACTGCTACAGTGGAACCTCGGTTATCGAACGCCTCCCTTTTCGAACAGTTCGGTTCATGAACAGAATTTTCAACCAAAACTCGGTTGTTGAACAAGCCAACAATATCAGGTGGGCAGGAAGTGATCCCTTTGCTATTATAGCACATGCTATTACTTCTATTTTTTTTATTAAATAAATCACCATGGGAAAGAAAAGTAGTGAGAACAACAATATAAGTGAAGAAAGATTATACTGAAGCAGGAGAATGGCCCTCGTGTTTTAGATCTGGCTTTACAGTACGGCTTAGTGAAGTTGTTGATTTGTACTACTGATGCTACTGATTTGGATTATTGAAAAGCAGTTGGCTGAAACAGTATTTCAGGGACAATAATTGGTGAGAAAGCGAAGCGTCCAATCACGACTCCTCATTACCAGTAAGGATGAATGAAATTGTCTTTCTTATAGCTTTTTTCAGTTGTGTTTATCTTTTGTTGTTAGATCTAATTATTTTCATTGGCTTCCTGTGTGAACCTGTACAAAATGTTGCTTAAAAAGTTTGAGCAAACAATCATCCAGGGTCCAGGAATGGATTAATCCATTTTACACTGATTCCTATGGGGATAAAATGGTTTTAGTTTTTGAACTTTTCAGTTCACGATCAGCCTTCAGGAATGAATTAAGTTCAAAAACCGAGGTTCCACTGTACATATATATATATATATATATATACATTTTTTTTGTTAATATATTCTGATATTTGTCTGTGATTCATTTCTTTTCACTGATTGTTCTTCAGCATTATTATTATTTTGACAGCATCAATGTTTGGTTTATTCGTCATCTCTTTCCTCTTTCAGCCAGAGGCCTCACTCCCCACCAAACCCCCAAGAAAACGACACCCTAGTTTTGACCTCCAGGCCCTGCTGGCACCACGCAGAGGTGCTTCCACCCCTAAAACCCCCGAGTCTCCAGTGGTCGGAACTAACCGGAACTCCCCCATGTCGTGGTTGGGCAGACGGACATTGGCCGACCCAGTTATTGCAACTGGGATGGCAGCAGCTGTACCAGGATGGAGCAGCGGTGGAGGAGGAGGAGCAAGTGGAGGCGGAGGGGTGTTGATACGAGGAGTGGAGGTCAGCAGTAAGGAGGTGGTGGACCACACAGGGTCGCCGAGGCAGCACGTGCTTCTGGGAAGGACAGAGAGGGAGACGGGCACAGACAGAGCCGGGTCAACCACTCAAAGGTTTGACTTTACTTCCGTTTCTTATACAGTTTTTAAATGTTTGCAGTGTTAGATAAGGCTGAAGTTAAAGTGTGTGGAAATTGTCAAAATAATAATAAAATCAACATCAAGTGCTAAAAGTTTGACTCAGTGGAAAGTCAGCAAAAAAAAAAAGTTTCAAGTCAAGTCCAGATAAAGTTTCATGACAAAGTGAGCATGTTCAATTAGCCAGTAGTATGCTGTGTACAATCTCGTCTGGGTAAACAAAGCTACCAGCAATCGTTCGCAAATGCTCTTATCTCAATTTTAAAACAAGAATCCACATTTTTTAAGCCAAAAACTATTTTCCACTGTCATTTACCTTATTTTTTGCTTTATTTTGCAATATAGCGAACATTACGTGAGATCGAATTTAAAATAAAAAATCTGTGACGTACTGAGGGAGTGAAAGGAGAACCACGATATAGAGAGGGAACACTGTACATAGGGTCAAGTTAAGGCCAAAGTCACTGAGATTCAGTCAAGTATCATTTAAGTCAGGGTCTGTATCACTGAAGAAATTCAAGTTTGATTCAAGTCTGAGTCCAATTCCTCAAGCATTTTAAACCTGCAGGTTAGAGAAAAGGCTTTGTATCCAGTGTTTCAAGGCAGAGATTGAGTCACAATCCTTAAAATCGAGTCAAACACTGCAATCAGAACCTAGTTACGTTCTCAGGGTTCCTGTGGTCCCTGAAGAGAAATTAAACGTTGATTAAAGTTTGATTTCATAAGATAAGTCTAAGTCCTCTTATGATAGTTGCAAATCTGTAGCCTTAGACATCACTGCCTCAGACGCACAGGGCCTTTAAATATGCAAAGCAGAAGTGAATTAGGTAAAAGGTCTGCCTGAAATCTAATAAAGAGGTGATTCATCCTCCCTGAGCTATTTCAGGCAAACTGAAGTCAGGCTGATTCCATCAGTTGGCATCAAATCAAACACCATTTTGTTACAATGTGATGTGTGATTTCTGCCCACTTGTTAAACCCTTTACTCCCTTTTCTCCTCTTGTTCATACCTTTCTTATCTGACTCATTCCTCCTTTTTTCTCTCTTGTGTCTTCCTGCGGTCTGTCCTCCAGTAAGCTCTACCTGCTCTGGTGCCGTATGCTCAGTTCAGAGAGGCAGTATGTGACTGTGCTCAAGGGCGTGGAGGAGACATACCTCCCTCTGCTGGAGCTCTCAGACACTCCAGCCCCTATCAGGGGCAAAGGCGAATCCCTGTTCCCCAACTGGGCCGGCCTGAGCTCCTTCCACTCGCAGAACCTTCTCCCTGCCATGGAGGGCGCTCTTGTACAGAGCCTGCTGCAGCAGGACTGCTTCAGCAAATACGTAAGTACACAATAGATCCTGCCCCAATTGTTGCGGTTCCACTATAGATTAGGTTTCCTTCTCAAATCACATCACATTAACAATTTTATAGAAAAACCAAGATTGGCAGAATGCAGCCCACTCTAAAGAACACAGCCATGAGTCATCATAGCACATTTCTTGCACAAATCCATATATTTTTAAAGGACTCCTTTTCCCACAGAAAGACAAGATGAATCCTGACTAAAGGCTAAATACTTTTCTATTGATCTATTTTTTCCCCTATCACAGAGGGATCAGTTTCTCCAGTATTCACACTACATCAGAAACAAACCAGAGCTGGACTCTCCCCTGGTCACACAGGCGGCTGAATTTTTTAAGGTAAGATTTCTTAACCAGGAATGTGTGGAGTTAGCCAAATTAGCTAAAACTGCTCACAAAACACAACCTGTTTTTTACTTTAACAGTGTAAAGAACAATAAAAATGATAACTATGTCGAGGTCACTTGGTTCGCTGTTTATTTCCCAGAAAATGAGTGTGAGACCATCACAAAGACTGAAAAGTAACAGTGGCAGCAATTAAACCTGAACTGTACAAAGTTAAAGTAATTACCTGTTCTGCCTGCAGTAGAAAAACCCATTAAAGAAAAATTATCCAGGAAGTAATTTCTGCTTGCGTGCAACAATTAACTCTAACTAATGTGTCGGCACAGTCTTGAGATTATTTTTAAAAAATTACATATTTAAGTCAGGGAGGAGCAGTTCTTTTATATGGCCACAAGGGGGTAGTAGAAGCTGTATAGCAGCAGCAGGTTTTTTAACAGCTTGAAGATGATGGCTGCAGGATGTAGGTTTATGGTTACTCTGACGACAATGGTGATAAATGTGCGACTTAGGTTAAATGATGACGATGATGGTGATGATGACAGTGATGATTGTTACCGTGAAGAACAGCCTGTCAGGAACCAGACTGGAGGGAAATTACCAGGAGCAGTAGCATGTGAAAATAAATTGGGGCCTTTAGGCTTTGGCGACTGAAACTGAAACTGTGTTTTCATAAAACTATTTCCAGATCTGGTCTAAAAACACCAAAGGCCCAACTGCTCCTGCTGTGGTACTAGAGACTTCTTATATTGAAGTGTTAAGATGGAAACTGCTCAGATTTGACCAGGTTTCTACCAAAAGGTGTTTTGTTTACATCTTGATTCAAAGTGAGCATGGTGTAGTTAGATAAAATAACAGTGTTGGTCAAAAATATGCAAATAGCTAACAGTTAGCCAACAGACAAATGTAAAGAAAATAACATAAGCAACAACAACAAAAAACGGTTCAAAAAAGGGATAGAAGTTAAATATTAGCTGGAGACAGCCAAAGACCAGAAGAGATAAAGGTTAGCCAAAAATGAAGGTTAAAAACAACAAGTTAGACAAAATTGTTCAAAATAGCTATACGTTAGCTAAAATTAGCTCAAGAATAGCTAATGATTAAGCAAAAATAATAATAATTAGCCTATTTTAAGCTGGAGACCCCATGACGTCTAACACATCTCTACTCTCTCACACTCCTCCCCTCTCCTCTTCCTCCCTTGTTGCAGTCCAAACTCCCCGCTGCCTCCCCTCTGTCCCCCCTCTCCTTCCCTCACTGCCTTCAGGCTCCCACTCAGCGCCTGGAGCAGTACTGTGAGGCCCTGGAGGAGCTGGGAGGGCTGAACTCCACCTCTGACTCCGCCCTCTCCATCCTCAGACACGCCCAGCGGCACGGCGAGGACCTCCGGGCCAGTGACCTCATCACCGGATGCCCGGTGAGAACGCCTGTCCCAGTTTAATGACTGAGCCCCACTTTCTTTCCTCAGAGGGAACAGGAAGTGAGATGAGGTCAGGACAGTAAAGGAGCGAGGTACAGAGACTTTCACTGAGGCTAATTATGTCGTTATCATTAGACGTTCAAGGCTTTAAATACAAGACTAAAAATGAAGTTCTCAGACAGATGTTTAGAAAAAAAATGAGGCACCATTTGAAGTATGTGAGATGGGATGCATTTATAAGAAGTTGTGATGGAGAAATTCCAAGTAGACTGGATGTTTGGGTAACGTACTGACAGCAGAACTCTTGTTGGTCTGATTTAAGCTCTACATTCGACTACTATTTTTGGGATTTTTCTAGCTATAAAAAAACACACGTTTTGCTGTTAAAACAAGCCATTTCCTAAAAAGTCCTGCATGGCATGCTGGATGTCCAGAGCTCCACTGGGACAACCTGGTGTTTAACAAGTCAGGACACAGATTAGCAGCTGTGTGCTGGACGTCAATGACACGGTGACCATCAAGCACAACAAGAGGTGTTGTCCTCTGACCTCAGTGTCTAAGTCACTTCTCATACAAATACTGTAACAGCAGTTCAGATAAAGGATGAAGGACATGAGGGGAAGATGACAGTGTCACTTACATGTGTGTGATTTCAGACTCCAACGTCAGAGCGCGGTGATCTGGTTCGTCAAGGCGAGCTAATGGTGTGTGGAGGTGCCCGCAGGAAAAGGACAGGCATCAGGAATGTTTTCCTGTACCAATACGTGATCATTTTCACCAAAAAGAAGAGCCCTGGGCCGGGACGCATCGCCTACAGCTACAAACACAGCATCAAGGTGTGACAAGTGTTTCTTCTTTCATTTTCTTTTTCAAGTGGCTGAACTTTGGTCTAAAAGAGGGATTACAAGTGAAAAATGATCTGTATTTCCCAACATAGACCAGTGAAATGGGTCTGACCCAGAGTGTTGGTGAAGACGGGCTCAAGTTTGAGGTCTGGGTTCGTCAGGCTCCAAGAACCAAAGACTGTGTCACGCTGCAAGCACGGGACAGGGAAGACAGGCAGGCCTGGACCCATGATGTTGCCCAGCTACTGTGGACCCACGCCATCAACAACACAGGTACAGTGTAACCTACGACCCCGAGGCCTAACACTGGGGCACCGTTAGGAAAAGCGGACAAAAAGTTCTCACCAAAGTTGTTTCAATTTGTAAAAAAAATATTTTAGTTGTTTTTTAGGTTAAACAAAAATATTTCTATCTGCTTGTGTTTCATCATTGTCACAGCAAAACAACATGATGTCACTGTTTCTTCTACTCAAAGAACCAACAGTATTCAAAATAGATGATAGGCTAAGCAGCTGGCTCACAAGGTTACTTCAGGCACTTGAAGCACTTTTGTACATTTGCATTTTTTTTACTGTAAATATCTTTTCAGGAAAGTTTGACTTCTTATGATAATACCTTTTTAAACTGTAGGTACAAAATATTTGCAGATTTTCTCCGCGCTATAATTGTTTTTGTCCTTTGTACCATTTTAGTCGGGAACCCTCATCTGTAAGACAGGAAGTTTAAAGGCCACTTTCCCAAAGTTCAGCCTAAATGTAAACAAAGTTGGATGAATTCTCCTCATGTACTTTAGTTTTCAAAGCTTCTGGTGTTTTTGACTTTAAAGGAAACAGACATGTCCTGGTCTGCATGCAACACTTTCCACTGAGTTAAAGAGATAAAAATATCAGCCTTGTTGCTGATTTTTTTATATTTCTTTCCGAGCATAGGTTTCTGCGCTGCTATCACATGTCATATTCTTGTATCTTTGAAACCTTGCATCGCTGCCTCACTCCTTCCTGCCGCTGGCTTAGATTACAGATTACAGTACCACGCTGGACAAGAGGCACTGCAGCTGGCAGAAGACGCGACAGAGGCACTGAGATGTTTCTTTGGTGCAGTTACTCTGTGTTTGAACCGTTGTTCTCACCTCCCAGGGTGGAAAACAAACTGGATTTTCCCACTCGGTGCAGGTCCTTACTGTACACCAACAGAACAACAACCGTCCTTAATTGTTCTTTTACAAAACAATGCACACTTACAAGCTCTGTTCTGCTCAGAGGGCTGCCTCCTACACACCGTGCAGCCTGCAGGGGCTGGGTGGGCCAGCTCTGATTGGACACCAACAGAAGTAAATATTCATTAAATGTGATTGACAGTCTCTCCCAAACACAAAAACATATATGACCAAATTCAGGTGCACGTCATCAAGTGGGGCATGACTGTCCAAGTTACAGAAAGTCCAACATCCAGGTTGGTGTTTCTGACATTTTGATGATGGGAATTGAAGCCTTAAGAGTGCAGTTAAGGTAATGGCGCAGATGTCTGAAAAGTCTGGGTGTTCTCTAGATTATCTGACCCTGTTAGCCTGTAGGTGGAGCAAAACCAGAAGTAAAGACAGGAGAGAACTTTTTGTTATTACGTATTGCAGAGCGTCTAGGAGTCAATTTAAAAAAAGGGTCAGGGTCAGTGAGTGCACAGAGACCAGATCACTGTCCTGGAAAGAACTGTGGTGCAATGACCAGGTCAAACAGTCTTTCCTTAGTCGGCTGATCTGTTGCCAACCCTAGGAAAATTGGAGCCGTAGCAAAGAACACAGCCTCAGTCATGTTTCACCGTGTGACTAGAGAGAATGAGAGTTTTCAGACGAAGGACACAGACCAAAAATTACACAGTGTAATTGGAACTCATCTGAACTCCTTTTCCTTCTACAGAATTATGCCTGAAGGAGTCTCTCTGCATGGGCGTCTCCAGTAAACTGCTGCTGGACGCAACAGGAACTCCTATTTCAGAACTGGACTCCATCTACAGCCTGAACGACAGAGGTGAGGTGCACACATGGACGCAGCACCTTGGCACAATAAAGGCCGCCTGAAGTTTCATCATCTGAACTATCCTTATAATCCAGTGTGTAAAAAGTTGTGGAGTTTGTTGGTGGTACTGAAAACTCAGAGAAAGGAGTCCCTCGTTTTAATGAGTGAGTCAGTGAACTACGGTGGCCTTCACAGAGGGTTAGGGTTAACAACCTTATAATTGACTAGTTGATGCAGTGGGCCCCTGATATAGAACTATTACTGACATCAACCCATTCACAGCTCAACTAAACTTTATTTGAGACACTGGCATTTTTAAAAATACAAATGACTAATGCTTACTCCTGTGTGGAACAATGCAGTGTGCTAAATGTTACACACAGGGTCCTGAAGTTGAACTATTTATAGGGCTATTGTTATAAAGCATCCTTAAGGTGTTTAATTACCCGAATACTGTATCTTTAGCTAAGGTAAAAAAAAAAAGGTGGTTGTGATCAGATGTCACGTACAGCAGGTGTCGAGTTTTAGTGTGAAACCACAGAGCTCCACTCCTTTTACAGAAATAAAGTAGTATAAAGTAAAAAGTATTTTTCTCAGCTCAGGACAGGAGCTGCAGGAAGTCGGTCGCCCGGTTTCACGTGACCCGGTCAGATTACATCACTGATCCAAGGCTGCTTTTGTGCTGGAGATGAAGTTCTGAGATAACGGCTGTGAAACAAAGTGTGTCCTGCCCTGGGTGGATCTGCACTTATAACAAAGTGATAATGATAACATGGTGCTTTTCAGTTAAGTACAAGGGTAGAATCAGGGTTTCTTTACACAAGGGTTCCTCAGATTTGTCTGAAAATCAGAGGAGCTACGACATGTCTGACATGGAGACACAGTCCTGATCTTGGACGCCCTGTGTTCAGCCACCAGGGACAGAAAGAATCATATAGAACCACTGGTCAGACTCCACTGCAGCTACAGAGTGCCCATTGATTCACTGAGGAGTGTAATGCACATACTGCTCACCAGGTGTCTCATTGAGTGTAGCAGCAGCTCAGGATTTCAATGCAGGAATTGTCCTCTGGGAGAGAAGACGGTGGGAGAAATCCATTGAATGGGATGAGAGAGGTGGAGAGAGAGAGAGAGAGAGAGAGGAGGAGAAAAAAAATGCCTTCTCACTGTGACTCCTCTTTCTTTGTCTCTCCCACGCCCAGTCTACCACCATGATTCCAAAAAGAGATTTCATGACACGGTGGTTTCTGCAGAATAGAATGAAACGCACGGATATACTGTATATGTGGGGAAAAGGAAAACAGGATTCATGCCTGAATGCCAAAGTGATACATGCTGGAGGAATAAAACGTTAGAAGAAAGCAGTGAGCTGCATCGTGTTAGTCACGCTGTGTGTTAAAATCAACACTCTCACACACAACTGCTGTGTCTCACACACACACTCTCTCCCTCTCTCTCTCTCTCTCTCTCTCAGTCCACAGTAGCTGCTCAGACTCCTCCTCTGTCGGCAGTCAGAAGGAGGGGGGATCCCCGGCCTCTGGGAGGGACCCAAGGAGAAGCTCCGGCTCAGCGAGCTTCTCACAGGTGGGTCCAAAGAAGGGAGAAAAAAAAAATCATGAATGAAACCATCCACTACTATTACTACTATTAATAGAGTGTGTGTATCCTTGAAATACAGCAGTATCAAATGAAGAAAATTTGTCAGAACTCTTTGCACAGAGTCTCACCAGACTTTGGACAAGTCGATCATGTAAACACGACCAAAGAAAGAACTTTTTAAATGACTTTTTGGAGCTGCAACTGTTAAAAAATATGGTGGGGGAAATTCTTAAAATAGTTCTCAATGTCCCACTCCATTTATGTATGAATTCATTTGTGAATTAAAATGTAGCAGGAATTAAATCATTCCTAAAATTGGTCAAAACTGTGGTCCATTCATTGTCCTCAACAATATTAATCAGTCTACAGTCCCTGGCAACAGTCAGTCTCGTCAGTAGTAGACTGTAGTATACTGTATATACTGTAGCGTGTGTGGGGCTCAGACAGAAGAATAAACACTGAAAACAATATGTTTAAAGGGAATATAACGTATGTGTGTATAAGTTTATCTTAGAGAAAGACGGGAGAGTTCTCTTGGCATCATCTGCACTATAAAGTTGATTCATTTTGGCTCCACACACACACACGCTCACACTGTCTCTCACTGAGGCACAAACACACGTACACAAAAATTCCCCCGTCTCCTCACCTAGCAAACGGAATATGGCAGATTGGCAAACAGACTGTGCGGCGAGCAGAGCGACAGACAGACGGACACGGGCAGAACAAACACACAGAACAAACAGATCTGCATACATTCCACAACAAAGAGGCATTTAACCGCTTCTGCACACACACGTGCACGCACATCGAGTACGCACACACACTCCAGCAGGGGATACGCTGTGACATTTTCTGTGTTTTCTGTGATTTGCTCCTCAGGGTCAGTCGCCCTCTACAGCTGTGTAACTGTCACTGTCACCACAGTAAGTAGCTGCCTTCACTCAAACATATTTTATTTCCACACCACATGTAAGAATTCCACGGAAAACTTTTGCAGTTCTTACCTACGGTGCCCACTAAACAAAATTACTTTACTCATCCTGCAGGGGGTGCCATAAACAAATTTCTAATGCTGGTTATAGCAAATGCACCTCAGTACAGACTATAGTGGAGCTGGTAGTGGTTCCCAAGGAGCTATTGCATTCAACTATGTGGTGTTTAACTACCGATCTGAAACCTTTACACCTCCATTCCAGACACAGACACTGTTCAAATTACACTGCAGAAATAGTTTGATTAGAATCATTTAGTTCAAATCTATCCACAGTTTTGACTTTTAAAACAAATGATTTTCCTGCGTGCTAACTTTGTTTCCTCAACCCTTTTTCCCACTTAGGAACTGGACCAATTCAATCATCTCTCTTCCACCTGTGGCCAAGCCCAACCGGACTACAGGGAGCAGGTGGTCATGAAAGGAGACCCTGAGCCTCTGTTTGAACTTCTTCCACATGCTTGCTCCCATTTATTACAGCTCCTAAAACAAATACGGAGACGGCAGATTATCTGGAGCATGGCTGCTGCTCTGCTCTCTCCCACTTTTCTGTTAACCCTTCTGGTTCCCTTTAGAAAGCAAACACTGCATCTTAAAAGGATCAAAACTGGCCCAGTTCAAAAGCCTGACAAGCACCAGCAGGGGCTCCTTGCACTCCGCCATTTTGGATCTGCCACTCTCAGTTTCTGGCAGAGTCGCTGACACTGACGGCACTTCAGCCACAACAGTGCAGCCATTGTCCACCCTGCGGCTTCCCGCTAAGCCAAACCACTTGGTTCAAACCAATGACTGCCTTTGACTGAACGTATCACATGCTCCAGCATCTGAAAATAAACAGGAAGTAATATGCAGGGTGTAAATCCAGATTAGAGAATCCATTGTGTACTTATATCATATATCATATATCAACTGTATTTTCTTTTCTCCCTGTGTACAAACATTAGAGCGGCCAAGCCTAGGTGTGATTGCATCTATGTAAATGAGGCTGGGGCGGTGTGTCCGCGCGCGCACACACACAGACACAGACACACACACACACACATACAAACGGAGACATGCAGTGTCTGTCAACACATGCAGTCATTCTCGTTGTTACAAGACAGTGGAGACACTGTTCACATTCACATGCCTGCACATCCTCACTGTGTTCATGTTAGAGTCTGATGCAGTGGCTAAAACCAACGACGGGCGAGGTTACACATCAACGCCTCGACAACGAACCCCAACGTCTTAGACTATCATAATTCACTGCTATATGTCACATAAACATTTCTGTATGATTATTGTAATTGATAATATTATTAACCATTGTGTTTGATCCAAAGTCGAACTTATGTTTATAACATTAGCATCATCTTAAAGATGTTTGGGTTTTTTTTTTCTGTTAATGACTTTAACCTCATACTTTCTCAGTATACAATGCTACGGTAGTGTTCCAAAGGTATAAAAGGGTGTCTGTGCAATGTGGGTTTGTGTACAAAGAGGTATTTTCATATCATTCAGCTTTTAAAGTGGAGTAGATGGATTACAATGAACAGAGGTGGGTCTGTTTTTATCTTCTTTATGAACAGTATATGATCCAGTTTTACTGGTCCTGTCTTTGCTGCCAGAAAACATGAACCTTATCTGTTTGTGCGTCACGAAATCCGATCAAATGTGATTTCTAGGTCAGGTCCCACAGAGAGGTTTCCCTCAATTTGTTCCCCCCAGTTTTGTTAAAAAGAAGAGTTTGTTCTTTGGTGTCGAGTGTTAGCAAAGACCACTGACGCTAAAAGGCCGATGTGTAGCTTAAACAAACAGCTGGTGATCTAAAAGTAGATGGAAATACTTTTCTGTCTAAACAGAAATCAGCTGCTAGGACCTGGATCCCACTTCTCAACATGATACTGTGTTGTTTTAACTGTGTAAACACGCCACACTTTGTTTTTCGCTAAAGATGTCTGCTATAAGCTAACGCTAAATGCCATTTAAAGCATTAATACATGGACTTCTTAGGGTGTACAAGAATTGAAACCTTCAAGTTTCAAAATTAGCATAAAGCTACTTTGATAAAAGACAAACAAGTAATTAAATGTTATTAATTGTAATAAAAGCACACAGAGCAGGTTGTTATCTGTAGTTTACAGCATTTTGGTCAACTAGCTTGCAGTATTACAGTAGTATTACAGTATTACACTGCCACCTGTTCGACATAGCTTTATCATTCGCCAAAGATACTGTATCTACCATTGCAGCGATAAGGTTAAATTCACAACCTTCATTTTATTGTGTACTTTGTATGAGTGTTGAAATATAACAAACAAAAGGTTTTTTTTTTTTTAATTATTCCTAGGTTTGCATTACTTTAATGCATATGTCATTTAATGGAAATTTGTAACATGAGCCAAATTGTATGTGTAAGGATTTGTCTGTGGGTTCTGATTCAGTGTTTGGAAATGATTCCATTATATAAACCCTGTCAATTTATGTATTGCGGCCAGAGAAATGGTTATAATATAATATTTTTTATGCAAAGCTGTAGTTCATATTTTATGGCAGCCAGGATGCTGTGAGTAAAACCAATCAACAACCACTTACAGCTCTGATTGTACGAACCATGCATCAAAAAAAACAACACACACACACACACACACTTGAGGTACAATGTGATTTCTGCATGGTAGGGAGAGCAGACAACAGCAGTGGCTGTGGTGGCGGGAGGAGGCCGTGCACGTGTCTGCACACAACGGCGGCACTTTGTCAACCGTTATCAGATTTAGCACGTCTCATATCTGCATCCAAATTCAGAAATTGCAAATGGCTATTGAGCTGTTTCTGAATCAATATGTAATTTGTTGGCTCGCAGTGACTCCCGTACCATCGCCACCACCCTCCTCCTCTCAAACTCCACGGCCGTATACTTCATAGCCTTTAGCTGTTTGGTACATTGCGTGTTATTGGAAGCGATTTAATGAACACCATCTTTCATTCCCACTGCAGTATAGATTGTCATATGCAGAAATCTCTCACGTCTGTTTCACCAAAGTAGTAATTATGTACAGAAACTTTTCTAATGCTATATATTATATTCTCCTACTTATAAATATATATATGTATAATGACACCAGGCCATGATGTTTACATATTTTGAAAATGTTGAAAACACATGTAATGCTGACTTGATCTTTGTACTTTTTACTCCTTAACATGTGTGTTTTCAATGTGTTGAAGTAAAACTGGATGGAAGCTCAGACTCTTTACTGCAGTACTACAAATACAGAGCGTACATCAGAAATCGATGTGACCGTTATATAATGGGTTTGTGGGGCCTAACCTGAGGTCCACTGGATTGTTGTCAGTCACACCTGGTGTTTACCCGCCTTCACATATATTTGGTGAACATTTAGGCCTTCATGAGCAATTTAATCAAAATTTTTTTGATTTACGTTCAACAATTTTCTTTGAACAATTTTTTAGCCAATCTGCTCTAGTTGCCCATCTTTGACTTGTCAGATGTCTGTCGTCCTCCTGGACACTTTTTGGCCTTTTTTCTAACGTCAAGGTATTTTAAGGCTAGTGTTTCTTTTTTTGGCAAACATCAAACATTTTTTTTGCATGCATTTAAACTACTTTTAGCTGTCTTTTATCTCGTGTACTGTGGTGAAAGTACAGAGCACACCAACGCTCACAATGAAATGTATCTTCTGCCTTTAACCCATCACCTTAGTGAGCAGAGGTGGCAGTTCAAGCTGAGGGCCCAGGACGCAGACTTGTTTCACCTCAGTGGTGAAACAAGTCTGCGTCCTTAACCAGCAGTTTTTTTGTTTTTTGTTTTGGTTAAATTTGAGTCTTTTTTCTGGCCAAGCTTTTTTGGCTGTTTATTTAAGAACCATGATAACCTTTGCTTAAATATTGTTGCCTAGCCTTTGGCTGTGTTTATTTTTGTTAGCCTTTATTTGGCCTTTGAGGCTAAATACCAGAACGATCCAGTAGTCAGTCAGAAGTGAAGAAGCCTCCTGAATGAGAAACCTTCTCCGTCCAGTTGACCTCCATGTAACTATTTTGGACATTTTCATTTAAATTCAGCAAAAACGTATCTCTTACATCAATCGATTTATTTTTAGCTGGTTGGTATTTTCTCAGGCCAACTTATCTATTGGCTCGTATTCAACTATTTCGGGGAGTTGCGTGCTGTGTGTTACAGTAACCTGTCTACATTTTCACAGGGTTGGTGCAAATGTTTTCTGTGTAGCCATGCCATGCAGTTTTAGATATTTGCCCCAGAGCTCCTGCTAATTTCCAACCCAGTCCTGGTCGGGATCTTGTCTGGAATCTAACCTCAAAATACGAAGGCCGTAACCTCGCAACCTCAGGCCGACAGTAACGAGTGAGGTCTCCCATCTCTGAACACCAGCTGTGCTGCGACTACGACCGCCCTCCGCCTCCATCGGCTTCACAAAAAGCCAAATGATTAGATAACTGTGCTTCAGTGCCATATCAAATAGTTGTAGGGATCAAANGACAAGACCGAGAGCATGAGTGTGGGTACGTGTGTGTGTCCATCTGTTCATGTGAGCGACTTGGAGAGGAATGAGAGATAAAGGCCGACGTAAAAAAGAAGAAAGATGGAGGGGGGCAACAGGAAGGGGCAGAACAGAGCGAGGGAGAGACAGAGGAGAAGGGCAGGAGACAGTAGGTGGGAATGATGGGAAATGAGTGAGGGCGAAAGGGGGCAGACAGACAGAGAGGCACAGTGGAGGGGAGAGCAGGAGCACAAGGAGAAAGAAAGAAACAGAGAGAAGGAGAAGAATGGAGAGAAGGGCTTATAGGAGGAGAGGGAGACACAAAGTAGACTTGGAACTTTTTTTCTCTCTTCTCCTTACTCCTAAGAACTAAGAGAGGGCGAGAGAGCTGCAGAATAGATGAAGAAGAGAGGGAGAGAGAGAGAGTGAGGGTAAAAAGGGGGATGTTGACAAAGCAGCGAGACTGTGGCGAACAAAGAGAACGTGAAGAGAATGAGTCGGGGGAAACATCAAAGGGATTTTTCAGGCCTGGTTACCGGGACAACAGACATTTGCATGCGATTAGCTTTTTACATCATATTAAGAAGGGTACGGGTGAAGGGGGGCGGGGGGTGACTGAGGGAGGCAGCTATAGATCATACACACACACACACTGTATGAGATGAGTGAAGAGAGAGGGAGAGAAAGAAGGACGTTGGTCATCTCACGCGGATAAACTGACTTATAGGCAGTCAGCCAAGCGTTTCTTTTGTAAATGTGAGTTGGTGCTGGTGGTGGAGGAGGAGGAGGAGGAGGAGGAGGTGGTGGCAGTGGAGAAGTACAGTAATACAAGGGCGCAGACATTTTGGCATAGGGAAGTCAGAGAAGCCAGGGTGGTTTTTTTTTTTTTTTTTAGCTTTTAATGTTTATTCGGCTTTAGATTCAAGTTCGATGCCAAATATTTGGAACCACAGGAGAGGAACGAGCGAGAAAAATGACAGAGGAGGGAAAGAAATGACACAAAGATACAATCAGTTTGAGCAACAACTGCTGCTCACTTTTCTACCTCTGACACAGAAAACTGTTTTTAAATCTTTTTCAGTTTTAGGAATAATTAACGGGGTACACGATTTGGTAACAAATATGTCAAGCCCTAAAAAAAAACCTCTCCAATTAAGGGATATTTTCAGGCAAAAAAAAAAAAAGCATAATTTCTCACCAGGATCCTGTGTATATTCATTTGACTTGGCTAATGTTTATCATTTTATTTTAACATTTGGTTATTTATTTGATTTATTTGATCTTCGGTTACGTCTGTTCCACCTGGATACACCACACGATGTCTGTTTATTTGTATCGTTTTTTCCAGATTGACACTTTGTCTGTGTATCGTGTCATGCTCCAAATTCAAAAACAACAAATTCTTTTCAGATGTTGGTTCTGACTGCCAGAGAACGCTGCTTTGTACAAACATAGAAGCACATTTGTCATCGGTGGCCCGAAATATCACGTTGCACAAATCCTGTTCATACAAAACTCTCTGTTTGTTTTACTTCACCTCCTTCGTTTTCATTACAGAAACGTGTGGTCCGTGTACCACCTTTTTGACAGAATTTTAAAAACTGTGATGTCAATGTCAAGTTATATCATCTATAAATTCAGCTTTACACGTGTTTCACCGATACAGTCTAGCTTATGTTTTTCTCTGCAGTCTGCAACACAAACTGTACAACATACCGAGCAGTACTGTAGGTTTACACACTGAGTCAGGGTTTTAGTCAGTCATTTATAATTTTGAAAGGAGCTGTTGTGTCACAGTTGCACCAAAGTTGATCGACGCAAGCTCTAACCGCAACAGGAAGTCACGTCTGTGTAGGTTCTCAGTCATCCAGGTCAACTTAACCAAAAAAGGTTACATCGAGGGCAACCGTACGCAGTAGGGTTTCTTGAAGACGTTCCACCTCTCATCCAAGAGGAGGAACTGAAGAAGCCTCTTGGATGAGAGGTGAAACATCTTCAAGAAAACCCTACTCCATCCAGCTGCCCTCGATGGAAGTGTTTTTGAAAAGGAAGTCACCTTTTGGCCTCATGTTATTTAGAATCGATTTATGATGATAAACAAAACCAAATCTCTGTAAATCAAATTTACCGTCCTCATTTCTCACATTCCATTTGGATCAAACCTGCAGGTGTACACTGACATTTTATTATTACACGTGAAAGTGTGTGTGTCTAAGTGTGAAGGCACAGGTGTGAAGCACAAATATGTACGGATCGTCATGTGTTTGTTAACCAACACCGATTCACATAAACACATGTTGTTTGCACACAAATCAGTCTGTGAAAACACACACTCAGACGCAGACAGACAGACACACACACACACACACCTCACACAACCTTCCCCGCCATCATATAAAAGCCATTAAACATGTTTCTATGGGCACACAGCCTGCAGCGCTTTACACATGTAATATGATCCTGTCACTCCTCCTCCTCCTCCTCCTCCTCCTCCTCCCTTTTTTCCCTCCTTCCTCTTCTCTCTGTTCTCTTATCAATCCTGTTACTATTTCTTCCTCTTACTGTCCTTCATCACCCTGTCTTCCCATCTCTCCTTTGTTTCTCTTCCTCACCATCTACTCCTGCCTTCCTGACACTCCATTTTCCCTAACCCCCCCGACACGGGGTCACGTCAGTGTCTCTCTCCATCCTTTAACCTTTTCTATCTCCTCTCTTTCATTCCCTTTCCACTGTCTTTCCGTCCTCGTCCACGTCTTCGTCGTTTATTCCGTCTGTCCTCCGTTTCCTCCCGTCCTTTTACTTTGCCTCACTCTTCCTTCCTGTCTCAGTTTCATCCGTCTCTCCAACATTTCACCTTCGTTTTTCTTCACATTTTTCTTACTTTCTTCCTCTCGTTCTTTCCTTGTTGCCTTCTTGTCCTTCTTTTCTTGATCTTCCAATCCACCCACCCATCCATCTCCTCCTCCTTTCCCTCACTCCTTCTTTCCCTTTGCTTCTGTCCACGTCTTCCTCTCAGGTCTTTTCCTCATTCCTAGGTTTGTCTTTGACCTTTCATCTGCTCCGTCCTTCCTTCCTGTCTCCTTCTCCTTCACCCTCTCGTCTTCATAACTTTGACTTTTTATATATTTATATATATACAATTACCCTGACGTTACCATACTTTATTGTTCTCTGTATGGCCTACCCTGCTCTCCGTGTGTGTGTGTGTGTGTGTGTGTGTGATGCTTCAGTGCCCTCAGTATTTGTGGCTGCATTGTGCCAGTAGGCGTCGCCTCAACAGCCGTTGTCACGGCAGCATTGTGATGGGGGGTGTGAGTGGTAGTGATGGAGTGTGTGTGCGCGCGTGCGGGTGTGTGTGTGTGTGTGTGTGTGCACGTGAGTCAAAAGGGTGGGAGTGTATTACAGTATCAATACCCTGACACTGCGACAAAAAGGACAGCAGCCGTAGCCACATATCACTCCACCTCTGCACTCCTCCTCCTCCTCCTCCTCCTTCGTCGTCGTCTCCTCCCTCCCTCCCACCCTCCTCCTCTCCTTCCTCCACCCAGATCAATTCTTCCTCCCCTCCTTCCAATTGATTTCCCACCATATCTCACTGAATATGTACATATCGATCCTCCTCCTCCTCCTCCTCTTCCTCCTCCTCCTCCTCAGCTCTGCTCCATCCCTCACTCTTTTCTTCTTTCCTCCTCATCTCTTGTTGTTCATTATCAAACATCTATCAGATTTCATCCCCTCCATCTTCTACGCCCTACTCCCCTCTCCTCCCGCCTCTCTACCCTCACCCCTTATCTCACTTCATCACACACACACACACACACACACACACCTCATCTTTCATTTCATCTCCCCTGTTCTTTCTTTTCTCCCCGTGCCATCTCTCCTGCCCCTCTCTCCATCACACCTCCCTCCTTCACGGCTGTTTTTTTTTGGTTTGTGTGTGTGTGTTGTGTGTGTGTTGTGTGTGTTGTGTGTAAGTGTGCGTCTCTGTCTCACTCACTCTCTGCATATTAATTGGTGCATTTCTGCTGCGGCGGAGAAAACAATCAAAGCGTCAGGGGCGGGTGATGATGCCACTGTGGCAGCCTCACAAAAAAGAAGAAAAGTGTGTTACACATATGTACTGTACACAAACACACACACACACACACACACACTGAGGGCCCCACACACACACACACTCCAGCAGACAATCGTACATATACATGCAGTTACACACACATTAATATAAGCTGCTGACACGCAAAACGTTCAGACACACACTCCGATACACACATTGATTTACTATGTAGACAGCACCGAGACAAACGTGCTCCGCACATGTGCCGCACACACACACACACACTTCGTCAGTCACTCAGACACACAATAGGCGAGCTCACAATGGCTGATCCTGGAGATATGTTCTGCGTCAGCAAAGACATTTGAATTTTTCCCAGCCAACATTTACGTTTGGCACATTTGTAATGATTAAAACCAAGGCCTTTTCTCAGTCACACGTTCAATTAACGGATGTTTTTCTTTTTGCTCTCTTTTGTATGAACGAAATGCTGAAGGTAGCATCTGAGCAGTGCTTTCACACGTAGAGAAAAGAAATGGAATCAAAGTGTGTAAAAGTGCACAAATGAGCAAAAACAAAATCGTTCCCCTCGCTAACAGCCAGGTTTTTACAGCTGTTACATGATCGCTCCTGTGTCTCTCTTTGATGGAGGCCGAGAGGTGGAGGTAGAAGAGGAGAGAGTGGGCTAAACCACTCAACTCCACTCCCATCCATCTGGGCCCACGTATCGCCTAGTTGACTCTCTCGTTATTCCCGTTTGCCCTCTTGCTGCGCAGAAAACGCAGTCTTGCTGTGACTAAAAGTGGAGAGTGGACTGGTGGAACAAAGTCTGCATCAAACGGGAACCTGTTTTTAGTGGCGCTGTAGTCGTGATGGTGGAGCAGATAAGGCCAAACGGCAATGGTTTTAACAAAATCTCATGGAACATCTTTTAATAAGAGATAAAACCTCTGGATTTGTGAACCAAGGTATCTTAAATCCACATCGGTGAGATGAGCACCACAGAGAGGTAATAAAGCAGATCCACTGAGATTCAGATGTGATCTAATGATAGTGAAGGTACCGACTGAAGACCATTCAGCTGCAGCAGTTCATCCTCAAAGGGATAATAAAAGAGTTTTTACAACGGCTGCCCTTGAACCTCAAACCCTCTGAATGGGCTGGGAACCCTTTAACCCTGCAGCCACTGCCACACTGTCCGCATTCATCCGCCAGCATCATGGAAATGAAGGGAAATCACACTGCCTTGTCTTTGTTTCATGGGGAACACATCTCCCAACACAGGGTTTCTCCCCGTCCTTCAACCACATGATGGAGCCACAGTGGGACGGGGTCTGGATCTGACTTGGCTTTTCATCCACCTGGAGGAGAATTTGTTGTCTTGTTGTATAAACTTTAGGGCGAGCCAAAAAGCTCTGAGGTGGAACTTGTTGATGTGAAAGGTGTCTGACTGTAATCACTAAAACATGTTAGGACCGGTCTCCAACAGCTTTGACAAGTTTTATCATTACATCTTTGTCAAATGTTGAGCAGTGTGATGTTTTATTTATTACTATTATGGAATTTTCAGCCATCACCAATTCAAAAATCTGTGAAAAATACAATTTTTGAAACCAACCATGACTGGAGACCTGTTCAAAGAATGGAAACGCTGCAATGGTTTGGATCAACGCAACGCAAGTCTTTCTTTTCACTAAACTGAATTAGAAAGGAACATGATTCCAGTCTGAGACGAAGAAGCAGGTTGTGACCTGGTGTCAAAGACATCTTCTAGAATTCTATAGCAACCTAGAAATGTAACAAATGGACAAACAGTCAAATATATGTCAATTTAGACACAGCCTTCCTCAGGTGTAACGATTCACTGGGGTCACGAGTCTCGTCTGAGATGAATTCATTAAGCCATGATCACGTGGAACAATCCCACGAAACATATTCAACAAGTGTTGTTTTTTGTTTTTTTTTAACCAAAGCGTGAACTACAATTTTATAATAAAATCTTAAAACTTGGGAGAAAAATCAACACATTTTTGACAAATGTACTAAATGAAAAGGAGTTTCAAATAGTGATCTTTCTTGACTCAGTGTCAGGACGACACGGTTCTGCTGGAGTTTGTCTTCCACTAAAACTGTCAGGGAGTAATTACAGCCGCATGCAGATGTGTCCGTTTCTTGGTCAATAGTTAATCCTAAAATCTCAGCTGCACAGAAGACATGGTTCCACCAAGGAGTCTCGGTTCTTTGTTATCAGGGCAAGTGTGCTGTTCATGGAGGCTCTGCACCTTCCGTGTTTGGCCTGAGCAGCGAAGTAAAGACTTCAAATTGCTAGACTTTCTGACCTCACATTCCTCACACGGACTTGTTGCCTTACAAAAGAGTGATGTGGAAACACGTTTTCATTTACATACTGTACACTGAGATTATTTTGAGTCAATCTGTGCTTGAACTTTTAACCTGACCCAAATTTGTAACACGCAAGTTGATGAGCTCAGGGGGATTTTTTTCCCCCACTCGTTGCTTTTTATTTATATTTCAGGAACCATTTCATACAGGAAATTATTCAAAGCAGGTGGTTTTTATGTGTGGGCGGATAATCTCTTTATCGTCTGTCTGCTTTTACCTGCTCAGCACCAGAGGTAGACACAGTACAGCAGGTGATGATAACGGATTGGAAATGTATGTCTTTTTTTTTTTTTTGGAGGATACCAGTAGGATAAAGAGCTAAAAATAAAATAGGTGACGCAAAGATTTAACTTTATCAGTGCGTGAGATAATGTGTGAGTAGAAGTTCTATCAACTTATTCTGGACTTTTCCAGAGTCTTAATGGAGATTGTGCCGATGAACAGATCGTTTGTCTGTCGATCTGTGGTCATGTTTGTTTGCACAAAACAGTATTTAAAGGCTTGATTTCTACTGAATAATAAGGTTTTCCATTTTTAGACACTTTCTAAACTTTGCAAAGGAGTTTGTGTTTTTATGACCCCAACATTTGTGTTTGTTTTAATACAGGTTTGGGTTTGATTCCAGACTTTGTAGGTTATATATAACCTACGTATAATTACTAGGACTGAAACCCTACTCTATATAGAGTACATAAATACAGGCCATTTATCATCACGTTGGTCGAGAACCATTTGGTCATTTTTTTATATAATGCAGTGTGTGAAGTTGATGTGGATGGAATGTCATTTTGAAGAGATCTGTTTATCGTTTATGCTAACTTTTACTGCATTTACTGACATACATGACGTGACGTGTCTTAATGTGTCACAGAAAACTCTTACAATCACAGCTGTGCTGTGGTACTGTCAAGCGCTGGACAATCCTGTGTAGGTGTTAAATGCAGTAGCAAATCCACCACTGATTTAGATATGTCAGCATCAACTGTAAATGTGACAGAGGTAAAAGTGAGCAGTTTGACTAAATGGTAACAGAAAGACACAGAATATAACTAAAAAGTCTGTAAAGAAGCCTGTGGACAGCATCTATTATAAACCTGTCAATCAAATAAACACATGAGAAAATCTTAAAAACGACGGGAGAAAAAACAAAACTGCAGCTTAAAGATTGCATCTACTCATGTAGAGTTTTCTACCAAACTAGACAACTCACAAAACGACAGTATATCAATACAACACACCACCAAACTACTGGTCACAATGTGGACCAGCAGTGAAGAGCAACGGGAGGAAAAATCAAGGACCCATTTCTTCAACATCAGGCATCACCACCACGACCAACCTGCGATCCATCTACGACCGCCACCTGAAACATGACCTCAAAGAGATCATGTGATATCACAGCCTTGATCACAGGTCAGAATGTTACAGGCTCAAAGTGAAAGCCAACTAAACTAAATGAGCTGAATACCTGCTGAGTGTAGGTGAAGGAATATTTAGGAGACGATGATGAAAAAGAAGTAGGAGAGCGAAGAAGAAGGAGGTGAAGATAGAGGAGGAGGATGTGGTACAGGAGAAGTAGAAGAAGGTGAACTTAAAGAAGGAGGACAAGGATGGAGAAGTGAGTTATTTTTTCCAATTTGTAACCAACGGTGGCCCACGAAATCCGCCCGGTTCAAAGACAGTCGGACTTATCACAAAGTAAATATAAGCCCACGCAGCTGGGTATCTCCCCCCTACTGTTGTTATGGGCAGGGAAACCCTCCTTCCTCCCACGTGGCCCCCTGGCCCACATGTTGGAGAGCCCACATCCCAGAACACTTGCCCCTCAGTGAACCCACTTCCTCCCCATGCTCAGGAGTGCTTCCAGGTTTGCTACCACCATGACGTCCAGACCAGTGTCACTCTTCAGTCTCCTGTGAAACTTTTCTCTCCCTGCATCCCCCCCCCCTCCCCCCCACTCCTCAGCCACTTCCTTTTTAAACATTTCCCTCAGAAACACGGTCGGTGTGAGGTGTCAGCCCTGCCAGCCCAGATGCCATATTTAGGACACAAATGTGAGGAGATGACAGCAGTTGTAAAATGGTGCCGTGCTGAGATTATAATTAACATTTTCCAAACCTACATCACCCTGCCTCCCACTTCCACCCCCCCTTCACGAACCCCCCCCCCTCTCCCTCCTGTCTTTCTTTTCAATCACTCACTCCTGTACAATAAATGGCAGGACACAAAAATGCAAGAAGAAAGAGGAGAGAAAGAAAGAAAAGAGGGATGGAGGAGGAGAAAGAGGAGGAGAGAGTGAGAGAGAGAGAGAGAGAGAGAGGAGAGGGTGAGCAAACAGAGGAGGGAGGGAGGAGGGAAACGGCGTATGCTTGTATACAAGCCTGATTTCCATTTTTTTCCCCAACTCGTAATGTATTTAATTCAAGTGAAACGTAATCATGACGTGTCGTGTCATTAATCTCCTCGCCGCCTCTCCCGTAAGTACACTGAGTCTTTACTTTCAACATATCTCCTTAAATCTGCCTTTATTTCTACTACTGCACCTCCTCTTCTGCTCCTGTCCAACACTTGTGTTTACATGGACACTTTTATACGGCTGCGTGTCCAAACATCTCATGTGTTATTTTTGGGGCTGCTGGTTTTTTTTGTTTGTTTTTCTATAGCTGTGGTTCTGTTGTTGTTGCGACCTCGTTCTTCACAGTAGAGCACACACCGTTTGGGATCAACGGAGTGAATTGAGTTTTTTGGAGGTTGAGTGCATGTTTTTTGGAGAACGCGTGTGTGTGTGTGTGTGTGTGTGTGTGTGCGCGCGCCCGCACCCGTTGCGCACTCATGTGGACCGATTGGCATGAAGCATGTATGTGCACTGTGCACGGACGTATGTTAGGATGGCTGCATGTATGTTCGAGCCCCGACCACGTGCGCGTGTGCGTGTGTGTGTGTGTGTGCGCTCCTGCTCCACTTTACGCGTGTGTCATGTATGTTAGAGCCGGCGCTGTGTGGTCGACGTGGATGGATCCAGGCCAGGAAAAGATGCCAAAAACGCACAGATGTGAGGCGTTCGGACGGTTGAAAAACTGCGTGTGATGCAACGAAAGCGCAACAGAAGTCGCTGTATTTTCATTTTTTTATCATTTTTGCGTAACTTTAGCCAAGTTGCGTTCGCGGGAGAGGTATGAAACCGCGATATGTGCTCAGTCAAATGTGTCGAAAAAGAGGGGTCGATGGTGTCGGTGGGTTCGAGGCGCAAAAGTGTGAATGTGTGACTGCTTTGTTATGTACAGGGAAAGTGTCAAACCCTAGAGACACAAGTTGTAACGGTGCGTATCTCGATGAGGAACAAAGTGTGGGTTTCTTCTTTTTTCGCGTGTCGCCAACTTGACTCGACCCCTCGAAAGAAAAGCGCAATTTTGCAGTAAAAGATGCAAAAGGATTAGTCGGACTAAATCCTTTTGTTGTGTACACACATACACAAACACACACACACACACGCGGGCTATTGTGCGTAAGCGCATTGTTTGGCAGATTAAGCCCCAACCTCACTTTTTACTGTGCGCAAAACGCAGCCACAGGCTGTTCATAAAACCTTCTCTCTCTTTTTTTTTTAACTTCCTTTAACTACTACGATGTTACTTGTCCTAACATCACCTTACAAAGTAGCGTGGCAAGTCGATGTTTCGTGCGTGCGTGTGCGTGTGTTTTCGCGTGAGTGTGTGTAAAACGCGCGTTTTCAAATCTAAAATAACTTTAATGTCTGGTTTAATGTGCGTTTTTTTTTTTTGGGAGACCGTGCTCGTGGATCCGGGGTCGGGTTGTCAAAAATGAAATCCATGATGGCATTTTTTTCTCCTTCCTCCTCCTCCTTCTCCTCACTCGTCTTTTCCCCCTCCCTTAATCTTTTGTATAGAAAATTTAAGAACAAAATGGAGCAGGGAGAGAGAGAGAGTGCGTGTGAGTGAGTGAGTGGCGATAGATAGGCTGACATGACACACACTCAACACTCTCTAACGCCAACCCCCTACGACTTCCATTCCAAAAAAAGAAAAAAAGAAGAAAATTCTAAAAAATGTAAACCATTCCACTTTGACTCGTTTCCACCTCTTTCTGCTGAAGCCTCCGCTCCTACCAGAGGACGCTAGCTTGTTTGTTGTGTGTTGATGCTTATTTACTTCATTAATGTGCTTCTAATTGTGATGGCCGCGAGAGAGGTGGGAGGGAGGAGAACGAGGAGGAGGAGGAGGAGGAGGAGGGAGGAGGGAGACGGAGCGACTGAAAATGGTTGCAACGTTATTGACGCACACATCGCAGCGGCGGACGAGGAGGAAATTCCTCCTGAGATAAGGAGCAAACGTGTCATGTGTGGCTGTGACCACAGACACTCCCCACGCCCTTTCTCCGTGGACAGTCAGTGTTTCAGGATCCTCACATGTCCCCGGGTTTTATACACACATCTATAAATCTGTGGCCCCAGATGCCACACTCTTCACAGTGTGTGTGTGTGTGTGTGTGTGACTCCACAGAGGAAACAGGCTGACATCCCTGTCTTGTCCAATAGCCACCGTCAACCTAAAGTCTCCTGTTTTTAACCCTGTTCCTTCCCAGCTCCTGCTGTGATAACTGTACAGGTGACAGTCAAAAAGTCCAAAGACAGCTGGGTTATATCACAGATGGGATGTTTTAAAAAACGGAAATCTGTTCAGACGTGTCTTTCAAATGTCTCCAACAGCTTTGACAGGTTTAATCATTTAATCTGTGTCAACGTTCAGCCGGGGTACCTTTTATTTTGATCAGGTTTTTTTTTTTTTTTTCAAAACCTCAACTGAACCGATTGTGAACCAACGTCATTAAAAAAACTATTGAAGCTTTGCGACAGGTTTTAGTCGACCTCTGATTGTTCTAAAGCGTTTGGAATGACGTGACTTACAGTTCATAGATGAGACAAAGGAGCAGACTGTAAGGAATTATCTGATGGAAACATAATCCAAATGAAGGATACATTAAGAAAACAGTTGGTTGTTTTCAAAGATTTTTTTTCTTGCAATTGGACATAGAACTTTTTGACTTCTTTTTAATGGATAAAAACGGATAAACTTTTCCTTAAGAAAAAGTTATCTTTACTCCACCGCTCTGGTCCTACAGGTGGTCCTGCTTTGTCACCAATCAATCAAAATCAAGACATTAATGGTCTGTCTTCACTTATTTAAACATTTTCAGGAAGGGTCAGACTTGTCCTGGACAAAGACGATAAAATATTTGCGCTATAGGACGGATGATAGAATTAAAATAACCAGATTTCTTTTATAAGACACAACTTGTCCTTGCTGGGAAAAGAAATGTCTGTAGAGCCGTACACTTTAGAATTACAGGAGAGAAAAAGTCAGACTGTCAGGAAACAAAACCTAATGATCAATATCCAAATGATTAACCTTCATTTACAAAAATAATACCCAAGCGGTTAATGATTTCAGCATGGAATTTAAATTTTTTTAAAACTTTTACATGTAACATTTTTAAGGTTGTCAATCAAAATGATAATGCATACAATACTGCATTTGATCTGCAAAACACAGCGTCATTTATTAGCCATTCAAATGCAATTAATCAATGGCAAAGTCCAGCTATATATTTACTAGAAAGTTCTTCAGTGTATTACTTCACAGCACTCTGCTGCTCATGACTCTCTCTCTCTCTCTCTCTCTCTCTCTCTCTCTCTCTCTCTTTATCTATAGATAGACATATGGGGGATTTCTGTCTGACCCAACAGCCATTCAAATGCTGGCTGGGCCATTCCTTTTAGTCTTATTAAATAAATGTCCGTTTAAATGATTTTCCTGTGTTCAAATAAAATCTGTCCAGAATCACTGACATCACAGATCAGACGGTGCTCGTCTAGATTTCAGCATCAGCCGTAGATTAACTCTCAATGTTTGACCTTTCCACAGTAATACCTTCACATTAGTTACAGACCTCAGAGTCCCGCTGTAGCAGGGAACACCAAACACTAATGGCCAACGTAAAAAAAAAAGGCCCGTTTTTTCAGACTACTCTGCTGCTTGTAATGTTCAAGTATCCTCCTCCTCCTCCTCCTCCTCCATCACTGCCCCCGTCTCCTCTACAACCTCTGTACTGCACTTGAGGGTTTGGGTGGAGTGGGGAGAGGCCCGCACACGCACACACACACACATACCCCATCCAGGTGGCTCCTGGGTAAGCGGTTGGTGTGGTGACGGAGACGAAGAAAGTGCGTAGTAAAAAAAACCCAAAAAAAAACAGAAAAGGAGTGTAGCACCAATCAAGGCTTCTGATTGATATAATGGGGTCATTAGTGCGCTGTGGGAGAGGCACCTGCTTGTCCTCAGTTAGGGAGGATCTACTCCATTGTGACATTTTTAGACTGTTGAGAGTTCTTGCTGGCTGCACGGGTTTATAGCCTGTATGTGGAGAGTTTAGGGTCCTGCTCAAATAAAAACGCCACTGCTGTTTTTTCTATGGAGTTTCTAGAACAAAATCTGTTATCAGTCCAGACCAGAGCAGTCACTGTTCGTCTGGGATTCTGTGGGGAAGGTTCAAAATTCAACTTATTCCACTGCCCTTTTTCTGTGCATTTGAGAAGACAGGGACTCTGTGTTGTTTTGCTGTCAGCAAGCAAGCAAACATTTTTTCTCGGTTGACAGATAGGACACAAATGATAAACGTATGAATGTATCTTCTAAATATCCAGCAACGTCTGACAGCTCAGACATCCGTCAGCTTGAAGATAATGTTACAATCTGAAGAGAAGGCACTGAAACAGTCACTTCCACGTCGTAAGGCCACAACTCTGACAACACTATCTTCCCTGGTGGAAACATTCTTCTCAAATCTTACGGTGATTAATATTAATTGGAAGACATACCGATGAAGACACCTTTAAAACTCATAAGATTAGATAGCTGACATGTCAAGCCCCAGCACTTTGTACAACATTTTGAAGCCAGTCAGCAGTGTGGCTTGTTGTCATGTCGTGTAGAAGTGTGTGCCGTTACACACCATGTTTGTTTCTCATGGCCGCCGTGACACAGTTATCATGGGACAATAACCACTCTGTCTGTGAGACAAAAGGATCCACAAAACGCTGTACAATGGGGTTTCACCTTGGAAATAACCTATGTTTTCCCAGCAGGGGTCCCCTTTTACAGATAACGTTACACTAATATCTGAGGAAGAAGTAGCCATCGCTTTACTGCGTCAGTATCTTTACAACAGGGACCCAACAATAATACCAGTGGAAGCACCAGGGACCGAGAGAAGTTGTCTGCTCCCTCATTAACCTGAGATTAACAGCTTCAGTTTCATGTTTATGGGTCACTGGATTGTAATAAAGAGAGCAAAGCATCTTTCATTCACACATTGCACCTGAACCTTTGTCCTTGATTTGGAAAAGGCTGTAGCACAAGGGTACGTGTCCAGTAGACAGCGTTTGCACAGTTCACCAGATGTAGAGTTTAAAGATTCGAACCAAGAGCTCTTTGGAAAAATGTTGTTTTGCATCTAGCGAGCTGTTATCAAGAGGAATTTTCTGTGGTTTTCTCAGAAGCTCGTGCACTGAAAATTTAATGAAAAATGTCTTAATTTCCTACAAACCCACCGGCATCGCAGCTAAAACGAGTAACAGAAACAGACAAATGACTCTGGTTCTGATATTAAGATACTTCAAGTCAGTTCAACATGTAGTATTTGGGAGGTTTAAATGGTCTAAACAAATGTTTGCCACCTACATGTCAAAGGTCTACTCTAAAGCTACTCCTGGAAATGTTTAGAACCAGTGCAGAGATTGTCCAAAGTGGACAGGGTGCTGAACGTATGGCAGTTCTTTTTTCTTCTTTGTCTGTTTCTTTAAGCTGAGTGGATCAGAGTAAAAGCCATGTAGGGAAGTGTGTGAAAGTCAGCGCCGTTCCGCTCATATTTAATAGATTATTGCGTCTTTAAGTCTCCGACGTGGCCAGATCCCTCTCCTTTGTGTTTCTTCACCTTCAGACTCAAATCCTCTTGTATACACACGGCCCAGGTGCTGCAGTCAAAGACATATTACAATGAATTACACAGCCAGGTGTCAGTGGCTGCACTGACCCTCCACATACATGTATATAATACCATTATATTTGACCCAGTGTGATGCTAAAGAAGGTTAGCACGTGCTTGGCATATTTCCCCTGGGTGGAATAAAGAATCTACCTCTGTTAAGAGTTTCTATTTTCTCCTGAAGTAACCTCCTCGCAGGTGTCTGATATATGTGATATTCCACAAGGAGGCCACAGTGAAGGGTCAGTATCCCTGAGGGCTGGAGCAGGGGAGAACTTTTATCTATTGGAATATGAACAACTCGAATCAAAAGCTCAGTCCCACTACCGAGGTGATTTGACGCTTGCAGGCTCAGGCCTCGCAGAGTCGCCGTGTTCCTGCCAGTTTCTGGAGTTGCTGCAGTGTCGGAAGTGTCTCTTCTATGTTCTCAAGCAGAGAAGGGATTCATTGAGAAGAAAGCAGGAGCGACAGCTTAGAGCAGAAGAGATGTGTGCAGTGTAGGTAGAGAACAAATGTTAAAAGCTTAAAAGCCTGAGCAGAAGAAATATCAAAAAGCGCAAAGCAATTTTTTTTGTTGGATGTTGCTTTTAAAACCAGCAGCAAGCAACAGGATGCACATCTTCTTCATAATTTCTTCAAGAATGTTTTTAAAAACATCCTGGTACAAGAATCTCCACAGAGGCTGACCCCAGTGTCCAACACTGTAATCAGTGTTGTATCACACCTGAACCTACTGCGTTACAGTAGAGCAGCGGTGTCAAACTCAAATTCACGGTGGGCCAAAATTAAAAACTGGGACGAAGTCGTGGGCCAGACTTAATATTTATTGATAATTTGACGGCAATTGTTTATGTTTTTCCTTCTCTCTAGATATGTTATGTGGGCGTGAGTTTGACACGGGTGCAGTAGTGATCACACCTCAGTAGCCTGAGCCAGTTGAATTAAAAATATGCATTTTCTTTATCTACCCTAGTCCCTGGACCTAACCCTTTAATGAAAGAAAAAAAACACACCAATATATTAGCTAAACATAGGCAAGGCGAGATCAAATATGCTGAAAGTTATGGCTTAATATTAGCCAGAAAAAGAAAGAAAGAAAATTGTAAAAACATTAGCAGACATTTTAATCCAAACAATTTTTTTTCAAAAAAATTATGCACAAAAAAAAAAAAAGAATACAAAAAAAGGAGAAGAATCAAAGGATAAGAAGGAAACGAGCCAGAGACAGTTGAAGCTGACCTGGACACAATCAAAAATGCCCTTGAATCATATTTAAGAGGGGAAAAAAATCTTGTTGAAGGATGTTGATTGCTTCCAAGTGAGACCAAAAGGAAGTTCCTCAGCGGAGGTTAAAAAAGTCATAAAGTATCGAGTTTTCAGAGGAAGAATCGGACTCGTCTGTGCAGTAAGTGTCGGCTCACAGCAGGACATTTTCCTCTTCAACACTGCTGGAAGTCTGGTTGGGAGTGTGAGCCCAGACCACAGTGAAACAGGAGGGGGGGTCAGAGAAAGTTGAGGTGAAGGAAAGGAAATTAATTCCGTCTGTGGGGAAGTATTCGTCACGTGAGTTGGCGATTCCAAGAAAAAAAAAAAAAAAGGTCCAGAATTACACCGTACGACCCGGAGAGCTGCTGCTCAGTGACTTACTCATTCTTTTCATTCTTTTTTGTGGTCAGTCTCACTCCCCCAGAGACACCTCACCTCACACACACACACACACACACACACACTTCATCACGTGAGAGCTGCAGCAGGAAGCACGTACACAGTTACACAGATATGTACTGTACCTACTTTATTTTAAGATTGAGACCTGAGAGGGAAATACTTTTTCTGATACATGAAGGCAGGTGTATCAACACACACACACGGAGCTGGAGATAAAAACAACCACTGTGGTCTGTTCGTTCAGGTCAGGGCAGGGTCAAAAAGACAACTTTGACTCTGAAAATGAAAGATGTAAGAACCTGCAGAACCTGAGGAAAACTGTGTCGGTCGTGTTGATTTAAATACATTCGTCTTTAACATGCCAGGCAATATGAGTACTACAGCAGTACACACAAGGAACGGAAAAACCTTCACTTCCAAAATAGGCAAAAGTGTCGCAAAATAAAGTAAATTGAGACAATAGTAGCTGAACACTAACCAAGGTTAGCTAAGCAAAATTAAATAGAAGTTACAAACTAGCTTCAAGTTAGCCAAAATTAACCAATACAGCCCAAAAATAGCTACTATTTAAAACGGCAGTAAAAGTTGGTATTGGAAATCTGAGTGTTAGCCCAAAAACAACTAAAACCGCAGAATATAATGTTGATCAAATTAGACAGCACACAGAAAAAAAATAGTTAACGTAGGCAGGAACATAAAAATAGCTGAAATGATTCAGTTGATCAGTCAAGTTAGTCTTGAACAAAATAACATCAATAATGAAGCAAGTAGATGTTTCCCTTAAAGTTAGATAATATCAGTTCGGACGTATTTTAAAGACGGCCAACAATACGTTAAAACAGCTACAGCTATAGCCAAAAACAAAACTATTCAAGATAGTTAGATAGAAAATGTTCTATATTAAAAATTGAAATGTATGTTTCATCTTTTTTCCTTTTTCTCTTTACATTTGGCTTTTTTTTTTATACTGCTGAGTAATTTTTTCATCTTTGGGCCTGTAATCATCACCGTAAACTGAACCATCTGTAGAGATGACACTGCTACCAGCACACAGTCGTAATTATGCAAGCCTTAATGAGGTGCTAGGGAGTAGACACGGCATGGCTGCATACTCTGGTTGACATCCAGCACGAAGCTTATGGAATGGTATTTATACTGGAATCGTTATTTAAAGTCGTAGACGTATATAAACACCGTCAACTTCCTGCCCACACGTACACAATAGTAAAAATAAAACCAGTAAATGGAAGCTGTTCACACCCTTACATTTACGACCATGACGTGTGAAGCTTCCTGACAAGTTCAGACCTGCATTTGACAATAAAGCTTTCCCGCTGAGTGGATATTTACACAATCATTTTAGAATGAGATGGGGAGAAAAAAAAAAACTCGTCTTTTCTCCTACCTCCCAAATATAAAACTTGTCTGAACACATTGTGCTTTTAGTCCCATGGCAGCTACTTATCAGGGACGTGATGTATGACTCAGCAACTACAATAAACACACTCACATACAGTATACACCTCCTTACTCCAAACACACCTTATCATATAAACTCAGCGTGGGAGCAACTAGTGGGATTAAACCAATTCTGGGGGAGGGGGAGTGGGGGGGGAACTGTCCTCTATTACTTTACACTTAATCTCAGGTGTAGCATCTTATTTTCACAAAGTGCCATTACAGTTAATGACAACATGGTGGCGCAGCAGGGGTACGTGTACAAGCTCTTGATACTCAAATAAAGCCAGTTAAAAAAGCTCTAATAATAAAAACACACACAAGAAGAAGACAAAAGTAAAATGTTGGTTGAAACGGCTAAAAATAAAGTGAGTTCTACAAAATACAATCACAATCAAATAATTGATCTATACCGCCAAAGGTTGAGCCTTGAGGTCTAGTGATGAGATCACAAATGTTTATGGTTCTCTGATTTACCATTTGTCTCTTTTTATGTAGGGTTGAGCTTTGCTTGCCAACCTCAAAGTGTCCCGTTTCACTACCACCCTGAACTAATGGACTAAAAGACATTTTAAGGTTAATCTGTGCTACACGGGGCCCAGGAGTCTAACGCAGCATTATAATCAGGCAGTCTGAGTGCTCTAAAACCTGAAGCCTTCTTTTCTTTAAAAGAAACTCCTCAAGTTGAAGCAAGCAAGGCAACTAATTCCAAAGGTAGCAGCAATAACTTCATTAGGTTAACTCTGATCGTGGAGCTAAACCAGCCGACCAAAAGGTTCCCAACAGGCAACAGCATCTACGAAAAAAGAAAAGGGCAAAAAAGGACACATTCTATTCTTACGTCGTCTGAACGGCCGACATTCAAGATCCTTTGTATACATTCTCCAATGAATAACTTCAGCACACAACAGTGTTACTGTCTCATTTTGTACTCTTTTGAATTTCTTGGTGAGCAACACAGTGTCAAACTGCTATGATGTCACACCCTAGGAATTTGATAAAGAGACGGCGTTCAGAAGAGGACGCAGCCTTCAGGTTTCACAAGTGAAGTCTTGAAAATAGAACAGAGGTTGTCTATGGGGGAAACAAAGATACTTCCTGACCGATTTATTATGTAGATAAATATTTTCTGACGACTTTATGGTTTCAATCAGGGTCTGCTCGAGTACAACCAGATGTCAGATTTGTAAATAACAGAGCAGTTTAAAGAGCGAATGGACAACAGAGCATGCCATATGATGAGAACTTTGAATGGTTGACAGTTTGGAGTCTAGATTACCAGACTCCAGTTGACAGTTTGGAGTCTAGATTACCAGCGGTGGAAGACACCAAGCACACAGATGAAGATTTTTGTAAACCGATTGTGCCTTAATGTCTACATTCATTAATTCCACTCCCAACGTTTGTATTATTCTCCGTGTCATTTCTGATCTTTAACAGCGTGGACAAATGTGTCGCCAGTCACGTCTGGACTTTAACAATTAATGTGGCCCCGTACCTCCCCCCTCCCGTTTCCCTGCCTCCTGTGCTGCATCTTATCTCTCTGCATTTTCTTACACCGGCATGACAGGGGTCGGTGTTTGGCAGCTCTTGCCGTTAGGGCTGGAAACAAAGCGTTGGTATGAAAATGTCATCAGACTTAACATCGACCTCACTTCCTCTTTTTTGCTCTTCTTCCTGTGTGTGTGTGTGTGTTTATTAATTTGTGTTTGGTCTCCTTCTGTATCCCCTCGCCCTCCTCCAATTTTAACACCACGTTGCAATCCACACCAGATCATTGTCATTCACTCGACTTCGTTATTCTCTCTGCCCACTTTGTATCAAAATTGTATCTGTTTTCTCTCTTTTTTCCCCCTTTCCCCCTACGTCTGCCTTCTTTCTCATATTTTCTCTCTCCATTTCTTGCTCCTCGCCATGTTGGCAGGGCCCAATCTACCAGCTGATATCAGCATTCCCTGGCACCGGGCCAACTGGCAACACCGCAGGAGAGAAAGAGAAAAGAGAGGGAGAGGGAGGGAGGGAGGGAGGCAGAGAGGGGGATGGGAGGAGTATGAATCAGGAGGAGAAAGAAAGACAGACAGAAAGACAGCAAAAGGAAGACAGGGAACAATAATGGAGGATTAAGAAAAGAACTGAGTCTGAGTGTGTGTGTGTGTGTGTGCGCGCACGCCTGTGGTTGTTTATGTGACTGATAGGCTGTGATATCCCTGTGAGTCATAGCTGAGCTAAAATGTCAACCAGCTACATGAGAATCTCTTTGTCATCCGGGCACAGACACACAATCACACACACAATCAGGCATCACATAAACACTTAAGTGCTCTGGCCGCCATGCGAACACAAATGTGGGCGACACACACCTGCAAACACAGATGTTCCATTGTTTTTCCACAGTGATTGATGACCTTTTGTTTATGTTGTGTACGTCTTGGCGGCGTCTCCTGCAAATTATAAACATATATATAAAAAAATGACTGACAAAAACAGTGGCTGTGCATCAACACAATCTAGTCCATGTAAAACGCTGTGGACTCGGTAATGTGTGTGTTTGTATGTGTGTGTGTGAGAGAGTGAGGGACAGCGTGCTTTGCCAAACTGCTTCATGAGACCAGTTTTGCTGTATATTACACTTTTATGTTTTAGCTGACTCTTGTTATTCTTTTGTGTGTGTGTGTGTGTGTGTGTGTGTGAGTGAGAGGGGGAGAGGGGGAGGGAGAGAGAGAGAGAAAACAGCACTTAAAAAAGAACTATCTAAGTCTTCATCTGCAGGTTATCTAAATAAACTAACCCTGACGACACCACACCCAGGAAGTAGACTAGAAGAGCAGCTGCTCCGTGTGAACAGGTTATTTCAGATCCATTTCTAGCTATTATCCGTTTAAGTTTGAGCATTTTTGCAGCCAACTTTGACTAAGTCTAAACTGGGCTAATTTGCAGCTATAGTTGCTATCAACATATAGTTTGTAAAAAAAAAAAAAAAATTATATTCTTAAAGGACTATTTTATTTTTTTAAATTTTACGCCATTTAATTGTTTAAATATGTCTAGGGTATATTTATGGTGTTCTGTAAATATCTGTTCTAGGTTATGGCCAACATTTTCTGGCTAAATTTGAACTTCCTTAGATTTTTCAATATTACGGATAGCAATTTTGAACTTTTTTTGTGCTTTTTTGGCCATGGCCATTTTGAATGTCTTTCAGAAAGAAAATTCTCAAAGTTGACCTAATTTGACTGTATCTTTGCATACTAGTGGCTATTTTTGGTTGTCCCTTTAAATATTTATGCTTTTGCATCTTTGTGCTGACTTTTCTATTTCTGCTCATTTGAATACTGGCAGTAATCACTAGTTGTTTTTTTTAACACACTGCCTACCTGTATAGCCAAGAGAAACAACAACTGTCCCCCTTGCCTACACAAAGACTACAAAATTCCAAACGACTTTTTTTATTTGTAAGATTTAACAGGCAATTGTCTAAAACCCAGTGACTTGATTTACACTAAATATTTGTATTGTGGTCTTTAATATCAAAAGGATATCTGGTTAACTCCTTTTGTCGAGTGAGGACACCTCTGGAACAAACACACTATATTTGAAGGAGATTGCACTCCTGACGTTAGTCAAAAAAGGAGCTGCTACTGTAGGAGTGAACAGGAAGGGCGTGAGGGGAAGTCAAAACACTGCGCACCCATCCTGTTTGGGACAGTCCATGTCCTGTAGTGTTGGTGCCCTTAACTCCTAAACACATGCAGACAGACGTGGGCGCAGGGTTGAACTGGTTGTGGTGGTCCCACATGTGCTGACAGTGCGTGGGAAACAGGTGTGTGTGCACCTGTTAAGGCAGCAGACACACGTGCACGTTCCTCCACCACCTGCACGTGGATTAAAATACAGATGTGATTGTTTTTTTCCTTCTTCTCTGCATTTTCATTTTATACACGTCCTGAACTCTGCCATAATTAAGAGTGCATTTGATTCTCCGTTATTAGCATTGATGATGAAGACTCTCGGTGCAAATTGCTCTTAATGGTAAAATCTGATACCTGCGGTTCATCACTCAATATTGCACAAAGCATTCATGCCTGCGCTGACGCTGATATTACTTATTTAGCCCAGTCTTTTGGTTAAACAGAAGCCTCATCATAACATCATTTTCTATGCAAGTGTTTCATATTTAGGGCTTGGTGTCCGGACGTCATCTCATCATCTTTTCACCGTTGTGTTTGATTTTTGTCCACAGAAAATCAAAGGAGGAGGTTGCTGCATCAGTAGAAACGGCAAAGAATGGCATAATATCGCACACACTGCTGGTAAATTGGAACTGTACACATATGTATTTATCTATTGTAGACAAATGGAACCACTAAATTCTCTGAACTTCTCACTCCTGATTTCCTCTCTCTGCTCTGTACCAACAGAGGATGGATTCTCCGCCAGAGTTTGTGTTTTCACTGTCCTGTGAACAACCCCAGTCTCCACCAACACTACCATCTCTAGACCACAGTCCACAGGCCTTGTCCCCTCACACCCTTCTCTCTCTGCCTGACAGCCCCCCTGTCCTGCCCATAAACAGCTCTGAACCTTCTCCCCGGAGCGCAGACACATCGCTCTATTTCCCAATCTCTAACTCCCCTGTCCAGGAGGACACGAGCAACAACCACCATGATCTGGACGATGAGGATGATGAGGCAGGTTTGGACGGAGTTCCCCCATCACCCACCCCAGCGGTGGCTCTGTTTCCCGGAGGAGGGGGACAGGAGGCTGGATGTAGCCCTTGTTTGGACAGCTCTCCTCCGGCTACACCATCAGCACCACTTCTTGGCTTTGGAGCCTTGGAGCTGGCCCTCAATTCAGGGCATAGTGGGAACTCCAGTGAGGAGCTAGACCTTCAGCTGTTCCAGAAGGACACAGTTCCCAAAGCAGTACCTGGAGTGGGTGGGGCCTCTTCCGGGCCTGCACTCAGGTTTCCCTGTCACGTTTGTGGGAAGAGATTCAGATTCCAAAGTATTTTGTCTCTTCATTCCCGGGCACACAGTCTGGACCGGGACCGTAGAGCAGCTGCCCTCTACCGGTCTGGACTTCCCTCAGCACCTCTGAAGCAGCACCTCAAGATTCAACAGAACCACAAAGATGTTGTACAAAATCACAAAAGCAAAATAAACCAGCATTTACTGCCAGGAACACTGGTTCAACATCTGACAGAGAAAGAGGACGTTGACGGAGAGGTGAAGAGTCTAGATGAAGACATCCAGACTGACCACAATCCTAACTTTTTACTTGAAGATAGCACACCTTTGACCCCCCCACTAACAGAAGATGCTGCTTGTGTGACTTCTCCGTATTCTTCCACTGTTGGTGAGACTGCATCCACTCCCACAGCCCCTGCATTTCGCTGTCATGCCTGCAAAGGCAAATTCCGGACAGCCTCAGAGTTGGCACGTCATGTTCGCATCCTCCATAACCCGTACAAATGCACTCTTTGTCCTTTCTCTGCTAGCCAAGAAGAGAGCCTGGCATCACATTTACAGGAGTGCCACCCATCTCCAGATGTATCTGCCGCGCCACTTGCTTTTAGTTCCAGGCCGATTATTACCTCCCCTGAGACTCCTATTTCCACCCCTACCAACACACCTGCCCCCGCCGCAAACACACCACAGATGATGTCGGCTGGAGCAGTAGCTACTTCGCCCTCAGTGCCAGCATTTCGGTGTGATATCTGTGGGCAGCGATTTACACAGTCCTGGTTCCTTAAGGGACACATGAGAAAGCACAAAGACTCCCTAGACCATAAGTGTAAGGTGTGTGGCCGTGGCTTCAAAGAACCCTGGTTCCTCAAAAACCACATGAAAGTACACCTTAACAAGCTTGGGCTCAAAGCTGGACTTGGAATCCTCAGTGGACCAGGAACTGCTGAACAGCAGGCCAAAGGCTCTGGAAGTAATCACACTCTTAACGCTCTGTACTCCAGTCTGCTCCTGGCTCAGCGAGGAGGTGGCAGAGGTGGACAAGGACGGTCAGACAGGAGCGCTGGAGCCAGATTAGGGATGGGCTCAAGCAAGTCAGCCATTCTCGGCTACCTGGGACTGCCCAGTGATGGCAGCGGGGCAAGCTGCATGGAGAGACTTCAAGCAGTGGCTCAGGTGGCAGAGATGGGAAACGGTGGTGCTGGGATAAGTGGAGGTGATGGAGGCAATACAGGACGAGGAAGAGGAGCAGCTAGAAATTCAAAGGACAGCATAGCACCAGTATCTGATGCAGAACAAGCAACATGGTGGCAACTGGTAGCTCGCAGTATAGCAGTTGCACAGCAGCAGCAGCAGCAGCAGCAGCAGCAGCAACAGCAGCAGCAACAGCAGCAACAGCAGCAGCAGAGACAAGGTCAACGGGGTCCTGGTCGAAGGTCAGTAATTACTGAGGCTGACCAAGTCAGAGCCTATCTTGGTGGCCTGGAAACAAGAGAAGATTCTGGAGGAGCTGGAGGGCCATGGGAATGCCCAGACTGTGGGAAGCTTTTCCGCAGCTTCCAGCAAGTGGTGGTGCACGCTCGTGTTCATGCTCAGAGGCCACAGAAGGCAGCAGCAGCTGGTGGGGAGGAGGGAAGCGCCAATCATAGAGGAGTTGTGTTAGGAAGAGGAGGAAGCAAGGAATTGAGACAAGAGGCGCAGACTCATGGCGGTGGATCCCAACAGGTTGATGTGAGACAAGAATCAAAACTGCACAGTGGTGGATCACATCAACCAGGGGCAGCAGCGGGATTTCACTCTGTCATCTCCAGCTTCAAAGGTAAAAAAAATTCACATCCTCTTTTCTATTTCCTCTATTGGGTATTGTTTATTTGCACACATCTAGAGGTGTTATTCTCAGAAGAGCATATTGCTATTTTGTTTTAAATATACAGTCTCTGAAGGGCCCTTAGAACGAGCCATTATTTTTCTTTATGTTCTTGGTTTCTGACTGATTTACCGTTTGCAGGAGAGAATGGATTGACAGCAGTCTCCACAGTACCTTCAGTTCCCATCAGGGAGCGAGTGCGTGGAAGAGGAATCAAAGACTGCCCCTACTGTGGTAAAGCATTTCGCTCTTCACACCATCTCAAAGTACACCTGAGAGTCCACACAGGTGAGTAACTGTTGCTAGTTTAACAAGCCATTTGGACTCTAAAAAAAAAACATCACGATTCCCTCGAAAGGTTTTCAAGTTAGTGTTTTCCTTTTTTTTAACACATCACCTCAGAGAGCTGGCAAGTGCTAATCATAGCACAGCTCGACCAGCAATTGAACAGCTCCACTGGAGCAACTCCTGCTTAAGTGCCTTGTTTGAGGTTATATTCACATTATCTTCCAAAGGGGAAAAATATCATGTTACTCCAGGGAATAGAGCTGGTGAAATTTTACTGGAAGCCCCTCTTGGCTTCTCTACCCTGCAAGGTTAAAAAAAATCAGGCTAAAAAAAAGTGGAGACAAAGTAAAGAAAGTTCTGAATCAGAGTACCTCTGCTTAGAGATTTCTCTCATGATCCCTCATGTGTTTCAGGGATTATCGTCCTCTGACCTGGTTTTTGAAGCCGAGACAAACTGTAACTATTGCAGTACAAATTATTCTCAGATAATCTTAAACTGATTCCGACTGCAGGGCAGAAACACTCAGCCAATTTGAAAGATCTTTAAAACTGATCTAAACAAAGAAGAGTGTGTGGGCATGTTGTGACTATGAATAGGACTCAGTTGAAAAATAGGGAATCAGAGCACTTGCTCACACTTTTAACTAATGATCCATACTCATTATACCTACAAATCATCCATTTTTTTCTACTGGTGCTTGATGGATTTGAATAGTGAGAGCCAGCTTCCATTTCTGCCCTCCAACAACTGATATTTTGGTCTCCCCCAGTTCAAAAATACACAAAATAATCTCGCTGTATTATTAACTTTATGAATTCTAATCTAATTCAGCTGGGATCATCACAGAACACATTATGATTACCACATGGTCAGTAAATGACATGCAGGCATCAAATTATTAAAACCCTGATATTAGCCTTCTCTTGAGGATATCATGAACCCACTAAGACTTTTGATCACTTGGGGAATCAAAAATCCAATTGTTCATACAGCTAAAATCCAAAGATCTTGTTTGATGAGGTTTTTGTTCCTATGAATAAAATAATTCATGGTCTTCTTTTTAACACAATCTCTCTCCTGGTGGTGATTTTGCCTCCAGCACAAAGCCCCCACCTCTTTTTATTCAGTGATGGAACACTGCCATCTTCCTATGATATGTGCAACTACATCTGTAACTCACAATTACTTCCCAGAATTAATTTACTACATCTAGCTCTTCATCAAATAGCTTGAAAATATATGATATTAAATTATAATGCTCAACTTTTGTTTGTACAAATTTTCATTCACAAACACACTGACCAGCAACTGACCTGAGTGCAAATATTTTGTCTAATAGTCTCCTGATTCCTGTTTCTCTCCTAGGTGAGAGACCCTACAAATGTCCTCACTGTGACTACGCAGGAACTCAGTCAGGCTCGTTAAAGTACCACCTCCAACGGCACCACAGGGAGCAACGTAATGCCCAATCAGCCTCGTCAAACTCCTCTTCCTCAGGCCTCAATTCCACCATTCACAGTTTGGCCTCTGGGACTTCTGGTATGAGCAAGCAGCGCCGATCCCAAATCGACCACAGCTTGGTCAACAGAGGTCCAGCAGAGAACCCCTCGTCTCTGTCCACAAGTCAACAACAGTCCTGGCTCTTGGGAATTCCAGACCAGCGGGATCAACAAAAAGCCCTGGCAGCTTTAAGGGATGTTGACTTGGACACCCAGTATAGGTATCTTTCAGGCATGATGGGAGCACTTTACCAAGGTGGAATGGAAGGTGGTTGGATAAGAGAGTCTCCGCCACCAAAGGCCCCTAAAGTGTCCCGTCGTAAACCCCTTACTACAAGTCGAATGATCCAACCGTCAAGTGAAAAGGAAGGGCCTCCACCTTCGTCCCATGAGGGTGGATTTGAGCCCCTGGATCTGTCTCGACGTCCCTCCCCTGGCCTGGGAGAAATGGAAGAAGATGGAGTCATGAATTTAGGAGAAGGAGGAGTTGTTGAGGACAATGAGGGCTCACTTGGAGTCAAACTAAGCCAGTGTTTGTTTTGCCCTTTCCGGACATCCTCGGCAGAGTTGATGGCCATGCACCTCCAGGTCAACCACACTAATAAGTCAAGGCGTAAAAGAGGATCTTCTTCTAATACAGAAGAGGATGTAACCTCAAAGGCTACCAAGCTAGATTCTGTGTCTATGTGGAAGCATGTAAGTGATGCGGAGTCCCAAGTACCGTTTGCTGAGTGGTCTACATCTCAAACTCAGACCTTCAATGGCCTTTCTGAGGATAAAACAGAACATCAGGTCAATGGGCTTGAACTCCCAAGCTACAACAGGGCATCTGTGTCCAATCATGTAACAGAAAGTTTTGGACTTAGGGAGCAATCGGATGAAGAAAAGGAAGACCAAGAAGATATTTCAGAAGATAATCTGGATGACAGCAGTCTGGGGATCTCACCGGATCCAGCTCTGAGGATGTCCCTCACTATTTCACCAGTCTTAGACGCCTACCACATGGCAGAAAAAGAAGAAACATTCTAAACCATTATGTCACATAATAAACAAACAGAGTAAATCCTTTCAGAAAAATAAATAGGTTTTTAAGGTAAAATGAAGAATTGCAGCATTTTTATTTGCCGAGGGATGATTTTTGAATTTTGAGTTGAATTTTCAGACAGTTGGGAGAGTTCACAGCTGTTTCATTCTCCCTGAAATGATTGCTTTTCAGATAGGGTGGCATGCTCCACTTCAACCCACAGACTAGCTGAAAGAAAAGCATAGCAGTGCAGGAACTGTTGCCCACTTTAAGTTGGGCACATCTTCCGGAGTTGAGGAGAAGAAAACAAAATTCACATCATTCCAGAGTGTATTAAAAATGCAATCATTTCACAACTTCCTATTGCTACTGTCTCTAAACCATACATCATGGCTGGTCTCACCACTGTCCTGTAAACCTTTCCCTTCACCTTAGCTGACACTCTTCTGCCACCGATCACTCCTGACACTTTTCTCCAGCTGTTCCATCCTGCCTGTACTCTATTCTTCACCTCTCTTCCACAGTCTCCGCTGCTCTGAACAGTTGATCCTAAGTACCTAAACTCCTGCACCTTCACCACCTCTGCTCCTTGTAGCCTCACTATTTCACTGTTCTGCCTTTCGTTTACACACATGTACTCTGTCTTGCTGCGACTGACCTTCATTCCTCTTCTTTCTAGTGCAAACCTCCACCTCTCTAGGTTCTCTTCTAGCTGCTGCCTACTCTCACTACAGATCACAATGTCATCTGCAAACATCATAGTCCATGGGGACTCCTGTCTGACCTCATCTGTCAATCTGTCCATCACCACAGCAAACAAGAAGGGGCTCAGGGCCGATCCTTGATGTAGTCCCACCTCCACTTTGAAGTCTTCTGTCCTCCCAACAGCGCACCTCACTACTGTTGTACTATTCTCATACATGTCCTGCACCAAACTAACATACTTCTCTGCCACTCCTGACTTCCTCATACAAAACCACAATTCCTCCCTTGGCACTTTGTCATATGCCTTTTCTAGATCTACAAATACACAATGCAGCTCCTTCTGACCTTCCCTGTACTTCTCCATCAACATCCTCAAGGCAAATATTGCATCTGTGGTACTCTTCCTAGGCATGAAACCATACTGTTGTTCACAAATCTCCAACTTCCTGCCTAGATCACGACAGTGATCACGATAAAGCTGACTGTGACAAGACACTCTACAGAGTGAACAGTTTGCAAATACGTAGCGTTAAGTTTCTACGCCATATAACAACGTGAAAAAGTAATTAGTCTGCAGTTTCAAGCTGTGAACCTCAGCTAAGCTATGTGCTATAAAATCAAGGCGTGAGTTAACTGTTGAAGGCAGCATAACCCCCTCAACTGTAGATCACTGCCTTGTTGTCTGAAAAAAAGTGTTTCTAGATGATTGTCCTTAGGGGTAAAAAAACCCTCAAAGAAACATCTCTATGTATATTATTTCATTTTTAGTCAGTGCTTTTGTTTTTACGTACTGTATGTTATCAAGAGAGTCTCGGCTGTCACTGAGCTCACCATAGGTCATTTGATTTTATCTGAATATATAGTTTTAAACAATTTTAAGTAAAATATATTTGTTTGAAAAGCGTGGTTTTACGTCGATGTAATTAGTTAAGATCTAAACAAGATGACACAGGGCAGTGTGATGTTCTGACCCAGATGATACCTTAACTTGAAAAGCGATATACATATGTAAAATGCAGTGATAGAGGACAAGGTTTGTTGTCTTTTCTTTCCTTAAAAAAGAAAGGACCATGGTGGAAGATTTAGTGTTTACAATGGTGCTGGATTAGCTGTTGCAGAGACAACTCAAGGTCAACTTTCAATGGCGACCAACCAAGCCTCAGTACACAATCAAGACATGTTTGGACAGAAGGACTAAAAAAGAAACAGTTCACTTTCGTCTGCTGCCTCTGTCACTGAGAAGATACAAGGTAGAGAATGGGGAAAAAAGCAACACCCTGCAAGATGGAACACAAACTGAAAAAGACAGACTCTACTTGGTGTCTTTTAGATGAGTAGATTTCATTGCTTCTTTTTTTTTTTTTTTTGTTTTTATAAAATAAAAGATAATGTTAGGAGTAACTATTAAAAACACTAACAAATGCATAGACATCCCAGTAGAATAAGTGTAGCTTTTGTAAAGACAAAAAACAAACTTGTGTTTATTTTCATTTGAAGATTCTTACGGGAAAAGGTTATCAGTATAAGTAATATGGATTATAATGTTTGTGAGCTAAGACTAGTTGGAATGTCTACATTACAGAGCACTGTGCAAGGTTTGACTTCCCAAAGTAGTTGTCTTTCCCCTCGACCAAACTTTTGTTCAGTGGATGTTGTCACTTTCTGTTGGTTTAAAGTGTAACGTTGTGGTTTAATTAGAATTTTCCCATCTATTTACAAGAAAATAACAGTTAGTGGATGAGGAAACCAAACCTGACATCATTAGTCTGGTTCATCAAGAAATTGATACCGTTCTTTTAGTGAAATGCTAAGGCACCTACTGATAAAAAATAATACGTTCTTAACACCGATAATTAAGGCATGAAGGTATGTTTCTGAAGATTACGAATGTGATGTTGTAACTACCCTTAGAGCTGTGTTTTACTTCATATTCTGGTACTAGGAACTTTTAGTATTAGTATCGTAATGGTTCTTGCCTACAACGGATGCCTGTGCATCGACAGCAGTTAAAAATCAAAAAAAGTTGTAAAACATTTAATCAAGATCCACGTGTAGCGATGTTTTTTTCAATTCATATTTTAGTATTTTCATGTGTCCTCTCCCATAAATTACTTATACAGGTTGTCAAAGTAAGCCGAGGGTTAAAAAAAAAAAAGAATTCTGTAGTGATCCTAAGATTTGTAAGTGATTGTCAAAGGTTAAACCAGTAGTAGCCCCCTTTGGTTCTCACCATTATCAAAAGCTGTAAAAGTGTGACCTGTGTGACTATGGTCAACAGTGTCATGTGGTCAGGGTCCTATTGTGTGATCCTGCTGCAATCACACATATTGTCCAATCCAAATTAGCGTCACATATCTTTTATGATAATAGTTCATTCAAAGTATTTTGGAAGTTTTGTGTTAGGCCACAGAATTTTAAGAAATGATTACTGTAAATGGAGTTACAAAATGTTGGTAGAGTTTAGAACTCGAGTCTTGTGGGATTCATTGGCGTCACTGCCAAAACGACAGAACCTCATCTAGTTATATATAAGCTAAACATTCCAGCACTAAAAGTTCCTGGTACTAGTTTAGTACGACTACGTACGACTACTCTTTGATGGCCTATCCTTTGATTACAACCACACCTGTACGTGCATTAATGTGTTTGAGTTCCTTTTTTAGAGCACCTTATGAGTTGTACGAGTGTAGTGAAAAGTCCCTGAGTGGTGTCTCCTTAACAACTACTGTCAATGCCACCGTGCCTTCCGTTTCAAGCACTTCCTGGTGTATTTTGTAAAACTCACCAAAAGCACTTAGCCCCGTGTCTACACACTTCTCTCCGTCTTATTCTCTGCCCTCCACTCTTCTTCCTGTTCTCCTCCATCACCTTAAAACTTAACAATTCCTCCATCCCTCAACTCCCGACTCTTCCTTCTCCAGTCCTTTCCATTTAGGCGTTGGATCTGGCCTTAAACAGAACCACTAATTCACAAGCTAGCATGGCTAGAAACTTGAAAGAGTCGACTACCTAACCTTTAGATGAGTTTAAAGCAAAAGAAATCAATCTAGACGGTAGGGTTGGGCAACATTAGGTACTTGTACTAACCCTTGGTAAACCAAAGTTCAAACCAAGTCTAAGACTAACGGATATTGTATTTAATCTTGTAAGGTGCCAAAACATGTCAGAAGTGACACTAAAGCGTATATCAACCAGAGAAAACTGGAATAATCCACCTCCCCCTCCCTCTCTCTCCCCCACTCTCTAGCTTGCTTCTCCTCGTCCTTCTCCTTACCTCCTCGCTCGTCCGTAAAGCTGTCTATCTCTAGCACCACTTGAAGGTGACGTGTACTATCTGGTATTGAGGCCTTTATTAATATTAATGTTATTATTATTATTATTAGACTTTAATTTCAGTCAGTGTGGTGTTTGTTCTGATGCCGTTGAGATGAAAAGTCTTCTTCTTATAATGATAATTATAATTGTTTTTGGCATAATGGATAAAAAAGGAAAAAAAACACAAAAAAAACAAAACAAATGAAATGTGTTTGTTGAATGTTGTACAGATAGCACTAGAAATGTTGTGTTTTGCTTTTTTTTTCTTTATTTCTTTGAAGAGAGCACAAACCTGAGTGATGGTCCTTTCGACTCTTCCCATTGGCAGATGGGAATAAAAAAAATGCCAATCATTTCTGAAGCATAGTGATTAAAAAATTACTTAATGATGGACAGATTTCAAGGGGAAAAAAATCCCATCCACTGCATTGAATGTAAATTTGGTTCCTAGGTTCTCTTCCAAGGGAATATAAAAAGCCACAATTTTTGATTAATTTAAAATGCAAACCTGTTTCAGTTGTTGAAGTAGTCGCGCTAAACTGAATCATTTCCATGCAAGATATTTGAATCTAAATCTCCAAGACTATACTCCTCTAGAACACCTTTCTATCGATTCTGGTGTCTGTTTAAAGGACAATGAATAAATGATAAAATATCTTTAAAACTGTTCCATATGAAATTTGCACAAGAACCTTAAGCTAATGTGGCACAATACTGTTACCAATAATGTTTTATAAAAATGCACCTTTTTTCCTGATTTAGAATCAGGACATTTTACCAAAAGGACATGATTGTGATTTAACTGCAGTATTTATGTTTTTCATTTTCTTATTTTATTTTGAAAGGACACGTGAGGTGTGAGGCGAGGGGGCCATGCTGGGTTTGGGCTCTCGTGTAGTTGACTGCCATTGCAGTGAGGGAAACCTGATCTAACATAGTAGTGACTAATATGACTTTGTGGACAGATACAAATAAAATGACAAAAAATGAAAATGACAAAAAAACACATTAGAAATAAATAAACACAAACAAACAAAAAAGCGTGTCTTTTTTTGTTGTGTCTCTTGAACAGCGGCTTAGAAACTGACGTGTTTGTTTTGTTTGTTCAAGTCTATCTATTGTATGCATATGTACCGTACTGTATGAATTTTCCCCGAGAGCGTTCAGGACGTTACAAAGTAACGATACTGCCACCTTGTGGTTTCTAAAAGAAATGGCGTAAACATATAATATCCCAATATCCAATATTTTTATTGGACAAAAAGATTACATATAAAAAATTAAATATAATAATAAATCATAAACATAAAGGTATATCTAAGAAATCTACATTCGGGGTATGTATACATATATATATATATGTATGTATGTTCTTTGTTGGAAAATTCTTGCAAAAAAAACCCTTGCTTCCACAAAAAAACAATATATTGTTGAAAAAGATCTCACTCTTTAGTCAAAAAAACAAAGTCAAACAAAGTTTTGAGCTGCCTCCACATATTAGGTGCTTGATTGTTGCCTTATTATTTGTAACTGCAGCTCTGAAGTCCCTGCAGATGGATGAGGGTGAGATGTGATGTTGATTTAATGGCTCCCTCTAGAGGAGAGACCAAACAGTGCATGCAATGTTTTTGGTTGCGTAAGATTAGATGGTGATTTTAAAAAAGACAAATTTAAGATGTAACTACTTCCTGAAAGTTGAATAAAAGAGTGAATTAGCACCATGGTTTTTACAAATACAACATACATGTGTCAAATCTTCAAATGAATTGCCGTGTATTAAAGGATAAATTGCACATCTCTATTTACAGTCAGGCATTTAAGAAGAGAAAATAGAAGCTATAGGCTAAATTTGGTCGTTTTTGCAAAGAAAGGATGGAAAAAAAATAGCATCTTAAAAGAATGTAGAATTATTCCCATAAAAGAAGGTTTGTGAGTTTGAGGTGCAAATAATTACAGGCTTTGAACCTCAAAGAGAAGAAGGGAGGATAACTAAAGAATAAACACAGAGCACTAATGAATTCTGTGAGAGGCAGCCTTTACGCTGCAGGGTTATCCATCTTTTCATGTACCTATTAGCCTACATCCCTGTAAGAGGGCAGCAGTCTGATTAAGAGACAGACAGAGACAGGCAGAAGAGAGTAGTAATGGAGGCAGAGAAAGAAAGCAACCGAGGGATGTGCTGGGAAAAAAATTATACAGAGATTACGGTACAGAGATTATTCTCTCCAGTCTTAAGGGAAACTACCTGATACTACTACAAATACTGCTCCAGTGGGTGTTAGTGCAGTGCTTCTCCTTTACAGACTCAGACATACTGCGTTGTGTGACAGACATAAGTGGCCTCACTATGGACCATGACATGTGTCTGTAGAGGTTTGACAACCAATCAGCCCCTGTCTGGAAAGACACCACAGAGGTGAGAAAGTTTGTTGTTGCAATGTTCCATGATGGAAGCGTTTTGACAAAGCAGCTAGATGTTCCACAAGCACCACAGCCTGGCAGTAGACTAGAAAGAAGAAGGAGGAGTGAGGGAAGAAGAGAGATAGTGCTAGGGAGAGAGAGAGAGAGAGAGAGAGAGAGATAAGCAAGTGAGGGAGAGAGAGAGTGAGAGAGAGAGGGCCAGAGAAGAAAAGAGAGAGAAGCAGAGGGAGAAAGAGAGCGAGAGAGAGATACATAGAGAGAGAGAGAGAGAGAGAGAGAAAGAGAGAGGGAGAGAGAGAGAGAGCATCAGTGAGTGTGTCAGCTCGACTCCTGCTTCACTCCGTCTCAGATCTTCCTCACAGACACTGGTCTCACTCTGACTCTCACACACTCACCACTGCTCTAACACACACGCTGCAGCTCTGTGGCAGGGTTCGGCTCTGGTTCTGTTCTGACCACAGCGGGACACGTGGACAGGGACACGGGAGGAGACTCAGCTCCACACGTCACTTCTGCTGCACCACCAACTCCTGAACAACATGAGCGAGGTGAGTGGCTCCATCAGCAGACCCTGTCAGTTTCCTCCATCTCTGTACGCTGGTCTGTTAGCTGCAGTGTGTGCTGCTGTTCACCGCACAGACACACACACACACACACACATACGTGTTCTTTTCACTATGCACCTGTTCACACTCGAACACAGCAGCAGTCAGACTTAATCAATAATCTGCATACATCATGTATGCACACCTCATCCATCGCCAGGGAAAAAAAGAAGAGAAGAAAAAGCCGCAACCCAGGCAGAGAGAGACGTTTGGGCGCAGTGCGCTCTACAGTTTGCTTGGCTTTGCTCCCAAATTTAACAGTAGTAGCAGCAACACTGCAATGAACAGCAGCAACAGCAGCCGAGGTGACACCAGCTCACATCGCCAGTGGGCACCATATGAACATCTGGTGCAACACGAGGGTTTCCCCAGCCCCGGTGGGAACCTCCAGTAAGGAAGGAAGAAGTGTTTTAGGGAGAGTTCTGCACAAATACAGAAACCAATTTATCCAATTCATCCTGTGATGGATTTGATCAAATCCAAAGATTTAGCCATACAAATAGTTGCTCATTGACGAGCCAATGGCTCTCATACTGTAGACCTACATATGATACTACCTTTATTCATGAAGGTGCATCAATAACTAATGCACCCTGTTTTCTTTGGTGGTATTCTCACTGCTGTTTTAAAATGCCTTTTCAGTGCCCATTTTTGCCGCATTGGAAATGGATAGTGCAAAATCTTTGTTCTCAAATCTCAAATACAGTTAGTCTGACTAAAATATTCATCCCATATTCTCTGATGTCATTATGACCATTAACTGCTTGTTGTTTTTCCTTTTTTGTCAGTTTTGCTTTTTTTACCTTTTGTCTCTTTTCAACCGATCTTCTACTTCTCTCTGGTTTTATATTTTTGCACCTTCTCCTCTTTGATCATTTCCTCCTTATTTATATTTGTGGGGTTTTTGTGTTTTTCTTTTTTTTTTTTACTTATCCTTCTTTAGGCACTTGTTGCTGACCCTTCAGGTCCCTAACTGAATTTTCAATTTTATTTCTAATCATTTTGAAGTGGTAAACTATTTTAATACATTTTTTTCTTTTTAAACAGATTATAATATAATATATATATATATAATATCAGGGTACAACGAGCAAAAGCTACATTAACTGATGACTGCAGCCGTAAAAGCTACATAAAAAGGCTTTTTGATGGTTTTATATGGTGGCATGAGATGTTTATAAGTAATTTTGAAAGACAATTAGCGATTAACAAAAGTCTCATTGTTGTTTTAGCAAATACTGTGTTCATGGTATAGAGATGGTCTATGATGGAACCCAGCTGCTGCAGAGCTACTGTTAGAGTCATTAGATCATCTCAAACTAATCTTGTCCTTGTACTTTGACCTCTGACCTCTGGCATCAAAAGGATTTTCTCCTCCTCCTCCTCTTCTTCTGATGACAGGTTCTGCTGAGATGCTTGTGTTTTAAAGATAGATCCCAGTCTCAGCAGTTTCTGAAATATTCAGTACAGCCGGCCAAGAACCTACAACTACTTCATGTTCAAGGTCATTTAGGGCATTTCTTTTCCCCCGTTCTAGTGGATGGATTTGTACAGATGGTCATCCCTGGTGCCACCTATTCGTCATTTTCAATTGAGATGATTATGAATAAAAAGGTTTTCAACCCTAAACAAACCTCCTGGCACTTGAAGCACAGACTATGTTACGTCGTCATCCAGACGAAGCTCCAGAAAAGCCTTTTTTAGTCAGTGGTATTTATTTATTAATGGAGGCCAAAGCAGCTCAGCAGCTCCCAACTTTTAAATGGTCACAGATGACACAGCCAGTATCACTGCAGCGTCAGTAGAAAACAGCCTCTGTCACAGGTTTGTCATGTGTTTCTCTTCCTTACATGTAAAACAGGGCTCAAGGGGAATCTCCATGAAGAGATCAACCACACAGTAAACATCAACTATACAGTAAATGGTTTTCTCTGTGAAACTGCAGCGGACGCCTTTCTCAAACCGTTTGAACATGTTTATTTGTGTACTATATGCATTCATGTACAAAAGGTCTCTTTATGAAAAGGAATGTGGTTCAGTGCTGCAGGGATCGGTCTCTTTATGAAAAGGAATGTGGTTCCTTTGGGCCAGTCAGTGTGGTTAATGCTAGATGTTTTCTTAAATGTAGAAATTCTGCTGCAACTACCATTCATTTCCTCACTGATTAATCTGACCAATCATTAGTATCTCTTTACCAAGGAGCAAAAATATGGAAACTCCGAAGTTTCATTTTCCAGAAAACCACAAAGCAATAATCTTTATTTGCCCACAAACTGGGCTCTGTGGTGCAGTGGAGGTTAACATTATCCATTAGAAATAACGGCTTAACCAAAGGGCTTTCTCTGAGCTCTTTCACAGCAGCACTGCTGTGGCACGATTCAAATTCTTCAGCTGAGGCTGGAAAGGACCAGTCAATTTAACAACCTTTCGATATTTAAAATATAGATAAGGAATACATTTAAAAAAAACAATTTTATCTGTCATATTGACGTTTCAAACTAATCTCTAAATGACAGGAAGCAGTGTCACAAGCCTAACAAGGAAAATGAGACTAAATTGTTTAATGTTTTACTGAGGACAGTAAATGTTTTTTGGTGAATTTCAGAGTAAAATGAAGACAAGTACTAGAGAAAAATAAACTTGTATATTATGCAACAATTAGACAGCTTGGCTTAGGTCTATGGCTCTGCTTGCCTTGACTTCACAAGGCCTGGTTTGGTAAAAGAACCAAGGCTGGGAATACAACAGACCCCAAACGGCGCTACGTGGTGATTGCATGGATTTAACTCCAACCCCCTAACGAACATTAGTCACTTAAGACTAAAGAATTGACCAACAAGGCATATACTGTTACTTTGGAAGTATGGGAATGATTAGGAGTCAGATGAAAAATGATCTGCTGCACGTAGTGTAACCTATACAGGCATCCCAACAGGATGTAGCCGCCCAAAAGATCAATTCCACATTGACAAAAATGTAGTAAGGAAGGTCCCTGTGGTGTGATTATTCTTCCATCTTTAGACACAGAAAAACGGTAAAGGTAATGATTCACTCTAAGATGACGTAACTAGCGTGCAGCGCTCGGCTTCTCAAACCATAAATGTCAAGTAGCCAATGTCTTTGCACAAAAAGACATTGTTGAAAGCAATGGAGTTTGTCTAGCAGGGAGCAGCACTTTGTGTCTTGTCCACACAAAGATAAAGAAGGTGAAGATGGTGAAGCCAATTGAAAAAAGAATGTCCAAGGATCTTCTGAAAACAACTATTTTGGAGGGAACCAGGATTTAGGAGGGAGCATTTCAAGCGAGCGTAAAAACCAAATGTTGAGAAAAGAGGGCGGTCGTTTTTGCATTGCTGGTGCGAATGTGCCAGCAAGAAGCTCAAACAGGAGGAAACAAGGATGCACATATGGTGGTGCTTGACCATGTGATAGCACTCCGACCCTCCGACCCTCGTCGTTGTGTAGAATCTGCCAGTTATAGGGTTGAGCGTTGAATCAGGTTCACACAGTCGACCAACATCTGCCAGCTCCACTCTGAAAAACCTTCTCAAAGTTTCTCACTAAGTCATCCTTTGCACAACATCCCTTATCTCGCCTTTTACTGAGAATCTTTAATGCGCCCACAGCACTCATTTGGCCTCCTACTTATAAGGCCATAATCTCCAGCGTCTGTTCATGCTACTGTACTTTAACGCTCACCATTTGGAGGGAGATGAGCTGAGCCCAAGATCACATGCTGTAGACAGCAGCCACAGCTGGAGAATTAAGTAGAGTGAAACGTCATCCAATGTGCCTTGGAAGACACACATGCAGGTATGAAGTTATATAAAATGAAACAGTTGTCAAGGAATATGGACGACTGAGTTAGTGATGATGTCCTGCAATGGCCCCGTGGTTTTTCCACAGAGTGTATATGGAACCTGAAAACCACAGCAGAGGTTTTTTTTTTCTTCTGTTTTTGCATCCTCTGTTCAACAAACGAACACAGACAAGAGGCCTGACAACAACAACCTAACAAAGTCACAATCGCAGCTGTAGTGGTTTGCGTAGTTGTGTGACAGGCGATCCGTACTGTACTTATACTGTATCGTTCTGTCTCCTTTGTTATGGATTTGACAGCATGAGGAAAGGTTTGACACTTGGAAGCCATGATATACAGTCTGTTCACTTTTTGTTTTGCTATTCTGAAAACTGTCCAAACAATAAAGAATAAGATTTCAACGACCGACAGATTAAGTTCACATCTACATGTTTGCTGCGTACTGTAATCCAGCAGATTACAGACCATCGCTGACATGTCTGTGCTTTGCTGCAGACCGTTCTGCAGTCATTTCAATACACCAACAGCTGACAACGGGATTAACACTGAACAAAGACAACATGTTCAAATGAGGGTGAAAAGGCGACTGGAGGTTAAAGTCGTATTATGACAGATTTTTGCAAAACCTCAGAAACAGAAATATTTTCATTTTTACTGAACCACGACACAGTGTCTTTCAGCGTCATGCGACTTCCATCGAAGTAAAGGTGATTAGCTGTAGTAAAACCTTCCCGCTGCTTTGACAGCAAGCATCCTGAGCAGAAATCTTGTCATCCACTGCTTCATGTCCTCTTTTATGTTCACAAGCTTCTATTCAAACCCCCACTCCACTCCACTCTCTCTCTCCCTCCCTCTCTCTCTCTTTCTCTGCTTCTTTTTCCCCCTCAAAAGCTTTCACTGTATTCTCCTTAGCAACAGCGAGCAGCTCGGGCATGGTATTAACACTTGCGTGCACATCCGAGAACAAACATCTGCACATCGCGAGATGAAATGAGGAAGTCCAAAAATGATGGGGGACGAATCAACAGAAGAGGAGAGAGAAGGGGAGAGGGGTTAGACTTGAATCTGAGTCGGAGGGCTGTTACGTAATTCACGTTTGGCTCGGCCCCCACTTTTGACAGCTGTCGGCTGGATTTTACCTTCTGTCCCCACTCTCTTCCAAAAAGCACGGATGGCGTTAGAAATTAAAAAAATAAGCTCCTAGAAGACGTCAGGAATAAATCCAGTAATCCCAGTGTGCCTTCACGTGTGAGCATGCAGAGGTAGCTTTCTCATTATGTCAGTAATTAACACTTAGCAGGCATCCACCACCCGTCATTAAAAGCTGCCCTATTATTCCAAGCAAGCTGGCAGGGTATAATTACCAGGGCCTGATGTGGCTGCGAGGCCAACGTGAAAGTGGTGAAGTAAAACAGAGAAAGTGTCAGCCCTCGGTTTTTTTTTTATTCTGGCTTTATCCATCTGTCATTTTCTTTTCTCTCTCTCCTTCACTTCCACACCCATCACCCAATTCTCCGCATCCTTCTTGCCACCCCCGCTTTCCAAGTGAGATTGCA
>NC_024307.1:20543021-20560343 GCF_000523025.1 Cynoglossus semilaevis
TTGCCCCCCCCACCCCCCCAGTACTCCTCTAGTCCTTCATGGAGGTATAATCCTTTTATTTCCATCTATAAATACATTTCTGCTGAGCTTTTAGGGGCTTTCTGCTTCCTCTTTCTCCTTCCTCACTCTGACAGCAAATGCAGCATTGAGCCCAGCGTGAGTTTATGGCTTAAGAGGTGTGTGTGTGTGTGTGTGTGTGTGCACTTTCAAAGGAGGCACCGTTGAGCAGTGGACAGAGAAGAGATGATGTTCAGGAAGAAAAGGAAGTGCAGCCTCCTTGTACACCACGTGTTGTTGCATCACTGTTGCCTCAGTGTTTTCTCCCACATCCTATAGGATTGGGTTACAACAGCGACATTTGAATTTTTCATGCCACAGGGGAACAAAGAAGGTTTGAATATCAATCACTTGGTTATGTCAAAGCTACACTGCCACTTACACTCGTGCTCCTCCAGCGGCTCAAGTGATTGTTTAGTGAAAACGGGGACAAAAGAGTGGATTTTTGATCCAATCTCCTTAATCTGCTTCTAAACTCAACATTTGAAAATAGGAGAATGTAGTAGTAATTGTTGATCCTAGATTCGTTGGGTTAGTTGTGTTAGGTTTCAGCGGTCTCGATCTCTCGGTGCCTTCAGGTCTACTTCCACCAACACCCCATGGGGAAATACTTGAATAGTTTTTTTTAGGGGATTTTCACTTGACTCATTTTGGTTAGTTTACAAAGTTGTGTTTGGTTCGTTGGTTGGTTTGGTGATTTGCTTGGTTGACTGCTTTAGTTGGATTTGGTAAAGGTTTGTTTAGTTGGGTTTGTCTGTTTAATGTGTGGTTAGTTCATGTGAGGTGGTTTTGCATTTGATCGTAAAATTGTTAAATAAGATTTGTCTGGTTTGTCAGAAAGATTGATTGGTGAGATTCTCTTTTAATTGGTTTGGCTGAGAGTTTTTTGTTTTATTTTCTGGGGATTAGATGTTTGGGGTTTGGTTAATGGAAAAGTTAAGATTTGTTTTTGGCGTACGTATACATGTTTGGGAAGTCGATGGTGAGATACTCCGAGAGTTCAGTCCACCAATTAAAATCACTTTATCTTTTCAGATGCTCATTTTTAGGTGGAACAAAATCTAGTGAAGTATTAAAATGTATTTAATTGCAAACCATTCTTAGGATTTTATAAACAATTAAGGTTTAATTTATAGACAGTAACACAATTAAGTCAACAATAGTTGGATGAAATGCTGTTTTAGTAAGTTCAGTAATCAGCAGACTATTTGAATGAATAGTCATTTGGTTTATTTAAGTCACAAGCACCTTTTTTGAAATGACAAGATGAAGATGACTTGACTGTGAACACATGTAAACCCATTGGCCTTTGGTGATGAGTAAATACATCATTAAATGGAGAGTATATGTTATGTTGGTGCATCCTTTTCAGGGCTTTCTGCTGGTACCCACTTGTACTCCACAGATCTGGCTTTTATCCTCATCTCGCCTCAGGAATCATTTCTGACTCACTCTCTTTGCAGAGACCCACAACCACCAACTTATATAAAACCATTAACCAGTGTGCTGCTATTTTTAGTGGGCAGGTACAGCTTGTTTCAGCATGAGGAGATTGCCATGGCTCGGCTACAGAGGCTGAGTTGCATTAACAGATGGAGGAACAAGATCGGGTTTTGAAAAATTAAAGTGGTCACGATGCTGAAGGGGAGCAAAGGCTGTAAATAAAAGATCTGAAAGCACCAGTATGTAATGCTGCTTTCAGTTGTTTTAAATGTATTTGCTGCAGGAGAATTACGTGACATCAGCTGTGTGTTGATTCTAATCTTAGATTCAAATGTTGACTTTCAGAGAAAGTAATGTGTTTGGATTAAACATAGATTAAAAGAGGTAAATGGTCTTAAAGCTTAAATGTGGGCAACTATTATTTAGTTCGATCTACAGCCAAAGTACATTAAACAACAACACTAGATCCAGGATAAAATCATAATCGTTTGAGCACATAATCCATTATGGGACTGTCCTGCTGGTACAACTGGACCTTATAGGGCATTGGGGTCTATGACAAGGTTCAGCTTTAATTGTAATCAAATTGGGGTTTTCCGTTGACTGGTACCTCTAGCCCGTCCCATTCCATTAGAAAACATAATCGAGCTCTTAAAGCAGCCAATGTTCAGCATGCACCGAGCATCCAGAGCTCTGCAGCTTCATCCACTCAGAGTACAGTGAGTGGAGCAGGGAGCAGATGTTGGGCTGGTACAGCAGCACAAACACAGAGCAGTGACGCACATCTGGTCACCCGGGGCCAAACAAACTGCTAGATAGAGCAGAGTGAAGTGAGTGGGAGGACAGCGAGGGGGGATACAGCACGGGTGAGACGGCTGTAACAACAGGGTGGGTGTTAAATTGAAGGGTAGAGTGCAGCAGGAGGAGACTGGGCTAAAAATGTAAGCGCTCTTAAACGTTACGAAGTGGATGAGGTACGTTTTTAAAACTAATGGTGCATGTTAGGTGAGGGCTGGGGAGAAGAAAGCTTGCATAATGACGGCTGGACAGAAAATGCTGCTCATCAATCACACATCTGTTGTCCCTTTCTTTTCGGCATAGATGACAGCAAAAACAAACATCAAACATTTGGCCTCTGCAGTGTTTTTTTCCCCGTCACACTAATAAATAGATTTTTTGATTTTTATGACTGCAAAAAAGTGAAATATTTGTTAAAGCAAATGATTGACTGTATAACATATATAACATACATATTGGGGTGGAGAGGTTACACTTCCCCATTTAATTTGTAGCCTAATGCAATAGGTTTCTATGAATGGAACAAACACTTAAAATTATAATAGTAAATAAATAAAAAACACATGTCTATTGTGCTGCTAAGATGATAAGAATCATTAGAGTTTGCCAGACATCTTTGAGAAACCTAAATTTACTTCTGTCTGCTTATTCCATAAAGACTCGTCAGTTGTGATATCAGAGGAGCGAGGAACAGAGACAGCTGCGAACAGATAAAGAAATGTGACGAGAGTGTGAGAAAAAACAGCTTGGAGAGGTGAATTCCTCCCCAGAGGAGAACCTTGTTGTAAATGAAGTGCATCACACAGAGAGGGGAAGCGGAGGGATGTGTTTGCACTCTTTACATGTGTGCAGCTTGATGGCGCACGAGCCGTGTGTTCATCCATCTGGACTTTCTCTCGGCCAGCGGAGTCATTCATGAGTATGTTCCTATATTACTGTTGTGTTTTGTTTTTTTTTTAGTCATCACCACCCTCTCTCTTCCTTGCTCTATTTTGCCTCCCTCTCACTCCATATGTGTCTTTTCTCTCACTCCATCACCTTCGGCAGCTCCCCAGGGCAGACTGTTAAATGCTGCAATCTGTCTTTGTTGCCCATCCTAACGCTCCCTCCCTCCCTCCCTCCCTCCCACTTTTTCTCTCAGCCTCCCTCCGAGCCTCTCCGCTCATGAATCACAGTGCTAACTGCTACATGTAAAAGAGGGAAATCCCTCACTAAGAGCAGAAGTGAAGAGAGAAGAAGGTTGATGAAGACGTACCTCGAGGGGTGAGGTTAATGCCGGCTAGTCACGTGCGATTAGCGTGATGAAATGTGAACAAGTGAAGAAGAAGAAAGTGGGACAAAAACGCTGAACAGACGACATGACGATTATGTTATTTGGTTGAAACAATATCTATAGATCGATGCTGTTAGATGAAGAATGTGAAGTAAAGGAGAAGAAGCAGACTCTCTGATGGGGAGCAGCGCTGCACAGTAACAATAATTGTCAGCTCGTCACAGAGAGGCTCCACTGGAGCAAAAGGGGGTTAAGGGCCCTTCAAAACTGTTGGCAGGAGGGCAGGAAGAACGGGGAGAAGCAGAGAAGGCGTTGCTGTAGATGTGTTGACCACGAGTGGAGTTTCCCCTGAAAGATAGAAACTCTGCAGAATGAGGGTTTTCCCTGCAGCCACAGAAAGAGAGAAACAAGTTACACTGAAGAATCCAAAGACTTTAATTTCTCCTCTTCGATGTGAGACTAGTACAAGTACTTTCTTTGCTCATCCTTTTTAGTCTGCCTAACTCGAGGGTGAGATGATGACGTTTTTTAATCTCGGGGCACCCAATGAGTTGCAATAGACCGGTGGTTCACAAAGGTACTGCACCTGCACAGTTGATTATGAAACACTAAAAAAAGAGAAAAGCAATTCAAACCTTTAACCTCTGTCTTGATTAGAAATTTGTCACATAAATGCCATAAATAACTGGGCAGCAACATCTGTTCTCAAAGCTACAGTGCCACAATATATGGAAACTCTCAAAACCTCATGTCTGAGCTAGAGACGCAGTGGGAGATACAGCACGACTTGACAGTCAGTGCTTCATGGCTCATGAAGAATTCCCTGCCAGACTTGCGTTACATGAAGCAGTCTGTTGGGTGAAGATGTTGAGGTCGACTGAATCATGTTGGATAGTGCCACACTGTTTCACCTTTTCCTTTTTGTCAAGTTTACGTTAGTCAACTCCAGCTTCCAGATCACAGCTCTTACTTTGGCAGATTTCACAAACGTTTGAATGTCCCTCTATGAAGCAAACACCAATCAAAATACCTCAATATAAAAGACCATTACATCAAGTTTTTATTACCATCAAAAAAAAAGGTGTCATCGAGAGACAAATCTGCTGTATTACTGTTTTTTAATAATTCTAAATAAAAAACTATTTGACTCACTCATTCCATACAGAATGTTGCAAACTCACTTAAAACCTTAGAAATCAATTCAAAGAACATATTTCTAACATGTCATCAGTAGATGGTGGCAGAAAAGGTGTTTTAAGCAGTAAGACTGCACTGCTGCAATGCAATAATGGTGGCAAATGAAGGTAAGAAGGAAAATAAATGAGCAACAAAAGTGGAGGAGTGAGGAGACACGGAGGGAGGGGAGGAACCAGGGGTTGGATTTAAAAACACAGAGGCTGAGTTAAGATAAGGTGGAGGTAGAAGAACACTGCAGAGATATGAGTGAGAGCTTCTGCAGTACACGGGAGAAAACACTGCAGAGAGGGGAGGCAGTGGGGGTTGGGGGGGGGGGCATGTGTGCAGTGTTAGTGCACTCCACGCAGGCAACAGTGCAGGAGCTTTGTGGCTTTTACTCAAGGAACGATACGCTCTGTATTTTCTCAAGGGTTTGTTTTATCAAGAGGAGAAACCAAGAGAAAAAAAAGGACCAAAAAAAGTGTCCACAGCTTTAAGACTGAGGCTCGCTCTAACTGAAATCACAGTCTGGGACTGATTTTTCTAAAAGAAAATGAATCCCTGACATCAACACATGTTTGATTCTATGAGGGTGAGTCAAAATGTTTCAAGACAGCTGCTATAATTTTACATATATATATAAAACACATCTCTCTGGGGTTTTTTTTTATAATTATATCTGTCAAGGATTGTATTCTGTCTTATTTGATCAGGTTTTTCTTTTCATTCTTGTATCATCTCACAATTCATCTTGTCTGTCTCAGCATCTCCCTCCATATTTCATCATATACTCTGGAGATTGATTTTTTTTCTATCTGTCAGACTCTAAGTCAGAGTCTCCTGATTGGCTGTTGACCCCATGTGTTTCCCACTTGCACACACACACACACACACACACACAGATCAGACAGCATCTGGCCCCCCACACTATGAGTGCATAAATCCCTCCTACACATTTCAGCACACACACACACACACACACAGCCATTACTGCAGACACATGTGAGCCCAGCCACATACACATACACAGTTATAGGCAAGAGTGACATGTCTCTCCTCTGGAACACCATCACGCTTCGCTGGAGTTTGTGTTACGCTCGGTCTATTTGCTACGTGGATCATAAAGTACAATCAGGCTAAAAGGACAAGGACCTACTTTTTCACTTCTATGCATTTTTAATGAGTCATTAGCAATGAGACTAAATTGTAGACCAAGGAAAGGGTAGTGTTGAGAAGCTGCCGCTTTGTGCTGATGAAGCACAGATCTTCACAGCAAGATTAGCAAAGAAATGAGCCGAGGCAAGCAGACATGGTAGAATTTCTCTGTTCACTTCAGTCGAAGGAAAAGTGAGAAGCTCACGCAAATCCACTAAAGCTGCATCGTCAAAGATGATGCAGAAATAAGAAATAAAAACATGACGTGTCAAGGAGGATTCAGGAGGATGCAGGTTAGAGGAATTCCTGCATTGATGACTAAAAAGCTTCAATGGTACAGTCCTGCATTTGGATACAGCTAGGAGGAATTTCAGAACTCAGACTAAACTTGCCAGAGATAAAAAACTGTACACTTTAAATAGCAGATTTGTAACAAGTCTAAAATTACGATGTCAAATGTAACTGAAGGTTTTTTTTTCTTCCTGTCTTACAGCTGACATCCAGCAAATCTGCCAACAGCGGCCAGACGACTGCAGTCGACAACAAAGGTTAGCATCTTTAACGACTTTTCTTTTGTACGTGATCAGAAACTAAAATTTGAAAAACCTTCCTCCGCTACTTACAAACATGGAAATAATTCCTTTTTTTGTTTTCTAATTTGTCTACTCTTGACTGATTATGTGCAAAACCTCATAGTGTCGCTGTTTTCTTTTACTGGTGGACCAAGAAGGATACTGTTTGAAGTCAACCTGTGGGTGGAATGCCCTCTGCTGGATAGCAGAAACACATTTCCGACCCCTTATATCTAAATAATAATTTAAAAAAAATTAGTACATCCACTCAGTGCTTAATGCATTGAATGAATGCTAACCTGTTAAAAAATGATAACATGGCAGTTTGTTTGGAGGCGCCGACCACCTCCAGTTAATTGATTCTTCATGCTGCTAGATTTATCTATTTGTACGAAACAACTTTAGCCACATAAATAGACTTGTTTTTTCTGTAAGCTAACTTTTCCTGGAAGAATTTCCAAAACTCCCCAGACTGCAGAAACATGAGAATACATAGCATCTAGAATAGACAGGGTTTTTATATAATTGAAAAAGAGCCTTAAATATTGCCAACCTGTGTATGTGACGATTTGTTGGTGACACCTAATAAGGCTATAAATAGTCTAATTCGCTGTGGAATTACTAGCGCATCAGGGGAATTAAGAGTATCACTGCAGCTCTAGTTGCCAAACGTGTCCATCTGCTTCCAAAACCCTCTTTTTCTCTTTCTGTTTATGCCCGTCTGTTTATTTCCGTCTGCTCTGCATCTTTGAGTGCTCACCATCAACAGAGCCGACGTTCCGTTTTATGGAGGTCAATGCTCTGATTTTTCACAAGATAAGCAGCAGAGAAAAAGGCAGCACTTTTTTTTGGCAGGGATCTCCACCTCCCCCTAGCCTGCATCTTTCTGCCAAGAAAAGTTGGCTGAAGCTTAACTTTTGTGCTGCGTTGCTCATCAATAACCGGTTTCCGACACTGCAGGATTTCACATCCATCAAATGCACCGACAGCAGCCAACTCTTAAATCATTCAATGAGGAGAAATGATGTGATGGCTGTGCTGTAATAATGATGCACACTTGCCACCTCTATCCTCTGTCTCTTCATCAACCCTTTAATACCACAGGGGTGTTGCAGAGGATTTTTTAATCACTTATTTGGGAGAAAAATCCAAATGTTCTGCTAAATTATTTCCCCTTTTGTTAGTTTGAAAGCAGCGCTGGAGCAGATTGTTGCCACCTAAGGCTCCAGGCTAATGTGTCACCTGCTGTAATGAGAGCTAACATTAATGTATTGTGACATTTCTACAGCAGACGTAGAAAATGCTCAAAATTCACAGTAAATAAATACAGAGGCAAGAAAAAATGATTTCGGATCATTTTGATTCTGTCAAATCTGACTCAAATGACACACTTGGTCCTCTTGGACCACTGTTTGCTACCAGATAGTCTGCTGGTGTGAAACCTCGTCTGAAATTTGATGCGTACTAACAAGGGAACTCAGGTCTGACTAAAAATGTTGGTCCCGATTTGCTCGCACGTAAACCCTAGATCAGCTGGACTATCCAACTCACTGAAGAGCGAAGGTGACCACAACCCAAAAACAAAGTTAAAGATGATAAAGTTTGAAAATGTCTATGAACCAGTAAAAGCACTCCTAATTTTCATTTATGGTTTCAGACCTGTGAGAATCACTGACTTACGACTGAGCAACAGTACAATATGGACAATACTGATCAAAGTGAAAATCTTTTATGTGAAATAAAAAGTCTTTTGAGACAATAGAAATCCTTGGCAGACAATGTAAAAGGGTCAAGGGTTTGACCTGGCCACCAGACAATTCCAAACACATCCTGCTCTGTAGTAACATTTATAATCCTCCTCCTTTCAGAGAAGGCTACAGCAGCGAAGCCTCAAGAGCAGGAGGAGGAGATCGATATCGACCTGGAGGCGCCAGAGACGGAGAAGGCGGCCCTGGCCATCCAGAACCAGTTCAGACGTTTCCAGAAGAAGAAGAAGTAGAGTGACTGACTAATGAGAGTCAATTAGATAGAAGAAGAAAAAAAAAAACAAACAAAAAGAACAAAAAAAAACTTTCTGCAGATGTACAGAAATATGGTAGATGGTTGAAAAGAAGGTTTTGATGGTTGGATCGGGTGATAATGGAGTTCAGGTTCTGTTGGTTTATTATGCAAAGTGTGACGATATGGATTTTTTTGCATGAGAGAAAGTGGAAGAGAAGGAAAGAAAATGTGGCAGTTTAGGATTTATTATATAGCATGATGAAATACTGTAAGCTCCTGTCGCCTCATTAAACCCTGTAACTGTCCCCACATGACACCCCCGTGTCCCCAAACGCTCCGCCACATGCAAACCCGATCCCACCCCTCGTCTCTGCTCGTCCTGCACAGTCGTAACACTATAGCAGCCTCCGGCGCACAGCCAGACGGAGGTTCTGCTCAATTACAGATAAACACCTCCCCGTGCTCTAAGGCACCACGAGCTCACAACGACGTCAATGAAGCGGGAACGTACAACAGAACAGAGAAAGCACAGGCAGCGCTGCGTGTTTACGTCCTTTTTTCAAAATCATCTCCTGTGCTTCTTCTTCAGCCTTCACTCTACTTTACCCAGTGAATATTCTCAGGTGTAAATCACCTTCCGTCACCAGATATTGGATCTTCTGCCTCAGCTCTCACAGGTGACGGAGGGGTGGGGGGTGGGGGGAGTGGTGGTGGTGGTGGTCATGGAAACAGGCTGGTAACCTGCACAGTCTGAGGCAATTTGCTGCAGGCTAGATCAATATGTGATGGAAATTAGACATACACACACACACACACCAACCCCTGCTTATCTCCCACATACACACACACACATTAGAGCCATGAGTGAAGCATTAGCGTGGACCTGAGCGTCTCCACTCTTCCACAGCATGCTCTCCCTCAGCGATATCTGATGCTAGTTTATATCAATGAACTCTGGACGACTGCGTTGGAATCACTTCAAATATTCATATACCTGCTCAGTTAAAGGGCCTCTTAACAGGCGGTGTCATGAGATACGAGGAGGTGGAGGCGATCACTGTGGGCCTGACAAAGAACCTCCTCAGCGTCGCTCAAGCTTTTATATTAATCTAACAGTTGGCACAGCAGCAGACGAGTAGAGCGTTAGTTCATCCATTCTAGAGGCAAACATCGGCTAAACAAACCTGAGACGACTCTCATCACAAAATGTATCCTGAATTTTCCAACTGATGGAAATTAACTTTCTTTTAAACAAGGGCTCTTAGTTTCCTTTTGGGGGGGGGGGGGGAGTGGGGTTTGATGATCACATGAACAAAGGCTAATGGTGAATGTTTCCATACAGTCAATCCCTTCAGGCGCAAATAGTTAGGGGTGCCCAGCTGTCAATTTACAAATCTATGGATACGATTTATCTTCATAAGTTAGTTTCTAAGCCAGTGAAATATTTTTGCTTCTCATTTCAGATCCATAGAATACCCAGTTAGTTAGTGACAAATCCATATAATTCTCCACCTTAACAAACCAGCCTAGACTTGGTGCTGGGTTTAAATGGTTTGTTTTATTTAACAACCAAATGGAGCCGTGAAATATCAATATTTATCAATAACTTGTAATGTGGTATTTCCAGGTCTTGTCACTGGCCTTTACCTTTTAACTGCCTTCTTCTCTGTCGTCATAGAGACACAGCATAACGTGACAACTGTGGCGTCTCTATGACAACCAACTGAACTTTATCCTTGAAACCCCCGGTCTAATAGGTAGTGAATCAATGTCTGACAAATTGATAGCATTTATTTTAGAGCGTGTTTCACCTACATATTACTTAGGTTTATTATATTTATCATTGTAACCGTGTGCATCATTGTGGGGCTGCAGCCCGAGGCCACTGCTCTGCATAAGCACCATTATATCTCAACAAAAGACCTGACGGCCTGTGACAGAAAGACATGCTAATTTATGCAGTCGGCATCACATTGCTTCGCCTGTAAGAGTCACATTAACAGCATTTAAATGCTTGTTTGTGTCCATAGCTGAGCCCTCCCCCCCACCCACCCTTTCTTTCTCCAACTCTACACCCTCACTCAGTGTTGGGTTACCGAGCGCTCAGATCAGGTAACCGACATTGTGAGCAGATGCCAGTCGTGAACCTAAGCCCTGTCACCTTCGGATGAGATGACCAGAATAATGAAGGGAGAGCGGGGTGACAGAGGGTGAAAGAGAATAAGAGAGGGCAGGTTGTTAGTCAGGGCAGCCAAACCAAGCACAGTTCAGAACAAAACACAGACGCTGCACCTTTGTCAGGATGGCTGACACCAGATTCAGATGCTTTCGCAGGGATTACAGGTGGAAATTCCAATGAGTGGTGCTTTAAATGCCCTAGTTCGTTCATAAATGATGCATGTCATTTGTGCAGAACATATTATCAGTGTCAGTCAGATCTCCTGTGTCTTTTTTCCATGACAAACACAACATTCAAAATATCTGTGACACGCTAGACAATCAAAAGTGTTTCAAGATTACATGGGATGTAGGTTAAAGAGTGAATAAAGTCAGCCTCAAGTTAGTTAACACGTAGACAGCAAAACGCGAGACACAAAAGCTATAGTATAGACAAGACATAGGTAGCCACAAAGACAGCACATAAAGCTAAACGTTAGCAAAAACACAGTTACAACATCCATTAGTTTACCCTCATGATTCCCACATTACAGGGGCAAAGAATACAAAGACGACGTCTCTCTTACACACACACACCTAATCCACATCCTGCTCCAGCGTGGTTGAACATATGTAGCACACTCGACCTCCTCTCAAATCCACTGCTTTCACACTAATAATAATCTCACTAATTAGCAGAATTATTATAGGACTGTAACCTCTTTTTAATTCTCAAGGACATATAGAAAAAAAACCCACCCTCCATCACCACCACCACCACCACCACCTGTCTGCTCTACTCTGCTTCTTCTCTCTGTAGCATCACCTGACTCTGGTATCAAACTCCCTGTTTTTCCACTCAGATAATGGGATTTAACACGCTTTCCCAATAATTACCTGCCCTAACAGGGATTTGGTTGGATGTGAATTGGCAGGTGCTGTTAGTGTCGGTGAAGGCGTGTGCGTCGGCTTAATTCTTTTGAGAAAACAAACAGATACTGTACGTCACTGCGGCTGATAGGATTAGCGAGACGGAGCCGAGCACGGGATTAACCGACTGCCCGCCAGAGAGGCCGGAGTCTCTTTCATGTGTCCAACACGGTCACCATCAAACCCTAACATCGCTCACGTCCCTCTGACTCTGAGTCGGAAAAGAAGTGCTTTGAAATGAACAAAATCGTCACCACGGTTGTTTTGTTGGCCTGACCTCATTTCTGCTGCGGCCCCTGAAGGCAAGGCAGAAGTGGGTTTGGCGAGCACAACAGACGCTTTATTAGACTCCATGGATGCCGTTCAGTATCAGTGCTCTGGTCATGAATGGAGGGAGACATGCACAACGCCTGACAAAGATGACTTTTTTAGCCCCCTTCTCCCCCAGCTACCAAGTAAACTCTTCAGTGTCCAAACATCTCCTTTCCTGAACCCACAGCACTTACACCTCTGCTTATTCATGTTTCTCTCCATCAATGCTTGATTAGACTCTCATGTACTTGACAGAACCAGTAACCTGTGCAGTAAACAGTAAGGCGGGCAGAAAAAACAAAAAAAAACAAAAAAAAACACGTTGCAGTTCCAGAGTTGCAGACATCAAAAGCCATACTTAAGAGAACAAACACAGCTATAGAGTATATTTAGATAAATCTGTCCATTTACTTTCTCATCTCTTTGCAGTATTTATGTTTGTCGATACACAGTCGGTAATTCACACTTCAGAGTTTGGAGTTAATCCTGTGCAGGCCACTGAGACCAGCTGAGCTGACAGAGGGAAACGTGTTTCCCAACAAGACAGGAAGCTGTGAAGGACAGGTTTTTTTGTGTTCACGATGATTGCGTGTGTTCACACCTTCACCCCACAGCCTATCGGCAACCACCATCTTTTTTCAGGGAGGCATCTGCCAATCAGGAAACTCCCATCCCCTCCAGAATCCAGCACCCGTTTTATCATCACTGATGCTTTGACAGAAACTCTGTCTTTGGTATAATTTTAGTCTGCGTTGTTGTGACTTGTTTTTTTCTCTCTCAACATCCTGTGATTTCCCTATGTGTTGTGTTTTTTGCTTTTAACATTTCACACTGTGACGTGTTGTTGGTTTTCTGAGGAAATGTGGGACCGCGGTGAGAACGCACAAGAACAACTTCCCCCTGTATCGTCTTTTCTGCACTGAATAAAATTTGCCGCGTTACTGCTTTCGACTCTGTGCTCTGATTTTGTCACAGCTGTCACTCAAACTCACTCACAGTTTTTCAGTCTAGTTTCTAAGAGTTCTGCCACTTACCATGAAGTAGTCTGGCTGATTGTAGACACGGACTAGGAAAAGTGCAGGGAAATCCAAGATGTTCCGGAACAAAGATGTTGGAGTCTTGTAGATATCGGCCCTTGCAAGAGAGTAAGAGTAAGAGTAATTATTTGGTAAATTTGTTGATCTCCAAACACTCAACGACTGAACAAAGCTTAGGAATGATTCGTAGTGGCAAAAATAATATAATGGTAAATACAACAGGCTTAAAGACAACTCTAAGAAAAAAAAACTCACATGAAAATAAGGTCCAAACTTGTCTCACCATTTCACCTAAAACAGAAATAAAATACAGTGTGTTATTAAATGATTCTGAATTATTCTAAATGAATGTAGCAAGAGCAATAAACCATTAGAATGATCACATCACTGTAAAACAACAAATATTTACTGAACGTCAACTTTCAATCAATGTCCATTTTTAAAACGTCCCTGATGAAGTTGACAATATGTACACTGCTTTCATTGAAAACGTTTCAGACACATAGTGCTGAGCTGAACAGCCCAAAACAGAAGGTACAGACTGTTTTGGATATCTTGCAGACTCTACCTTTTGATTGACCCACAGGTTAAATAAAGTCACAAATTGTATTATTATTATTATTTCATTAAAAAGTATTTAACTATTATAAATATACCACTTGGTCAGCAACTGAACTAAAACAAAACCAATCTAAGATACTAAATAATACTAAATTATACTTAAATCTTAACACTACAGTAGATGAAAGATGGAAAAAAGCTCAAAAAACTAAATAATTTAGTTTTTCCCAACAACACTGAGGTCATCTCACTGACAAACTTATGTAAAATGTGTGTAATTCTATAGCTCTTTTAAAGTGGTCACTGTTTGAGGGTGGTTTGGTGTACAGCCATACACCCCCCCCTCCCCACACACACACACACGTCTTGACCCCTTCAGCAGTCAGCCCTGCTGTAAGGACTTGCAGCACTTCATGGAGCATGTCCTGACTTTTACTCAAAGGTTCGTCTCATAAAAATCTTAACTGTGCAAGAAATACAAACATTTATCGTGAGGGTGTGAGAGTTCATAAAACTGAGGACTCCACACCCCACAACTCAAGCGCTACAGGGAACAACAGCAGATTCTAAAAGAGATTTCTTTCTCACCGCTGTCTTGACTTCAAGACTTTGTTTTTTCTCCATGGTTTTCTGTTCTTCTCTGACTTGTGTCACATTTAGTATTTAATCATAGCAAATCACAGCCTCCATAAAGTTGGTGAATTTTTTCCCTGCATCTCCAGTCTGCGGTCACAGCCTTGTCTGTTTGACTTCACAGTCAGTGTGGTTTCAGAACACAGAAGGATAATCATCTGGTTTTATTTCTCACGTCCTATTGAAGTGTGCCTCTGCAGCGACCCCCAGGGTAATTTAAAACCACATAAATGAGATCTTTCTGACCTGGATCCTCTGAGGACCGAGCTGGTTCCAATCTGGTTCCCTCTGGGTGCTGCTCCACTTCATATTGGGCTCATGAGTGAGTGGAACGTGCAGAACGTGGCCTTCAGTGGAATTTAGGATTCGGGAGCACTCTGTCACTCACTCAGGCACAGGCCGGGGAAATAGGACGGCTTGTCCTCTCCACATTAATGAATGCTCGTGCACGCCTTGTACCATCAGAGGGTCGAAGACATCTGGCCTGTCATGATGGTCAGGAGTGGAAAGAACACTCCTTTTTTCCACTCAAGACTCCATGAACCCTAAAGAGCAGAGGCAGAATGGGTTCATTTCCACCAATGAAGTGTCCAAAACCTCCGGGGGGATTAGTGTCAGACGAGGTGTGACTGAGTTATAATGAGTACAATTCTACAAAATTAGCATTGACGATGATTGTTATTTCAGTCTCAGCTTTCTGCTGAGCATCTGTCCTAATAGGTGGGATGAAAACAATATCATTCACTGTTCATTTGTACAGCCCCAAAACACATTTTGCCTCAATGAGCTTTCAAATAATATTTTTTAAAAAGTAGTGCACAGATAATTTTTGAAAGAGGTTAAAAAAAATTGAAGACATTTATAGACAACGTCTATATTATGTGAATTAACCAGATGGATGATGACAAAATCTGTTTCACAAATATTTTAGAAAACCAACTTCACAGCCTCTTCAGCTCAAGTACTCCAGGAAACAAGAGCCTACTCCTTAGACATTAAATACCGTTTCTCTTTAAAAATCAAATAAAAACAGGCGTATCACACTTGGTAGCTTTAAACTGTACAACAACAACATAGCATCACTTACTTCTTTTAATGCCAGGCCAAAAGACATCTAAAGTAAGATTAGGATAAGAGTGCCCTCTGTTGGATCACTTCTGTCCTGCAAAGATAGCAGGATGAACATCAACTCATTTTCAAACCTACATTTCTCTCATGAGTTCGAGCTGCTTTGATGCATCAAGCTGATGATGATGGCCAGATGATGGTTCGAGCTGCTTTGATGCATCAAGCTGCATTTTAGTTGAAGGCCAGATGATAGTGATGATGATAACTTTTACAAGAGCCACTCCTATGTCACTACGTCTTTTGGAATAAAAGAGAAAAAGCCATTTACAAACCATATTCATTTTTCACAGGTGACACTGGAGAAAAAGCAATGGCTCTCTCACCGAGATGCAACTTCAGTGACCTCATAATGACCCAGTCTGTGAATCACGTCTCAAACATGAGTGGTTTAAACAGCCCTGCATGCTAACACGGTAGTTCAGTTCAGATCAAGGACCAGATGGGGACAGAGGCATCATGTGTGACCTACGTCACGTCAGCTACTGACTTTGTAACCAAAGCTCAACTACTGCATCATGTACTGTGTGTATGTAACCAATGAGAGGTGGAAACCCTATGGAAGTAGAGGACGACCTCCTGACTTTGTTAAGGTCTATGGAAATAATCCTTGCTGATCTGGGCCTGGGGTGACAGAAAAATCAGGGCCTTTGGCCTCAGAACATCACACACTACATGTGAGGAGAACATGTCAAATGGAAGACAAGGGCAGACGTGATGAGATGGGACGACATCACATGAGATCAGATCACGTCTGATGGGAGAGGTGCTGATGCTGCTGCATTTAGCCTCTTTTAATCTGTTTAAGACAAATGCAGTGAACACACAGGGTTCTGTGTTCCTGTCGCAGTGAGGCCATCTTTACAGCCCTCAACCCACACATTTAAAAAGTACAAACAACTGTTTTCAGTTCATCTTTTAAATCATCCATATCTGTGTACATTTTAGGGTTGTTTTAAGCAACACAGCTACAGTATTTATTATGTATTACATTATAAGTAGTACTACATTATTCATTAGTTAACAAGTAAACAACAGACAGCAGTATCTGTCGCCACAAAACCTTGGGAATTAATTTTAAATGAGTCTATCTGAAGATAAAATATAGCCAAAGGAGAAAATAGAGCTCCTTGAGCACAGAGGAACAAGAGGTCAATAGGTCATTCAGGATAGGTTAAAACAGATAAATGACCCTTATCTTTACATACGGCATGCGGTACATGCGCGGTAAAAGCAAGAAACCCTGAAAAACCAAGTTAGCTAAGAGTTAGCCAAAACAATTCAGTTTGCAGATTGAAAGGAAAAACAGTAGTGTACTGTAAAATCAGACAGAGAGAGAGAGTTAGAGGTGATCCAAACATCACCGATAAACGTCCATCAGCTCCGAGACAATCAGAGACTTTGGTCTAGGAAAAGTGAATTGTTCAGATTCAGCAGGGTGAAGATGATGTTGGGTCTCTGTGGGACCAGTGAAGATCACTGTCCATGGAGGACAAGCATGTGGAGCAGGGGTCTCAGACTAGTGGCCCGGGGGCCAAGTGCGGCCCGCAGTACAATATTTTGTGGCCCGCACCTTAATATGAAGGTATAATATTAGTGTGGCCCGCGGAGAAAGTGGGCCTCCGAAAAGCCAATCAGCAAGCTGATGCGCGCCGTCCCTTGCCGAAGCTAGGCTAAGCTACACCAGCTCCGTGCACTTCACGCTTGCAACAACAGCACGGCGTGTAATGAACAGCCAGACAGCAGTCGCCTTTGCGCTTGCCATCTATCGTACTTTCTACCACGAATGTCATGATCAAGCGCAAAAAGAGCGGCTACTGTTACCGGGTTGTTTATCGTGTACGCTGCTGTTACAGATAGAAGTGTGTGACGGAGCACCTGTAGCTGCTCTGACACTCCCCGACCGGCGTCTCTCGCTCTGGCTCGAGAGCGGGGAGCGCTCTCCCGGTTAAAGGACGCTCCGTCACAAACCGGAAATGACGCCAGGGGCAGCGCTGCCTATGACAACGTGAGAGCATTCTCCACAAAACTTGTTATGGAAAGCCCAGCTCTCTCAGACAAACCTTTGCCATTTCCCAGCATGCAAGACACT
>NC_024307.1:20560450-20564001 GCF_000523025.1 Cynoglossus semilaevis
ACCTCAAAGCCAAGTTCAGGGAGATGAGTGGAAAAGCAGACAAGCATGGGCAATTTTTGAGAGAATTGCCCCCCAACTTCCCTGAGCTGAACTTCAATAAGTCCAAGTACAGGTCTTAGACTTACTGATGATCATCTTCAAGCCATACTGAGGGTCTCAACTGCTTCCTCTCTCAAGCCAAATGTGGTTCAGATTTGTGAAAAGAAGCGCTGTCAAGTATCTGGCAGCAAGGAGTAGGCAAGAGGAGCCATGTTCAGAAGAACCGTTCATGATTTTCACTCAATGTTCCATTCATGTTCAAAACACTTCATGTTCAGAAGAAATCATTAAAACTGTTAACTGTTAACATTTGAGGACTTTTTTTTTTTAAACTTTATTGTGGAATCCCTTACGCGGCCCACCCTCACCCAGACTCTGCCTCCAGCGGCCCCCAGGTAAATTGAGTTTGAGACCCCTGATGTGGAGGAAGGAGTAAGATGTGAGAGGAGTCAGTTTGTGGAGGTGTGAGAAGAAGTGTCAGCAGAGCTCAGCCTGGTGTTGCTCCTGCAGTCTGATAGGGTGAATACAGAGAGAGAGCTGAAGTAAACAAAGGTGTGTGGCTTCCCTCAGGTTATACTTTCATGGGTTTTTTTCTTTCTAAATTACTTCAATATAAAATTGCTGCAGGAAAGCTGGAGGTGGAGGTGTGAATTCCTGGAACTGCAGCAGATTCCAGCTGAGTCTCTGCTCCAGTGCACAATTCCAGGGTGAAGAAGAAGAGACAGGCAGAGGAAAGGAAGTCAGGAAGAAAATGCTGTGGTTTCTATTTATAAACCAAACAGAGAATATCTGGAAAATGTGTGATGGAAAATCAACTGGAGGGCGAACAAAACGCCGGGGGGTGAGGAGAAGGGGGAGTACAAAAGGAAAAGCAGGCAGTGGACAAGAAAAAGCAGAGGGAGAATGAAAGAGGAGGAGGAGGAGGTAGTTGTACGTTTACCTTGACTGACACTGCGACAGGAAGAAAATGCAAACACCCCCTAACCCTCCTCCCTCCAGTCCCCCCCCTCTCCCCCTCCCTCCCCTCGCCTCACTCTAAGAAAGCATAGCTCCACTACTAACACATCATTGCGACACAACCTCTGCAGTGGTTTCTGTTCGTGCAGGAGTCTGTGCAGTGAATACAGCATTGATGCATAAACACAGACACATCACAGACTGGACTGCAGCTGCACGTCTGGTTTAAACCACTCATACACCGACTTAAAGCAAACTCACAACCACTGCTGTAGTTACAGCCTGTTTATTATCAGCAGAGTGTATCAATATTAATACAACACACTGCTGCCGTTGGATTAGCCCTCGGTTTTCAGGGCACAGTCAGGATGAGATGCTAGAACTGTGCCTCAGAAATGTTGGTCCATACTGATAAGAGAGAATCACACAGTTGCATCACTGCTGACAGCTCAAGGCTCTGTTTCACCGCTCAATGCTGCGCTCTTAAAAAGATTTGCTGACTGTGGGGGCTACTACAGTTTGTTCACTGAAAAAGCTAAGGTTTCATGTTGTGATGGGTTGCTGACACAAGCCAGAAACTATCTTTGACGTCTTGCGTCCACATTCAGACCCTGGTGTAGGAAATGAACAGCCGAAATCAAGGGTCGTCAGACCAAAGGGTGATCTTGTAACCTAGTACTGCAGTGGTCCTCGAACTGCCACTGCAGCGTAAATAGAACTACTGTGAAAACCTCCCGCGTCAAGATAGTCACCGCTTTTGCTTTGAAAACACTGTGTTTAGAAACTAACATTCTTGTTCAATTATTTTCCAAGCCGCCCCCCCTCAACACCTCCTCGACCCAAAGGGCTCCCAATTTCCCACTCAATGCTAATTTCCCTGAATTAAAAACACTGCTCACTTTAACATAGATATTTATCAACAATAACCGAAAATTAACCAACAAATAGGTGTTCCAACAAAATACAATAAAAGGGTTTTAATCAACTCTAAAAAGCACTGTGTATAAATGAAGTAAGTTCAAAAAATGAACCTCCTTGATCCATACAAAAGCAGAAATATGGGCTGATCCATAAGATGTTAAAGCTAAAGAGAGATTCCGTGACATTTGCAGGAAGTGAGAAGAATCAATATCTTCACAGAGGACCTGACTTGTGGTCTTTCGCAAACCAGGGACCCTTTCTTCTCTCTATTCACCGTCTTATTGACGGCAGTCCTGTCGATGCACTGCAGAGCAGAGACATCAGTCTGGAGCGAGACCCTGCTGGTGACAGATTTAAGACGAGTAATGCAAAGTAATGGAGCTCAGAGCAGTGAAGACTTTGATGCTGTCGGTTGTGAATGTGCTGCAGCTGCTGTGGTTGTGGGTATGTGTGGATATGACACACATGAGAATTTAATGTTACCATGGAAAACAACATCACTTGCTGCACAGCGGGGGGAGGGAGGTTAATGCAGGATGAATTTAAAATCGACGTGGGGGGAAAAAAACGGTTCCTCCTAATATCGGTAAAATGGTGACATCTAATGGTGAAAATGGGAAGTTACGCGTCACAACTGACACATCACCGAATGCACGTTTAGACGTATGCATACGGTGACTACTGAAGAAGAGGGGCGGAGAATTTTAAAGACTTAAATAAATGGGCCAATGAATCTGAGGCTAAAGAGCCAACAATCTGTTTTAAATACTAGGGAGACATTTGCCTGGTCTGAAATGCAACCTATTTGTATTAACTGCTCTCTCTGCCTCCAGAGACCCAGGAAAACACGTTTTTCTGTCAACCCTCACATATTTGCTCTGGACCTTATCATCAGGGAAGAAGCAATCTTTTGGAATTTGATTAATATGAATTCCAAATTATTTAAAAAGCATTCCAGAAAAATTGTAATTTATTCATGGAACTGTCAACCAGAAAAAAAACCTTAATAATTGCTGATTACACATAATAACCACACGCACACACAAACAGAAACACTAATATATATATATATATATATACACTACCGTTCAAAAGTTTGGGGTCACTTAGAAATGTCCTTATTTTTGAAAGAAAAGCACTGTTTTTTTCAATGAAGATAACTTTAAACTAATCAGAAATACACTTTATACATTGCTAATGTGGTAAATGACTATTCTAGCTGCAAATGTCTGGTTTTTGGTGCAATAACTACATTGGTGTATAGAGGCTCATTTCCAGCAACTATCACTCCAGTGTTCTAATGGTACAATGTGTTTGCTCATTGCATGAGAAGGCTAATGGATGATTAGAAAACCCTTGTGCAATCATGTTAGCACAGCTGAAAACAGTTTAGCTGGTTAGAGAAACTATAAAACTGACCTTCCTTTGAGCAGGTTGAGTATCTGGAGCATCACATTTGTGGGGTCGATTAAATGCTCAAAATGGCCAGAAAAAGAGAACTTTCATGTGAAACTCGACAGTCTATTCTTGTTCTTAGAAATGAAGGCTATTCCATGCGAGAAATTGCCAAAAAACTGAAGATTTCTTACAACGGTGTGTACTACTCCCTTCAGAGAACAGCACAAACAGGCTCT
>NC_024307.1:20564667-20619664 GCF_000523025.1 Cynoglossus semilaevis
GAAATTTCTCCAGATTACCTCAACAAATTAACAGCTAGAATGCCAAAGGTCTGCAATGCTGTAATTGCTGCAAATGGAGGATTCTTTGACGAAAGCAAAGTTTGAAGGAAAAAATTATTATTTCAAATACAAATCATTATTTCTAACCTTGTCAATGTCTTTACTATATTTTCTATTCATTTTACAGCTCGTGGTGGTAAATAAAAGTGTGACTTTTCATGGAAAACACAAAATTGTCTGGGTGACCCCAAACTTTTGAACGGTAGTGTATATACTGTATATATATATATATCCTCCATTTTCTTTCCTCTACTTACAGTACCTCCACTTTTCCTTTTTTTTATCCTTACTAGTCAGTCTTTAGTGCCTAATTCCCTCTATTTTTTTTCCTTTTTGGCCTCATCTGGTTATTGTCTGCCTTCTTTTTTCCATTTTCACTTTATTTATTTCTCTTTTTCTACCTGTTCACTGCAAGGAATTGTCGCTTTTTTGTCATCCTGAAAATTAAGATGTCCCTCATCCTGACATCACCATTTTCAGTCTGAAGAGAAACTTAATCTAATGTCACTTACATGCAGTAGCTGTAGGAACAGTAGAAATGCCTGCTATCTCAGAACTGAGACTGAAGTCAGTTCAATTCCATGTTCACCTATCACAGTATGTTAGATAGATAGATAGACAGACAGACAGATAGACAGACAGACAGACAGATAGATAGACAGATAGATAGATAGAATTCCCTGCTCAATCATTGCCATGGTTACTTGGGTGGAGCTCACATTGGCTCATTGCAATTTAAAGGTAGAGGCATAAAAACGTCAGTTCAGAACAACAGTGTTTAACAGGTGTGTTAAGAATCCAGCTCTTCTCAATCCTAGCATTTCATTCAGACACAGAGAAACCATATTAACTCTCAGTAATATAATATGTTCCAGTTCCTCCTCTAGTTTAGCACTTTAAATAACTGCACAGCAGAGCAGCAGAGTCAACACAATACACACCATCACATGGTGCTGATGTGTACTTTGGGTGTGTCACACACAGTGGGAGGATCTTCACAAGTTCCTGAAAGATTACCTGAGCTCCAGTCTGCCGCTCGCTCTCACTCAGTCCAGTCCAGTCCAGTCCAGTAGACAAAGTGAAGGACTGCACCTGCTCCAAGTCAGAGGACAACATGCAGAGTGAGTTAGAGTTTTTATTTGATGTCATTCTGTTTGTTTCATTTTTTTTTTCTTTTACTCAGACATACTGTATATATCTTTAAAACACTCTGATCATGTCTGAGAAGAAGTCGCGACTGTACACAGTCAGACATTAACAATTAACCACAGTGAGACACTAACAATGACAGTGTTAGATAACAAACTGAAGTGTTAAATGCGACGAACATTGGTAGAAGAGTTTTGAATTCAGTTCAAAGTGGCTGTTAAACAATACAGAACATTGGTAATGTGCCGTGTTTTCAACGTATCTACTACAAGGGGGCGGGGGGTGTCCTGTTTTGACATAAATTCACTGTTATCTCTTGTAAGGAGGGGAAATTAAAACTTAAACACACAGTAACAAACGGCTGTGGTTGTAGCAGCTACAGTGTTGTTTTCTTTTAAACCTGATGCTAATCCAGAGTTTCTACATTCCTCACATTGTACTTTTTCACCCACACCTGCTCACAATGACGCATTAAAAACAAACATCCTGTCTGATGGGGCAGTGAGTTTCACTGTGTATAAAGAATTGTGTCTTCAGGGTCTTCTGGTTCACACATCCATGTCTCTTTAAATCAAGGGACCTGGATATTCATGGTTAATGTGTACATTTAAAACATAATAAATAACATTGATTATCACAAGTGTTTTAACCACATAAAGTTTCTTTTTCTATTTTCATACCAAAATTAAATCTCAAAATAAAGAACAAAAATACTTTAACATAATAAACATGTATTAAAGGCTGGTTCTGTTATTTTCCTCTGTTGTGTTATTTAGGAGTTATTATGGCACTTCAGGAGGGTGTGTCATTGTTAGGTTAAAGAAGAACACAATGTCTCAGTAACATGTAACAGTAGTTTTTATTCTACATCCAGGAAAACCTGAAATTCACCTCTAGTTTCACAGCGGTTCACAGTTTTAATGTACCAACGACCCTAGTGGTCGCATGAAAAAGGACCTGCAGTGTGGTTTTCACTAGACCATCATTTGGAGGAGACACCTGAAACTGTCACTACTGTCATTTTTTCCTCTGCTTTCTCTGTTGTTCTCTCCCTTTTTGATTTGATGAAGCGATTTCATTAGGCCGTGTATATAGAAAATAAAGATGGAAACCTTTTCTGGGGGTGTGGATCGGACTGTTGCTAAAACACTGATTTGAGCGGCATCTCTGAGTGTATCTTTTTCTTTTGGATTTAGTAGGTGCTTAAGGCAGAGTATTGAACCTAACCTAGGAAAGTTTCAACTTTCAGGATGTTTCTACACCGGATTGTAAATAGGACTAAAACTTCAGGTGGGACACAGTTCCCTTATTTAGTTCTGTTGTAGTTTTACCTTGAGTCATCAAGGTAAAACCTTCTGTTTCATTAGCTGCACGCACCCCCCCTTCTGAAACCACTGACACCTACAGGGTTTGTTGATTCCTGAAGGCTACCTTTTGTGACTGCACTGATCAGACGTTTCTTTCACAGACATGAGCTCTCCAGGAGGGCGACTCCTCTCTGAGGATCAGTTCAGCTGCTCCATCTGTCTGGAGGTGTTTGTGGAGCCCGTCTCCACACCTTGCGGCCACAGCTTCTGTAAGGCCTGTCTGCAGGGCTACTGGAACCACAGCAAGAAAATCACCTGCCCCATGTGTAAGAAGAGCTACTCCAGGAAGCCTGAGATGAGCGTCAACAGGGTGCTGGCAGAAATCTCCTCCCAGTTCCAGGGGCTGATGATGTCAGGAGGTGCTTTTGGAGACGGAGGTGCCATGGCCTCACCCACTGCCACCTCCTCACGAGGATCCACTCTGAATCTGAACTCAGAGCCCGGATCTCCAGGGCCAGACACCGGGCAGTTTGCCCGTCCTGGAGAGGTTCCCTGTGACGCCTGCATTGGGAGGAAGTTAAAGGCACACAAGTCCTGTGTGAACTGCCCTGGATCATTCTGTGAGACTCACCTACGCCACCATAAAAAGGTCTGTTTCCCAGACTAAAGGACTTTTTTAAGGACTATTTAAGAGTTGAGAACCCGACCTGATTTATCCTAGACTTTTCAATACTCATGTCTAACTTTTCTTGCAGGTAAAGTCCTTGACGTCTCATCGTCTGATTGAACCCACCTTCCACCTGGAGGAGAAGATCTGTAAGAAACACGAGCGCCTCCTGGAGGTCTACTGCCGCAATGACCACATCTGCATCTGCACGGCCTGCGCTGAAGCCACACATAAGTCCCACGAAATTGTCTCCACGGACCACGAGTGGAAGAAGAAAGTGGTGAGCTGTAGATGAAGAAACAACAATTCCATAGACTTTAGTCGAGGAAATCATAATCATCATCTTGTGTTGTTCTTTAAGAGTGCTTTGGGAAAGAGGCGATCTGAGCTGAAGCATTTGATCAAGGAGCGGGCCAAGAAGCTGGACGAGATCAAACAGTCCATCAGAGTCATCAAGGTAAAACCTTCTGTTTCAGAAGCACTGCACCTAAATCATCCCACAGTAACAGTACCATCACAGACAAATAGTCGTACTTGTGACTGTTCTGGTGACTTTTCATATTGGGCACATCAAGTGAACAGCACTGAAGCTACGACTCCCTTCAAAGATGACCAATATATGATGAGGAGTTATAGCAGCTGTTCTGTCCAGGTCAGTCAGGGTGTATCCTTCACAAATGGGCCGACAATGTACTACTATTTACAGCCGTCTGTTAGATAACCTTTAGCTATTTCCTTTGAAATATTAAACTTTTTCTAAGCACTGCACAGGTTTTCCCTGTTTATATATTTTGTAAAAAATCCAGTACACTTCTATCTATATAATTGCTGACATTTTGGTTGTCTTTTGGCTAAACTTCAACATCTGGCTATATACAGATAGGAATTACAGCATGATCTTCACCAACTTGCGTACTTGAGTAACTTGAGTAAGCATGCAAATCATATCACAGCAGCTGCTCTGAATCTGAAGGGGCTGATGCTGCTGATACTGTAAATGTAGCCAAATTCCAGTGCAGCCTGCAGTTGTTAGCTGTTACTTATCCCATCTTTAAATGCTGGTAATAAAAAGTGGTTGAGTTACCTGAGTGTGCAGGGTTAGCAGAAGGGCTGACACTTCAGGGGTCAGATTACAAGAAAACTGATCTGCTGAGATTTGGAACAAAACAGAATAGAATATTATTTATCTCAAACATTCATTGACTCCAAGTCAAATTTAAAGTCAAGCCCCAGAACAGAAACAGGAATACCACTGGCTGAATTCAATGTAATCAAACAATATGACAATTTAATTGAAATATCACTTGGTTATCCTACTGATTAATATCATGGAGATCAAAATAAGGTTTCTTCTGGACTTTTTTCCCACTTGTTCAACAATAAAGAAGAGAAGTTACTTCCCCGTAGCCAATTTCTCTCACCTTCCCATTTCAACCACCTGTGTAGCTGTGGAACCAGTAAGACCAGTGCAAACATTTACCCAGGACTCCTCCCACCCATTGTTTGTCCACAGCTCGTTTCAGCCAAAGCTTATGTCGTGCCATGAAGAAATCATTAAAGATTAAACCGCTCAGGTCCAAAGTGATTAAAGGTGACTTCAGGTAAATCTTAAACCACTGACATGTTAATGACTAACTGGTCTGAACATGGTGTTTCCCAAAGGCTAGTGTACAGTATATCTGTTTGTTTTTTGTAGTGATGTAGCGATTGAGGGCACAGCTGTAGTAATTTGACTGCACTATTAAAATGTTTAAAATAACTTTTATAATGGCTAAAGTTTTGACACATTCTTAATTTCAAACAAATTGTTGGTTGTAATTTTTGATCTGTTCTTGACTCCAGTCTTTACTCCAGTTTATTTCTATATACCATACATTTCCTGCTCAGTGACATTTCCCCTACTTTAACAGGTACACTGAAGATACTGTTACAAACACATGTGGTGTATGTGTGTGAGCTGGACTAACAATCATACCATTGTCAGTGTTGTTAATGGAGTTTAAGAAGTTACACTTTACTAGATTCATGTGAATATTGATGACAAATAATTGATGAGAATGAGTAAAACATTTAGAAGGATTTACTGCAAATTAACACTTTATGTAAGGGAAATTAATACTTTACATTTTTACTGAAAAAAAGAGACTCAAATGTTGTAACTCCTCTGGATGTGGGCGTGAAAAACTCAGGAGAAAAACATGAACCTGTTTGTCGAGTCTTAACAGACGGACAAAACGTAACAGCTTTGATTTTTGTTGTTGTTGTGCTACTGGTCTTCACAGTTCATTTATGATTATACTGTGCTAAATGCTGGAACTTCAACCAGTGTACAGGTATTGAATATTGTAAACAGGTACATAAGCTCTCTCCTTTCCCTGTAGGAGGTGCTGTAAACACAGTTCTAATTTGATGGTAAACTGAACTTCTGACAAGGTAAAAACTTTACTAGATCAAATATGTTTAACTTTGAAGACAACAAAATTTGCACATTGGCTGGTTAGATACAGTGCAGTGCTCTGCTATCAGGTGGCGCTGTAGACAGTTTACATTTAAATTGCTATTGTTGAAACAATTCATTTAACCTTTCTTTTGATCTACTATTCTCTCTGAACAAAAATTAAACCCTGTTTATTTAATGTTGGAAACATGAAATTAAATGTTGAAATATATAAAATATCTTCAACTGTCCTCACAATGACACAGCTAGCCCCTCACTTAGGGAACCAGTGTTTTCTATTAGGTAAAACTTGTGTTGGCTAAGCTAAGGCTCATATTAGTCAGGTATGAAATTCATAGACATGGTGTGTTGGCTCATCACGTCCTGTCAATGTTGCTGAGTTTACCTTTGGGCTCAACCTTTGTTTTCTCTGTCTTCTAGGCCAGTGCTCAGAGGGAGCTGGAGGAGAGTTGGCAGGTGTACGCTGAGCTGCAGCGCCTGGTGGAGCAGAGTCAAGCAGAGCTGGTGGAGCTGATTGCCACTAGGCAGCGGGAGGCCGAGCGGCACGCTCAGGAGATGGCTCGGGGTCTGGAGAACGAACTGAGCCAGCTGAAGAGGAGGAGCAACGAGCTGGACGCCCACGCCCAAAACCAGGACAAGATCATCTTCCTGCAGGTGAAACACACCAGAGGCAGCCATGTTGGAGGCCACAATAATCAGGAAACTATGCTAAAAGCCATGAAGTTGTATGAATTAATATTAAGAAAAAAATACATTGATGCTTTAGCACTGACCTTGATGATAACAGTCATCATAAACTTAAAAACATCAATTTAGCCACATGGGATTTTAAATAGAGCCAAGTTCCAACATAATCAACAAATGATATTGAAACATAACTTTTCTTTTACTTTTTACCTTGCACCAACCTCCATTGGAAATATTCATAGTTTTACTAAGAGCAGATTATTTTTGTGAAACAGTTATGATTGCGTTAAACTTACCAGACACGTAAACATATAACCAAAAGTACTCGTGTTCCCTGTAGCATAAACATTTTTTTGTACTTACATTTTACTTTTTTTACATTTAAATTTCTACTAAAGAATCTTGGCACAAAGGAAAGTCTTTGGTTTGCTGTGTAGAATAGAGATTTAACAGAGAGTGAATGATGAAATATTCATTTTCTCAATCAAATTGAATTGGTCACATGAACCTCTCTCCTGTGACCCATTAAAGAACATTTGCACACTGTCACCGCCGCCTGAGAGTGCTGATTGGTCGGCGGTCAGCATCAACACTGACCTTTATCTGGGGACCATCCGCACGTCCGTCAGCAGCCTGATCGAAAAGTTCCAGGAGGAGCTCAAAAGACTGTATGGAAAAGGTATGGGCAAGAAATCCAAAATATTAGCCATCGTTAACTTTTTAATCATCTTTCCATGACATTTTTAATAAATTATTTATTGAATTCTAAACCGTCTTTTAGCATTGTCTCTATTTTGATCAATGAACTCATCTATTATCCAAAATGTAATAAATGGAAGACATTTAGAGGGGTAATTTAAAAAAACTACAGCCTTTTAACTGTAAGGGGCAAACTCACATCACATCACAAACAAACAAACAAACAGCGTACTGTACAGCAGAAATGGACTTGTGATTTTGAAACATAATTAGATCAGTTTGTGCCAGTATTCAAGTGTCTTACTTTTGATTTCTTTCAGAACTGCGTAAGGTCCAAAACTACTCCAGTAAGTACCACTGTGATCTGTTGCTCTAATGTTGAATTCTTTGTCTGCACTGTTGCTGCTTTCAAAGTAAAACGTCAGATTTTGTCAACGTTAGAGTACAGCCTTCAACAATCTTTCCTTGACCACAAGATGGTGCCACTTCTTCAGTACGTTCACATACTTTCGCTTTCACAGCTTCATAAAACATATGTGGAAATGTGAACAGGGCATTTTTATCGTTGGCTTAAATGAAAGGGAAAAAAGGAAAGGTTTCGTAGTGTGTGTGTGTGTGTTCATTAATTACTGTTTTAGGTAACTGGTCAATTCCACTATGGCATTGAACGTTAGGTAACTGGTCAATTCCACTATGGCTTTGAACATCCACTTCCTTCCTTGACCACAGGATAGCGCCAATTTACACACCCATAAACATTTGGTTTTACTCATTTGTCATGGGCTGAATATAAAATATGTTCAAATACTGACAGAGCAGCTAGGATCATTTCAAGTATATAGTATAGGTTATAATGTTCACTCCCCACTGACCACATGGGTGCACCCATTTGACTGATTCATCACTGTATATAATTGTACATCATGTACAGACATCCTCTACAAGTTATTTATGAAAACAGACCAGCCCAACCCTGATACAAAGCCAAGGTGAGGAAACTGTAGGTCTGATCATTAGTTTGATGAACATATGAAATCCAAAGTCTGAAACAGGAACATTATCCAAAGAGCATAAATGACTGTGTTTTCTCACTAAAGTTATTAAATTATCTTGACAGTAGAAACTCTTGTTTTTTTTCCAGGTGAGGTGATTCTAGACTCTTCCACAGCTCAGAGACACCTGGTTGTGTCTGAAGATGGTCGCCAGGTAAAATATGAAGAACGTAAGATCCCCCACACCGAAGGACCAAAGCGATTCAGTCCGGCCCTCTTTGTCCTGGGCCGAGAAGGACTCACCTCGGGACGCCACTATTGGGAAGTTGACGTAGGACGTAAGACAGCCTGGACGCTGGGAGTGTGCCGTGCTTCGGTGCGCCGCAAGGGGGAGATCAAGCTGAGTCCAGAGGGAGGATTCTGGTGCCTGTGGCTGAAGAACGGGGAGGTGAAGGCTCTGGCGTCGCCACGCCTGCCGCTAATGCTACCATCTCCACCAACTAAAGTAGGAATCTTCCTGGACTACGAGGGAGGCCAGATTTCTTTCTACGACGCCAAGGCACGTCTGCATCTGTATTCATTTACTGACAGCTTCAACGAGAGCTTATACCCAATCTTTAGCCCGTGTCTAAATCAGGAGGGCAAGAACTCTTGTCCTCTTATTATCGCAACCGTAAAAAGCACCTAAAATATTAGGCCATCTGGTTACTGCCTTTACCTTAATACAAGAAGGTTCCATAAAAATACATACAGGTACCTGACAGTTTATATTAAACTTGTTTAAAATCCAGCGTGTAAAATAATTCATACTGTATTTTCAGGTCTATACATGATACAACAGTGTAAGTTACATGAAGTGGAAAAAACATTCAACCATCCAGGTCGATAAGTCATATATATTTTTGAAAGTTTCATCTAATAAAAATGCAAAAATAAATGTTTAATCTTAAAAGATTATTTATTTTAACAATACCATATAGCAAGTGACCATTACCAGACAGGGGAATAAAACGTTTTAGTTTTTCCAGTAGCGTTAGTCTGCATGTTATTTTTATTATTATTTTCAAAAGAATTACTTCTGTCCGCCCTTCTATATAAATCAAACTGTAAACAATGAAATGGAAGTGCATAATAATATACATATGATATGATTGTTGTGAACATAGGCCTAATATATTATATGACAGGCTAGCAACTTAGCCTCACTGAATCTGTTCATTGTCACTCTGTGTCACTTCCAAATCCCTAACAGCATCAGCAGCACACTTTATACTCTCTGCACTCTGCAAGCTAGTCTATATGGTCATTTCAATGCTGCAGTGGAAGGCTTCAGCTGTCATGACTGTAGACTATGCCCTCTTGTGGCCATATGGCATGGTTTATATTTTTGATTGATATACAAGTCACTTTGGAAAACAAGTAGCAGTAACAGCCAACTACAAAAAATGTATCTTATAGTCCTGAAAATACAGTAACAACATGTACATTAATGGAATCTTGATGGAGACAAAGACTAAAAATGAGTCCAGTGGTTAAGACTGGGGAAACACAGCAGAATCTGCTCACTCATCTAGTTTCTTTTTTGTTGTTTTTATGCCAAGTTACTGTCATATTCTAGTAAACCTCAGGACTTGTGACCTAACAAGTGTGACAATTCAACTTTACACAAACTTTACTCATGTTGCTAGTCAAATGCTCGTTCAGCATCAGCAACAACAGACGTCACTGTAGCTCACTGTCACGACACATTTGACTAGACATTGGTGTTAACAGCAGGGCCACAACTGGTTTATCTGGTTTAACTCTTCGGTGTGGGAAAGAAAAGCTGTTCTACATGTACATTAGCATAATGCTAAGGCTTTGACCAATGACAACCAAGCCTGTGTTTACTTTAAAAAAACACACCGAGTATTTGATTACACCCCTGTTATTTAATCCACTGAGATGTCTCATACTGGCTCCAACAAGCAAGGAATCTGTTCAATCAAGTAAAATGTTCTTCAATGACTTTGTATCGACTGACTTAATACTTTGGAAAGTTGGTTAGTTACCATTTTGGTTAGCCTATACCAATCCTAGGCAGTTTAAAATTGTAAATAAAAAGAAATGAAGGATAATATGGTATGGAAAACCATGAAGAAGTGGAATAAACTACTGTAAAAGAAAGTAGTTCGTCCCACAATAGGGAAATTTACAATTACTTTAATTGATGATGATTGTTTTATGCATCAGCGGTTTTGGTTGGACATGTTTATTTTTGGCACTTTCCTTTACATGTGTTAGATTTGTAGGACATATTGAACGCAAGTGAATTGTTGAACCGGGATAGCTTTAAGAAATTTAACTCCAAATGTAATGTTTTTTATTATATGTTTACTTTTGTACATTCTTTTTGAATTTGTTTCAATAAATATGATTGATCCCAATTAATCTTTTAGTTGTTTTTTTACTGACTTTATCAACAACACTGTGATTATACCAGACCTACCATTTAGCATAGAAATGGCTTCATATTTAGGCTACTGTACATATATCAATTCAATAAATGTGCTTGCTAGCTGTCGCACTATCAAACATAATAGAAACAGTCTTAAGCTAGCTTCTGTGATTGCCATTGGTGTCAATCACAAAAATGTCAGACCATGGTTTTAACTGACTAGTCACTGAACAGAAACTAACGACAGAGTTTCCAGGGAGCTGTTCGCTCAGCCAGACTGCTGGTATTCTCAGACGGGTTAAGCCGTTCCTCCTGAAGCCCTTTCTCAGGGCCATGACCAGGGTGTATAAAAATGTAACTGGGGTAAAAGGGCAAGGGGGGAGGGGGAACACAGGGGAGGAGGGTGTATTTTGGGTTCTGAGGTGTGTGTGTGTGTGTGTGTATGTGTGTTATCGAGGTTACCGAGTATCTCATGTGTCAGTGGACAGCAGAGTCTCCAGGCAGCTGCCCTCTGGTGAGTGTCCCCATGTTTCTGTCTTTTTCTTTCGGTCTGTTCTCGTCATCTGCTGCATTTAGATTTCTAGTTGCCATTTCATTTCATACTAATTTCTGTAGAATGCTGTTACATTAGTTGGAATACTTTTAAATCCCTCTGGCCAAAATAAAAACCTCTTAATAATTCAATAGTTGGACATATTGATGAAAAAGCTTTGAGGTCATATTGAAATGTGTAGAAGGTGAGATAATTTTATATAATATAATTGCTGATCAGAAGTATACCTTGTCAGCTGTCCTTGTCTTTTTGGAAACAGTGTAATTAGGTTAACTCTGAAGTGCCCTTTGAAACTCTGAAGTGACTTGAAGAAACCTTCTTATTAACACACATATTTTGCAGTCCAAAGTAAATTTCAGTGCAAATGTGGATTAAACCATGATGCAACCATATTTCAGTAGTGAGAATAGAATATGAATTTTGCATTAAAACACAGTATTTACAATACAACAGCAGCGTCTCAAGTTGCATTCAAGGTCTGCTTATCAAAGATTGAAACAGTTTGGGTTTTTTTGACCAGGTCTGTTACTGCCTGCAACCTAATAGCAAACTTTCAAATATCAGTCTACCCATTGTAAAGTAGGATACATACTGTACTGTACTGTACTTGAAATATGCTAATATGCTAGGCTGCTCATCTCTAAACCCCATTAAGAATTTTCTGGCTAAATCTTTGTCCTAATACATTTTTAAGATGGATGGATGGATGGATTTTATTCTGTCATCAAAAACCCTGTTAAGTGCCCTGTGAGGACAGGGCACAGAAAGTAGTTATGACGCAGCTCCTTAGTGCTTTTTCTAAGTCGGATTAAATAACAAGGTCAACAATGACTTGCAACAAACCCTAAACTGCAGTGACAAAGACAACTTTTTCAATTTTGCTGTTCAGTTCTAACACCAAATAAGTCCCATCATGCTTTGATAGGTGCACTGATTCATGCGAATGACCGCATACCAACCTGTGCCATCTAACCCAGAGCAACCTCAATATCACAGCAGGTTTGATGCCCCATTCAGAGGCCGGTTTCTTGCACTGAAAATGACGCTGCCTCTCCGATGTGTAGGCATGGCTACGGCTGGGAACCTCTCTGAAGAGCAGGTGCACTGCTCCATCTGCCTGGATGTCTTCACCAACCCTGTCTCCATCCCATGTGGACACAACTTTTGCCAGACCTGCATCCTTGGATACTGGAAAACCAGCCCCTTATTCCAGTGTCCCATGTGCAAGAAAACCTTCCATAAAAGACCAGATATCAGCGTAAACACGGTGCTGAGAGAAATCGCTGAGCAGTTCAAGGAGATCAGGGTACGAAGTCTGGAAGGGAAAGTCAGCAAAGAAGAAGAGAGAAAGAATAAGAAGTGGATGATGGAGGGAAAGAAAAAGGAAGATGAAGAGAGGCTTATCGGAAAAGAACAGGAGCAACTCGAGGAGGAGCTGATGCCAAAGCAGGAGGTGCAGAGCAAAAGAAAGGAGTGTTTAAGGCAAAGATCAGAGGAGCTTCCTCCATTAATACCATCTGTATCAGCTCCCATGACCTCACCTTCTCCTTCACCTCCTGCAAGAGCTCATCGTCCCCCACCTCCTCTGCCCCAAACATCACCACCGTCCTCACAGGCACCGGCTTCTCTGTCTCCCCAATCGCCTGCTTCACTTCCTTCCTCCTCTCCACTCCTACTTGCCTCCTGGGAAGAAGAAGTCTTATGTGATGTCTGCCTAGGAGATGGGAGGCCCAAAGCAGTTAAATCCTGCCTTGTGTGTCTGACGTCCTACTGCGAGGAGCATCTCAAGTCTCACACTGCCAGGTTCACGAAGCATAAGCTGATGGACCCAGTCGCCAACATGGAAGACAGAATGTGCCCGAAACATGAAAGGCTCCTGGAGCTCTTCTGTAAGAAGGACCAAACCTGTGTGTGTGTGCTCTGCACCGAGACCGACCACAGGGCCCACTACACCGTACCAGTGGAGAGGGAGTGGACTGAGAAAAAGGTGAGAGAGTCAGAGTACAGTGATGCATCTACCTTTTTCATCTTCTTGCTGTCTTTAACTGTTTTGGATAAAGATGGAGAATCCTGCCTCATGTTTTGGCTGAAGTTTAGCCTTTTGTTTTGTTTGCATTTGTTTTTAAGTTTATTCTTCCATAAAAAAATTAAATACTTTTTTGTCTAAGTTTTGTTATTACAACCCATCTTATTTCAGATTGTGCCCGTCTTGTGTTTCTGGAACTGTTTTATTTAGGCATACTTAAAGAAGACAGAACTGGACGTCCAGCATATGATCCAGGACAGAGTGAAGAAGGTAGAGGAGATCAAACAGTCAGTGTTGCTCAACAAAGTAAGTACATCTTAATATCATCTTTAGATAGAGTCCTGGAGGCCCAAGCAGGCCAAGCTTACACCTAGCATACACCTGGGACAATTTACAAGCAATTTCTAATTCCAATCCCAGCTCTGGGAGGACTGTGGCAAGTCACCCTGCTATTGTTCTTCTGGTGTTAACCACAAAGTTTCACAGAAAACCTGCACCTCTTGTCTTTTCAGGCCAGTGCACAGAAAGAGATTGAGGAGAGTGAACAGGTTTTATCCGAACTCGTGCGCTCCATCCAGAAAACTCAGGCTGAGCTAGTCATGGCCATCGAGGAGAAGCAGAGATGGACAGAGAGACGCGCCGAAGGCCTAATATCAGAACTGGAGCAGGAAATCAGTGAGCTGAGGAGAAGGAACACAGACCTAGAGAACGTGGCTCGCACCGACCACATTCACTTCCTCAAGGTAAACTCTCTGTTGTCCCCCAACTGCATTCTTACAGAGTGCAGCTACTTAAATAAACTATAAACTGTTGAACTCATGCTTTGTCTTTGTGCAGAACTTCCCAGCTCTGAGCACACCTCCATCTGTCAAAGACTGGTCTGACACCAGTGTTCCCACTGACATGTGCATAGGTATGATCAGGAGATCTGTGTCCAGTCTGGAGCCAATGTTAAATGAAATGGTTGACAAATTGGTCAACAGCGGTGAGATGTTTCTCTCTTCTATATTGGAAAAGTATATTTTGTATTTTTCTATAGCAGTGTCTCATTTGGAGTATTTTGGAGCATTCAACATCAAATGTAGTTTCTACAGTGCTTTAAATCCCTATACTACAGAAAATCAGTTTTTGGACCGAGACACAATAATAATGTCAATTACATAACAAAACCCTATCGACCTACCTATCTATCAATATGGAAATGTACATATGTATATACTTATATATATGTATATATATATATGTATATAAATATGTAAATATATATATATATATATATATATATATATATATATATATATACACATATATATATATATTTCTACAGTATTTCTGACAAACAATTCCTCTGTAATGTATGTTTTTCTGTTTTCAGAAATCAAAAAGCTTCTGAAATATGGAGGTAATTCTTTGTTCCCATTTGTACACAAGTCTCTTTATCTTTATAGCAATAAGAAAATATGTCTGTACCTGTCCTTTCAGTGGATGTGACTCTGGACCCCGACACAGCCAACCCCTGGTTACAGCTTTCTCAAGACAGACATCAGGTCAGACATTTAGGGGCATGGCAGGACCTTCCTGACCATCCGGGTCGCTTCGACACTGTGGTCATTGTCCTGGGCCGTGAGGGCTTCACCTCTGGGAGACATTACTGGGAGGTCCATGTGGGAGACAAGGATGACTGGTACCTTGGAATCGCCAGGTCCTCCGTCAACAGGAAGGGCAGGATCTCAGTCAGCACCACCCATGGGTACTGGGCTTTGGCCATGAAGAAAGGTCAGGGATACCGAGTGTCCACATCTCCACCATTGATGCTCTCACTCAACACCAGGCCAAAGCGAGTGGGCGTCTACATAGACTACGAGGAGGGACAAGTGTCCTTCTATGACGTCAGGGCTCGGACTCACATTTACACTTTCAAAGACACTTTCACAGAGAAGGTTCTGCCTTTCTTCTACCTGTACTGCTGTGATAAAGCCTCAGACACCATCATGATCTGCCCTATGAACGAGAAATCAACAATAAAGTGAAGTTAATACACGGACCTTTCAAGAACAATTAGCTGTTAGACTGTTGGATTGATAATTTAGACAAATAATTTAATAATTTAAATTAAACCAAAATTAATAACTGAAAATGAATATACAGAAATGCATGAAACATTCAAAAAGTAACATAATGGTATGTGTACCAATAAAAAAGTGGGGTTAATAATCAGGAATTGTGTAATCCTGTGTTAGTGATCCTTGCACATTCTGGACTTGATTTCCTTATGTTTACGGTTCAGAGACTGTGCTCTTCCTATGAATGATGATGGAAGGAGGTCAAACATGTCCCAGTTGGTGTGTACTTCTACTGAAACAAACGTCACTGCTGCTTTTTGGAGGCTTCAGCTGGGTAGGAATTAGGAAACACTACAACTTACTGCTCCTGGTGGTTTATGATCATCCAGGAAATGAGTGTACAAGGGCTGTACACTGCTGGAAAGGAGGACAACCCTGTTGGACTCTGTAACTGATAAGACTATTTCTTCAGGGAGAGACACCGTTAAGAAGAAAAGTAAGATATTTGATCTTTAAAGGGTTATTTACTTTGTTTTTTCCTTATTTGGCAGTGCATATTTGAGAAATGACCACTGAACAAGAGCGGACTTTTTAACCTCTTGTTTATATGTCAAGGACTTTAGCCTCTTGAGAAGTTTACGTGTGGACGTCACAACAACTCCACTGTCACAACTGTGTTTTAACCCTAAAGATTTTACTATGCGCAGCCTACATCTGCCCAGATTTTTACTGCCATCCCAAAGAAAATGGTTTTGAAATTGATATGTGTTACAGTATCTGATACAGGCAAGACATAGAACTAAGGATTTCTCTGTGTCTTAAGTGTAAACTGTAACTGTCTCATCGTAAACACAAAGTGCGTACTTGTTGACTTTTCAGCTGAACCTGTACTTTTTTACAGTGGTTTGAGACATAAGCTTATAGTCTGCATTAACTAGCTGGATTTATAAACAGAGAAGACCTAAAGAAAACTGGGACTTGAACACTGCAACACAGAGGACCATTCGCTGCTAAAACGTTATAACCAAAGCAGTTACTTCAAGAGCACGTTTCACCTGTCATCCATGAGGCTTCTTCAGTTCAGAACTGTTAAGATGACCTGAGTGACTGAGAACTTATACAGAGAAAGAGTTATAACAAAATCCATTTGTGAACACAGGCAGCAGAGGATCAATGTCAGCTGTGTACTGTAGTGTTAAATACATTTTCTCTAGGGACTTTGGCAGCTTCAATCAAGCGGCATAAACCTTGTTTTATGACTATCTATTGACCAAGTATGGCACCAAACACTCTATTTAAAATATTATAGACTTAACACATCTATATTACATCAGGTCATGTAATGTATTAGGGCAAATGACCTCAAACTTACAGAGATATTTGACTTTAAGCTCTTCAGAAAAGTACTGTGTTATTAATAATTTAAAGAGGCAATTTGAGACGGAACAGCAGGGGGACAAGGATAAATTATTTTAAAAACTTAAAATAATCACTATGTGAGTCTAAAACATCCCAAATGATAAAAGGTATGTAAATATCTTCTATGTCAAAGTCCGTAGAGAAAATAATCAATGTTTTTATCTGGACAGAGAGCAGCTATTCTGCTGCTGCCTTATTTGGTAGGTTTATGTCACTATGGGAAACCAAAACCCATGATTTCAAACACTGAAGTCACAGATCAACGAATGTAGACTGACTGGAAGTAGCAACAGAGGATTAACATCAGCTAAGGACAGTGCATCAAATCTGCTGAGAAGGTACAGTAGAATAATTGTTGATATCAGACTCTATCAGGGGTTTACAGCTAATTGGTCATAATCTGACAGAGCTAATATCAGTTGCCACTCAGTTGGAGTCCTGAAGAACGCAAACAGCAATTTTGGGAATATCAACAAACTTTCTTAATGCATCAAAAGGCTAATGACAAAAGTCATTATAAATCTTTTGCTCAAGTGGAAACCCAGTCAGTTTTTGTAAGCAACAATTTACAACAGGTAGTACATTCGATTTTTAAAAATAAAAACATTGTACCTTCCTGTTGCTGCGCTAATCTAACACCTTCCCTTTCTCTCAAGACATATCTCAAATCTACTCAGTGACTGAAGACACCGCTGTCTATTCACTCCTGTGAAGCACTGATGTCCGAACCTTTAAAGTGCTGCATCTGTCTGGATGAGTTCACCAAGTCTGCTTCCCTCCCCTGCGGTCACTGCTTCTGCCTGGCCTGTATCGGAGAATACTGGCGGATCAACGTGGTCTGTCAGTGCCCCCTGTGCATGACCGTGTTCCTGAGCAGACCACAACTTAAGACGGACCCCGCCACAGTGCCTGAGGCCCCGGCTGAGGTTGTAAAAGCTGGTGAGGTTTCCTGTGATCTGTGTGCAGTGATAAAGCGTCGGGCAGTCAAGTCCTGCCTGGTGTGTCTGGCCTCCTACTGCGATGCTCACCTGGAGCTACATTACCAGAGTGAAGATCTTGGGCGCCATCTTCTAATCAGTGTGGTGAAAAACTTGGAGGGCTCTGTTTGCAGGGTGCATGGAAAACCTTTAGACCGCTACTGCAGAAGTGACCACGCGTGTCTTTGTACCATGTGTGTTCAGACAGAACACAGGGGTCATCACATTATTTCTGTCCACAGAGAAGCAGCAAAAAGGAAGGTACAGTGCTGAATAACTGTTAGACTTCACAACATAGAAGCAAAGTAGCCATAGGAAATTAGGTTTATGCTAATGTACTATGTCCTTGTGCTCCCTCTTGCAGATTAAACTAAAACGTCAAAAGACAAAGCTTGAACAAGTCATAAAAGAGAAGTTACATCAAATGGAGAAAATCATATTGTGCAGAGGCCAATGTAAAGATAATCCAACAGAGGCCTGGGCCGAACACAAAGAGCTGGTAAAGCAGCTGGAGGAAGAAGTGTCTGAGCTGCAGAGGAGGAACACTGAGCTGGAGCAACTTTCACACACTGAAGACGACCTGCACCTCCTACAGGTCAGTGGAGGCACCTGCAACAATCCATGCATAACAACAACAGTCAAACTAATCACAGATTTTTACCTGATGATTTGATAACCTTTGTCTCCACACAGAGACTTCTACACTCTCCTAACAACTGAACATAAAGATTCCTGGACTGAACCACAGAGGTCAAATATGGCTAACTTGAAGGAAAAGGATTTTAGTTTTCTTTGCACTATTAAAACATATCAAACACTGTATATTTGTTTTCTTTGTGTCAACAAAAATGTGCAATCAAACAGGTAAACTGTGTTTTTAAATATCGAGTTTGGTTTCACTTTCAATTCAATGCTAGATTCTCTGGTATGCTGACTTCCTCAATAACGAAAGTACTTAGCTCTTACTTTGAAAAGAAACTTACAGCACAAAGGAGGTAGGACTCACACACACACACACACACACTAACAATCACACAGAGTCACACACGGAGTAAGACAGACGGAAGTCACAATCTTCTGACAAGCTCTAAGGTAAAACAAATTTTGATATACTGTGAAAAATAACTACTTCTGTTATTACGTGATTATATAGCATGGGGTTGTTTTCCTTTTTATTTCAAAGGGAGTCTTTTTTCAGACTTGGACGTTTTGTGTTGCATATCATAGATAGAACACATCTTTATGCAGGTTATAAAGATGCGTCTCTCATAAGTTTCACAGATCATGATCTGGGATTTTGCTCTGCTTTTCTTGTTTCATATGATTTGTAATTTCTTAAATACATTTCCTGTAAAATAAACCTTAAACATTAAAAAAGAACTATTCTAAAGTCAAGTATTTCTCAAATACCTATATAGCAGAATGGCTGAAAATAATAGAGAATCACTGCTTTAAGGTGCCCATCACCTTTGTGAGCAGGTGGCAATTAACTTCTTTAACCACCAGGCAACCACTGCCCCACCATATCGGTTGATATCAGAATTGGAAATTAAGTGTTAGCAAAATTATTATCACCAACTAAACATCTTTCCTGCAAAAAAGTTAATCACATCAGTTGACCAATAAATGACCTGTTTCATTTTTTTAGCACTTAATAAACGTGTGATTGTGTTAAGATGACCAAGTAATTGATGACATAACTTGACAAATGAAACATTTCATTCATTCTCTTTTTAGTTCAACAACTTTTAACATTAATTGCTTGGTGACTGGAATGAGGCACTAAATGAAACTGGGTTCCTGTTTATAATACTTTTGTAGTGACTTGAGTAGGAACAATGCATGCACTCTCTTTTTTACTTGTATTTTTTGAAGTAGACATAAAAAAGAGCAAACAACGATCTGCTATTTTTTCTTTTTGCATTGTGTTGTGCACATAACTTCATCTGGTTTTGGAAAGTTGTGTCACCATTGCTTAAAAAAACAAAATCGAGGACTAGTCCTGCCGTCTGACCAGTAATCATGTTATAATGTCAATGCAGATACAAGCACCTAAAGAACATGAGCCTCCAGGTTTGCTCGTGTTGTGGTTGGTCCAAGGTGACCTCATACAAGGGCCTTCGAATTCACCAAGGAAAGATGGGATGCACACCGAAGGAAATAAAAATCTCTAAAAACCTGTTTGGACCCAGCAGCTACAGTCCTGATTTCACCTCGATTGGTCCAACAATCCAACTGCAGGAACCGGTGAAGGACATTTTCCCCACTTCCTTTACCTTGGGTGAGCTTAAGATTCCCTCTGAACTTTTTCATAAAACCACAGCCATAAGGTATATCAATAAAAACTATTTTAGTCACTTTGCTGGGAGAACCTGAAAGTTTGTCATTTTGGAGACTGACTAGGGGACATCAGTGATTTTACTTCACATATCCAATGGTGCTTTCATCATATTCAGTTCAGATGTTTACAGTTCCTCATTCTGAAGAATGTGGTGACACAAACGAAAGTTAGTGACAGTTCATCTGTCCCTCAGCTCATTAGCTGGTAACAAGGTAACTAATGTGTCTGTTACTATGGTGCCTGCCACCTGGTGGCAAGGAAATGAAAGACATTCATTTCTGATTGGTCTTTTGAATTGGACAAATTTGTTATGATAATGTCAGCAAAAAAACAAGTTTCTGCTTCAAGGATGACAGTAGAAAAACATCAATGCTTTTTATCTATTGTAATCACTATTCTTATTACAGTACATAGCAGGCAGCTGCTCAGCTCTCAAAATTACAATAGAAGAATAGCTTGAATATTCACAACAGAATCTAATTGTCTTTTATCTCTGAACCAGATCCATCATCAGACATCAGTCTGCAGACCTGCTACTGTGGCTGGTCCAAACTGACAACTTACCACGGCCTGAGAACTCACCAAGGGAAGATGGGATGCACACCCAACGGAACGAAGATTTCTGAGTTCAGATTCAGCCTTCCTCCAATTACTTTTAAAGAATCCACCATCCAACTTGAAGAGCCCACCCTGGACTTTTTCAATACTCCTGTAAAGTCTGGTAAGAGATGGAATATTCTGTTTTAACCTGTGCACTTTTAATTTAATTTATTCCTTTTAATTTTTCTAAATTTCTTGTTAATCTTTGGTAGTGTTTAACTGAAAGAACACAACACTGATTCAAGACAAAAACAACAACACTTCCTATGTGATCAATGTTAAAAGAAGAAAATGCCTGATAAGCAGTAAAAATATTGATTATTATATGGAACCACAGAGCCTGTTCTCATGGTTACTAATAGGAAAATCTGTTAAGGTGATATAGGCTACTGTTAGTGACCAGAACAAAGGTACCAAAAAGGTTTAGAGAGTAAGGGTGGAATAGAGTGATTACAGTTGTATACAGTACAGTAATTCAAAACAGCCTATGAGCCAGAATTGAACATTTAATGACCTGCTATGTACCATCCCAAACAGACTCATCGTCAGGTGTGAACCTCCAGGTTCTTGGCTCCTGTGACTCAGGGTTCACCACACACCAAACTCATCAGAAGGAATGCATTTTAGAAGACACAAAAGTCCTGGAGGAGAAAGTGTCCAACTGGAGAGGTCTTCAAGTCAAGACGGAGGTACGGTCAAAAGCTGCACTGTGCAAGCTCTAGTATAACTGCACAGTAAACTGTCTCTGATCCAGTTTCCTGGGCATAACACATTTTCTCATATAACCTTAATGGACGTCACCTAAAATAAATTCAAAGCATTAGTTTGCAACAGCTATTGTTTTCTAATAAGAAAGACTGAAGCATGAGCACACTTGCATGAACTTACTTTTCCTTCCACAGGCTCCCTCCTTCCTGCACACCCAGAACACCCAACAATTTCCAGCAGATGAAGTCCAGACAGATAGTGTGGAAACATGTAAGTGCTGTAGCAAAAAGGCAGGGGTGAAGTAGAAAAGTGGGTATTCATCAAAGCATCCATGTCTTTTCCCATTTTTGAATTGTGATACAGGACAAAATGTGTTATTCTTTTCCTATTTTTTGTGCAGGATTAAACTCTTACAATGCAGTGCAAGTAGAACAACAATTATAAAAATGCTTAAATAATAATCACATTCATCCCTACTCTTTTTCTTTAGTTTTCCTCACCCCCCAGCATTCACAACAAAGCACCAACAACTCTGCTAACGTTCGACGGGCACTCAATTTCTCCACTGGTGCACAACAGGTACAATGTGATGGTACAATATGTGTAGATTTAAAAAATGAACGATTTGTAGGTATTCTTCTATAAAACATTAATTACCATTACCATTTAAAGTGTGGCTGTTCAACATTTGTTATTGTATCATCCATTGCAGCATGAATGCCCTATCTCACTATTGGGATAGGGCATTCCCAAAAAAGTGATCCTATAATTTAGGTTAAAAAACCACAATCATTCTATAACAACTAGGAATTTAATTTTGGAGATGAGTATATACCCACTGGATACACAGTGGACACCAGCTACACTTTGAAATACCTCTGTAATTCTTCTGGGGTCTTTAAATACAACCTTGTACATGATACACCGAAAGGTAAATCTTTTTCAAGGCAAAGCAAAAGATAAAGGTGGTATAAATATACATTTTTATACCATATATTTAAACAAACTATCTATTGAAAAACCTAAAGTCTGAATAATGTCCCCGTATCACCTTAAATCTTTTGCTTTGCCTTATATTAAATATTTACTTTTCGATGTATTATGGATTGACATCGGTCTTCTTCGGTGCGATGCTAGGCTAGGCTAAGTTGATTATACCCCACCCTCCCCCTCAATGTCTGCATTCATATTGCATTCTTCCGTTTTTAAAACTTACATTTCACCCGCTTCCATTCTTGTTACAAACGCGGTTAATTTTTCTTTTTCTTTTTTCACATGGACGTCTTAAAGCCTAAAACCAAAACTGTTTCCGAAGCGTTTCGTCATCATACTGACGAACCAACGGCTCAGGGGCTACAACGCCAGCAGGAGGTGTGTGGATCAGCCCGCTCTGAGCATTTACAAGTAATGGACACGGGAGGGCGACAAAGAATAGGTCAACCACATAATGTAAGTAAGCGGAAAGAACTAAAATAAAGAATACAGTATATACAATATGGTCATCTCACGAATAGAGATATCCCTCACTGCAGTGTTTTAACTGCTTAAATTTGGAAGAGTCCATACAGTCGGCCATAGATCTGAATGTCAATTGCAAGTTCAACTGACACTGTTCTGTACCACACATTTATATTTATTTATTATATTTATTTATTGTCTTAATCTTAGTCTTAGTCCTAATGTGTTTTTAAAAACAACTTTGAAATCCACAAACCTTTGGCTTGGGAACAGCAGTGGGGGGACAACAAGCGGGTTTGATGGGCAGCCAAGACTGAGTAAATTTGTCTCCTTTGGCACAGGCACAGGTGTTTGGCTGGCCTCCTACCACAACAGTTCAAGAGGCAGCATTTGGTCCAAAGGACATGGAACAAGAAGCTGAAAAGGTATTTCACTTCATCTTTCAACATTTGTATTTGGAACCAGCATAATTCAGTCAGGTTCAATAGCTGCCCACCGAGTCACTTTACTGACTGAAAACACTCATAAACATTCTAGGACATAAGAAAATGATAAATAAAGACATTGACCTGGCCTTTCTCACCCACCTAGACCATCAGATTTACTGTATTTAGTTTCATGCCTTCTTCACACAAGATGATGGGAGCTATGTAAACTCTGAGCCAGTATCAAGAATTTAGATAATACAAATGTCCTGACAGGAATGCGGTCATGAAGACTTTGAAAAATGGAAACCTGAAAGATTTCTTCCACTTCTTTTGATCAGTAAAGTCTCTGAGATAACAACAGATATTTTCTATCATCTATTCAAGGGAAGAAAAGACTTTAAGAAGGCTGAGATGCAGCAGAAAATTCTGACCAGGGAAAAGATGGTTGCTGAAGTCAGATCGTCTTTAAAGAACTGCAAGGTAAGCTGCAACTAAATGTTGCTTTTGAACAAAAAAACACTCTGTTTATTATTTGTGTAACCTAACTTCTGCCCTGGCTGTTTCAGGTTCTCTTAGATGCCCAGTGGGTGGAGGTCAACGACACATTCTCAGAGGTGATCAAAGTTGTGGAGAAGGCTCGACAGAAAGCCCTTCAGCCTCTAGAGGAAAGGTAAAGGTCTGCAGTTGATAAAACCCACCACTAGCTCATGATGAATTCACGATCTAATTCAGTAAGAACTAAAGTTCCACAGTCACATGACTACTTCAGTAGAAAAACCAGGGCTGGAGGTGAATTGGTGATGAAATTAGAAATGTGTGTGTAACCACTGCTCTGTACTACTACGTACTCACAGGAGGAGAACGGTGAAAAGGGAAGCACAAGATCTGGTCGAGAAACTGGAGAAAGAAATCAACCATCTCAAGAAGACCATTGAGGATTTGGACACAAACCCAGACTCACAGGTGACCTCTGACCTCTGATATCTAACCACACAGCTGTCTTTGACTAATATCTTCCACTTTACAACCAAAACATATTTACCTTCTGTTCACAAATCCCACAGTTCTCTCTGGATAAGTATCACGAGCGGATCAACGTAAAGCTTGATACTTCATTCTCATTTGGCTCTCTGAAAACGACCACGTCTGCCATGATGGAAGGCATTCATCAGAAACTAGAGAAACTCTCGACTGTGGGTGAGTGCTCTCCTATGGTGGTCGGATCTGTTAACAAAGATGCAGAAAAGGTTCAGAATCAGGCGGATAGAGCGGCTTTGTTTTCTTGAAGACGTTTCAACCTTCATCCAAGAGACGTCAAAGGTGTTTCTGTCTGCACAGGAAATGTTATGTCAAGGAAATTTTTTAAGAAAGTTTAGTTTTTAGACATATACTTCTTGTGTTCCCACTGTGGTTTAAGCACATTGATGTTTGATTGTTAGATTAAGACAAAGGCATCCCATAATCAGAGATTGTTGTTTTTTTTTTTTTGTCTTTACAGAACTCAGAAGATTCTCCAAATTCACAGGTGACCCCATCAACAGTTGGACATTTTATTGCTTGCCACAACTTTACTTCATCATATTAAAAATAATAATACAACAAAATAACTATGACTTGTTTTAGAGTATATTCAATGTATATCGTTCTGTTTTATCCCATCCCCTGGTCTTTATTTGTCCTTTTTCACACAGAAATGTGATAAGCATCATTTAAATGTGTGTGTTACCAGGAAATACTGACTCATCTCACCATTTTCACCCACTTGTTGGTTTTAATGGTGCTGTGTATGAATTCATCTGAATGATATGAACCTGGTTATATCTCTAATACTGTGATGTATTGCAGTGGAAGTGAATTTGGACCCCCTGACTGCCCACCAGTGCCTTGTCCTGTCTTACGATGGGAAGAGAGTCAAAGACGGAGGAAAACCCAAGACACTTCCAGCGACTCAGGAGAGATATGACATGTATGGAAGTGTCATTGCGGTCAAGAGTTTGACCTTTGGAAGGTCCTATTGGGAGGTGGTGGTGGGAAACAAACCTGGTTGGGACCTGGGTGTGGCACGAGGTCAGGCAAAGCGCAAAGGCAAGATTTCTCTAAACCCCAACGACGGCTACTGGGTGATTGTCCACTACGAGACGGAAAAATACGCTGCTCTGACAGCACCACCTATCAGCCTGTCTCTCAGGGAGAAACCCAAGAAAGTGGGCATGTTTGTGGATTACATGGAAGGTCTGGTGTCATTCTACAACGTGACAGCTAAATCTCACATTTACACCTTCACAGGTTGTTCATTCAGTGGTGAGATCTTTCCGTACTTCAGTCCTCATCTGAACCAAGATGGTGAAAATGCAGATCCTCTGATTATCTGTCCTTAAACACAGTGCAGGAGTTATTACAGTAACATTTGTAGAATTGGTGGTTTACATTGTAGGCATAATTTTAAATGGTAAATAACAGTCAACAATCAGTCTATGCAGATAAAAAGGTCCACTCACTGTGGGACTATTTGAATGGTTTAATGCATATTGAAATCACACTTTTTTCTTACTTCTTTCTAAGGTTCAGGGTTCTCGTTCTGTTACACATTTTGTAATCATAATTCCAACTATTATCATTCCATTTTTGTAGCATAAGAAAATACTAAATGTCCTTTCAATAATTGTATTTGATAAATAATGACACATTTGAATAGCTAAGAAACATTTGTATCTTTTTATCTTACTAAAAAATGCTTTAATAAAAGTCCAAAAAATATCAGTATGTGGTTCTTGTCTTGTTTGGTTACGTTTGGTTGACTGTCACTGGATGTTTCATTTAGCATTTGCAATTGTAACAACCATAATTTTATTTTTAGGATAATAAACAAAAAAAAGTTGAAATCACTAAGAAGGGAACTTGAATGAACTTACACAGACATATAATAACATTTTAGCTCAAATTAAGCAATAATCATCCCTAATTAGTCTAACATATCTAAAAATGAATACGCCGTTAGCACACTTTCAGGGTAACACATTTTCTTTAAAAAACAGTTTAATTTTAATTCTAAATTGCATTTCTATTTCTTTTAGATTCCATGGACTTTTTGTGAATTTAGGAAAAAACAGTGAATAAATAATAAAAACAAATTTATTATTTATTCACTGTTTTTTCCTTGAAGTCTTGAAAAAAGCTATTTAGTAGAGTGGGACTTCTCATCCAGGGTGGACACAAGTGCAGAAGGAGAAGGGACATACAGGACAAGTGCTAGGACAGGAGCTGCTCCTGTAGAGCTGGGACACCCCCGTTCTGGTGGTGCTCGGTAGCATTCCACCATACACACCCATCCACACTAACATTCACACCTTCAGTTCATTTAAAGTGAACATAACCCCAAAACAATATTTTCTCTGCAAGAGGAACTCAGTTTCCAGAGAAGCACCCAGCCACACAGAGGAGGACAAGCTAAAACCAAACAGCTATCTACATACTGTATACCAGCGTGCAGCCCACGCTGGTATACAGTATGATATACATGTCTTGGACACAGAAATGAAAAAAGAAAGAAAGATAAAATTAATAAACCAATTTGATGTTTATTTTTTTTATTTTAAACTTGATGAAGCAGAAAACCACTGAAGCTGCTCAGTCTGTTAGCTGCCCAGATGTGAGTATTTGCCACCAATTGAACAAAGACACTGTCACCTTGTTGTAGTTGCAGAATCGCAGCATTGGATCCATTATCTGCTCCATCGTGTGAAGACGAGTGGTCGTGGGTTCCCACCACACACTCACTGTTCTTGATCATATTCAAAGTGGATAGCTTGTTTCCTCCAGCGTGGTAGAAGAACGTGAAGTAGTAAACGCCTGCTACAGGTGCAGTGAAAATACCTGTGGACACATAAGACATAATAAAGACATATAAAATGGACATATAATAAAGAAGCAACAAACCAATAAGCCAAGCAATTACCTGTGGATGGGTTGTAGCCAGAACCAAGGTTGAGGATCACATTGTTGTAGACTAAGGTAGTGTCTGTGCTTAAAGGGCCCATGTGTCCAACGTAGTTCAGTAAAGCACTGAAACTGACCTGAGTGTTTGCTGTGTGTGGAGACAGTCAGAACAAACAGTCAACACAGAACTGACTGGAAAACAATTAGACTAAAAAGGTCTATTTGTGAGAAGAAGTAAGCAGATTTGTCCCCCAGATACAGTAGCATCTACTCTGTTCAGCTAAGCGCAGAATATGACGCAAAAATCATGTATTCCTAAAAAGATAATCAGACTGTTTAAAGGCCAAAAACACGCTGCACAAAGTACTACAACTCGTTCTTGATTAAGTATTCAATAAATTGTGAAATCGAAAAGAAAGAGAGCTAATATATATATAAAGACAACAGTGTAGATGGCTGCACAACCGACCGCAGTTCCCATGAGAAAACTTCCAAGAATCGTTCAATGGAATGAATCCCACCGCCACCGCCAGCACCCCGGAAAATAAACACACCACGATCCGGAAGCACAAGCCACGTGACTGCTACACGCGTGACGTAATCATAAATTCATTTACGGTTCATTAGCATAATGTACATCACATACTGTATACCAAGGGAGAAATCTGTTCTGAATCTGAATCTGTTCCTACAGTCCAGCACAACAGTATGTTCTACGTACCACTAGAGGGAGCACCTGTACCACATTTACTGTAACATATCTTAGGGAACGCTGTTAAAATACGAGTTTAAGGTTTAGTGCAAGTTAAGGGGAATTTCCTTAACTTGTTTGTATGGTGTTTTTCAACATTTAAGAAATTCGTTTTGAGAACTTGCCCCCTGGTGAGGAGCACACTCCTGTTAATTTATTTGACTGTCTTTTCTAAACTTTGGAGTTTTGTCAAACTACGCCAGAAACAAATATTTTAAGATTAAAAATAATGTTGAATGAAGTACTACACAGACATTACATAGACAGTACTATGTAGACATTAAATATGTGACAATGTGTTCAAATAACAGTATTAGACTCTGCAGTACCTTTGTTTTTCAGTTCTTCAATCTGCTTTGAACTTTCCTTCTGTTGGTTTTCCAAAACTCTTATTTTCTCCTCCATGGAACCAAACTGTTTCAACAGACCACAAATGTCGGTGCAGTCATTCTTCTCAGTGGTCTGTGTGTTAGCATATTCGGCAGCGTCCTGGGCCAGGGTCAGGCCACGTAGTAGAACCAAAGACCAAAACATCGTGCTGGAATTGTCAGAAGATTTGATCACTTCTCCTGCTTTTATGTTGACACGTTGATGTGAGTTAAAGTTCAATCGATTTTTCTTATCTGTGCTGTCTGTGTGGGGAAAAAAACTCCAACTGTTATCTATTTACAGAGAAACCCTGTCTGAACCTGTTTGTGTACGTGTAGGTGTGTGTGTAATCTCTAACTTCCATGATGAAGCAAACACAGGCAAACTAATCACGTTTCAGAAAATTAGGACTCAATCATATTTATTTATGTGTGTATAATGTTAGTGTGTGTTCCTTCTGTCATAAAAAAAATCAGAAGGGAGGAATTATTTGGATTAATCTGTGAAGTCCAACATAAAAAACAATTAGATTAACTGTGTCTAGGGTCAGCTCTATATTCTTAAAACTTTCAGAAAATATTTATATGTTCTAAAAAAGTTCAATTTGAGTTTTTTTTGTTATAAATGTAAATATCGTATCTTAACTTCCTAGCAAAGTATAAATTTGGAATAATTATCAAAACAATACAGACAATACAGTTGTTAGTCAAGTCATTATGGAGTAGTGACATTTGTACAGCCTTCCAGGTACAACCTGGCCTCTGAGGGAGCCATAGTACTGATGTGACCATAACTTTGACTCCCTGCTGGACAGACACCGTCTTTTCCCCCTGAAACTCATAGAAGTTATCAACATCATGTTGTTTGGTTCCACACAGAATGAATTCACATTTGTATAGCATGTGTGTGTGCGTGTGACTCACTATCATACCTGCAGTTCAGATGTCTGGTACATCATGACGACAAGAGTCAGACAGTGGTGGCGGCTCAGGACACAGCCCTTCATCTCTATATTATTCAATGTATGGTTTCATTCATAGACACTTGGATTATTAACTTTTAAATTGTGAGACAACACAATATTCTCTGTTTATTTAAATATGAACAGAAACAAACAGAGTTTGATTTGTGTTAAAAAAAAAAACAAGCTAACAAAGTCCGGTTATACTGAGTTTATTATCTTTTTTTCTTACAAATTGTACAAGGAAGTGTTTGTTTCTCCTCTCTGCCAAGTAGAAAACATGTAATTAAAACAAGATTACAGTAAAAGACAGAGAACGTGTTGTCCAGTACCTTATAAAAAGTCAGGGAAGTTGGCCTGCATTTGCCTCTGTGTCCATATGCGTTATGAACTTCAGAGGTGTTTCTCTTCTACTTCCAAACGAACCTGCATCACCGACCCACGGTAAAAAAAAAAAAGAAAAAAAAAAGATTTCCCTCCAGGGCCACAGTGTTTGTCCCTCAGGAAATGTACAAACAAGCAAACAGACAATATGTTTGCAACAGGATGTTACAAAAGATAGAACTATTTCTAGTTTTAGCCAAGGAGGCTACATTCTATTCATGTAGAATACAAATGTAAAGACATTTATTCATCATCATCATCATCATCATCATCAGCGTCGTCACCATCATCATCGTCGTCATCATCATCATCATCATCATCATCAGCGTCGTCACCATCATCATCGTCGTCATCATCATCATCGTCGTCGTCATCATCGTCGTCATCGTCATCGTCGTCGTCCTCATCATCGTCGTCGTCGTCATCATCGTCATCGTCATCATCATCATCATCATCGTCGTCATCATCGTCATCATCATCATCATCGTCGTCGTCATCATCTTCGTCGTCATCATCGTCGTCATCGTCATCGTCGTCGTCATCATCATCGTCGTCGTCATCATCGTCGTCATCATCATCGTCGTCATCATCATCTGGGTCGATCTTTCCTGACAGGACGTCCTCAATCCACTGCTCCAGCTCATCAGCAGTGGGCATGTCATCATGGTCATCCATGTCCAGCCACACGCTGTCCGCCTGCAGAGGAAAGAGAACAGGTGTGGACCCCTATGAACCAGAATGAATAAAAACAAAACAGAGTGTTGGCCACGGGCTCAGCTGTCCTCTATGACCAACTTTTTAGCAGCCATCTTGGATTTAAATTTGAGTAAAGTTAGCCTGAAAAGGCTAAGCTACAGAAGTTTAGAGTCTACATCACTGTGCCAGTTCTGTAAAACAACTACATCACACAGTGATGCACTCTTGCTCTTCATGGCTTTGGATATTGATGAGGCTGCACAGTTAGGACCTCTGATTAGAATTCCATTTTGTTGCATTTTACATGATGAAGTGTGTGTTAAACAAGTGGAACCAACAATCTTCACACTCATCACTCCATGAACCAAATAATTTAACGTAGGACACAAAAGGAAACATGAACCACGTCTTACATCCTCGACGTCCACAACACCGATCTGTGGAGAGGAGAGGTCGATGCGGAAGGTCTTCTCCCAATAGGGAACCAGCTGAAAAAGACAAACAAAAGGAACATGTTATTTATCCTGACATGTTGATGAAAAATGATGATGTACTAATACAGCAGATGCTAAAACCTATATATGTTTCTCATCTAAGTTCGTACCAGTGGGAAATCGTCAGGGTCAATCCAGATGACGCTGAGGTTGGGGTTGTCGGTGTTCTCACGAGCCACTTCCTTCAGGATTTCAAGGAACTCAAAACCGTCTAAACAAAGGTTCAGACAAAAGGTTCAAACAGTAGGAAATATTACATAAGAGGTTATTTTTGAAGGTCAAGAGTATACCAGGATCATCTTCCTCAGCAAAGGCCACAATATGTTCTCCATTGATGTCATCCTCCTGTCAACAAACACAGGGACAAGAATGAGGACAAAACTGTGGTCTCATCACCTAACTGCCAAGATGACCACTCTTCACCAATTCTTACCCAGATCTCATACATGCTGTGAGGCTCCAGCTTTCTCAGTGTGGGCCTGAAACAACCAATCGAATATTTTATTATTATTATAAGATGAGCAATTGATTGGATTTTAATTTTACTTAATACTAGAGTTGCAACTATTACTACTACTACTACTATACACATGTCAGACAGAAACTCAGACAGAAAAGTCCCACGATCTGCAGGTGATGATTTCGCTCAGATTTTAGTCAGAAATAGCCTTTCAAAAAATATTTTGAAACAAGATCAATGTTTTTGACCTGCAGGGTTAAAAAAATACTGGACATCAGCAGATTTCAGCGGACAAAGTCCAGTAATTATCGGATGACAAAAACCCAGATGAATTAAATGAAGCCTCGAGACAAAGGGTTTGCCTCAAACAATTTTTGTAATCAAACTACCAAGTTGCCCAAATAATCATTTCAGACCTACTTTATACCGTTTTTACTTAAGTCAAGAAGTTTTGTTGTCAAAATAATCTACTGTTACCTAAAGTTAATATTAAAAAACCAACAACTTAGAAAAATACAATCAAATTGAAAGAAAAACCGACAAAGGTGAAAAAGCTAAAGGTTAGCTTTAAAATCTGTTAAGAAAAACTCTTATGTCTCACAACAATGAAGGAAAGAGAAAAGAAATGTGCTAAAATGAAGAGCACTGGGCACTGGGAAAAAATAAAATAAAAAACTGTTTATAACTGCAAAAAGAATAGTTTCAGTTAAAGACCTGACCTGTCATGCTGCTCGATGAATTCCACCAGCTCAGACTCGATGTAGGGTTTTCCTGGGATGGGCACCGGCTCCTCCATGAAGGGCTCATAGAAGTCCACTTCGTTAATCTTCAGCTTCAGCTTTCGGGCGATCTGGAATTAAACACTCAACCTGAAGAGCAGCATGAAAACGGATTTATTAAAATTTGTTTAGTGATACATTACAAAGAATACAAACCTTGGGGTCAAATGTGGCGAAGAACTTGACAAAGGGGTGAAACTCTTCTGCAGCATCGTCATACTCAATGAAGTCTGGGACGAGAAGATGGTGTTAATTATTGACTGGTTTAGAAACAACAGAAGGGACATTTTTTGGGTGTGCAAATGGTCAAAGATACTCAAATACTGTACTGTAGAGCAGAGGTCATGGTCTGCGCATGTTACTGTATAAAATGGCTTTTTAATTCCCATTAAAATGCTTTTAATGGAAATTAATCATATCAGGACCGCACTTTTATTTAGTTGTCCGCTCCTCTCACATCGTGCAACATTAGCGCCAAGTCTAACAAACAAATTCAGGTGAAGACAGACTCTTGACATAGCTTCCAGCATGTCTAGTAATGTGTGTGTAGTTGATATACAAATGCAGTACATTCAAGTTAATAGTACTATACTCCTGAGCCTCCACCTACGAGAAGATCTTTCACTCTTGAAGTAGCCCACCAGCTTGATGACCTCATCCATGTTGTAAAAGCCCTTTAGCTCACGCTCATTGTCGATGATCTCCACAGGCTCTTCAATCACCTGACAACAGTCAAACTTGGTTAGCGCCTGTGCCATCAACACTGTGGACGTCACATGATCAGGCGTCACGGATCACGTACGTCGTAGATGAACTCCACCAGGGTGTCAGCCGCCAGCTCGCCATCGTACTCGATGATTTCATTGTCCACAAAGATGTAAATGCTCTCCACCTCATCCAGACCTTGGAGACAGGAAACAGTTTTCTTCATCTTACATGTTCCACCAACATACACTTTAGGTCATAATTGTTAATGGTCTAGAAAACAAAAGATATTTTTTTCGGTGCTTTGACTAAAAAATCATTGAATGAATTGTCATGTCTAAAGATGTGTACAATTGACCTAAGAACCTAAGTTGTACGAGAACCAAATGACAAAAGCACTGAGTTAAGAGAAGAAAGAGAAGTTAAGAGAAGAATATTTGAAACTCACAAAATGCCTTAAAGCAAGGATAAATGTTTCTTTTTTAAAAATCTGTCTGTTATTATATAGATACAGTATATACTGTATATACTGTATATATATATATATATATATATATATATATATACTGTATATATATAGAGTATATATATACAGTATATATATACAGTATATATATATATATACTGTATATATATATACACAGTATATATGTTGTTTCTTTTAATTGGCGAAATAAAAATTCGATTTTACCGGTGAACACTTGAGGGCGGCATTTCTTTACCCGAATGTAGTGATTCTTATTCATTTTTATTTATTTATGAATTCACTATTTTATCACCGACGTGAATAATAAATATAAAAAATGTAAGTTGATTATTGCGTATGAAACTGAATCAATGGCAAGGCAAATATGTCCCAAAAGTTAAAAACCTCTTATTGATTATTTCTAGTAAAATATTAGGCAAAGACACATTCTACTTAGTGCCTCCCTGTTTTCAAAGGGAATCAGTTAGTAGAATAAATATAGCAGTAAGCCTCTATGCTTACTGTTTATAGTTACAGAGTTAACTACTATACATTACATGGGGCAATTAAAAGACCAGAGTTATTATTGTGCAGATGTTCCAGGTGGGGGACATGACACTGATTGTTTCAGTCAGTGTGACATGGTGCTTGTCAAAGTATAGAATTTCCTGGCCTTGAAACAGGAGTAAGATTTGCAACCAAAAGAATATTGTTGTTGTCCCATACTAATCAGAGCAGTAGCAGCAGGCTTACCCAGCCTCTTAGCAACAGCAGAGTCTTTCTTTTCATCCACAAGGCCGAATCCAATGTCCTCATCATCCAGATCGTCCAAGACTTGAGCCGCAAGCTGGACAAGACAGGTGGGGGACGCAGGGGGCAGAGTTGGAAAAGTGAAAGTTGTGTTTAGTTTCATGCAAGTGCTAATTTCAGCTTGTTTAGTCTTAGAGAAAACGATTCATTTACGCGCAAGTTAAACCCTGGGCATTTTCATCTCACTTTCAAGGCCTTAAAAGCAAAAGCACAGGATCGCTGCCTTGCACTTTCTATATTGGAGTGAAACCAAAGCCAACAAGAGAGAGAGCGGGGGGGAAAGAGAGAGAGAGAGAGAGAGCATGAAGAAGAATGGGTATAGAGAGCCACTCCAAGAGGCTCCTGTGTGTTGTGCATGCACACACATATTTACAGACAGTGTTAATGAACAGACGTTGCCATACGTCAGTGTCTGTGTATATTGAAGAAATATGAGGTCACAGCAGCCAGAGAAGCAGCACTGCAGGGATATTCAGCAGCAGCACAATCACCTCGAAGCACCAGCTCTAATAACTTGTAGAATCATGTGACAGGAGGTTGAATATGAAAACACTGAGAAAGGACAGAAAGTTGCAGTCAACCACCAGGTGGCAACTGCACAGTACAAGCTGCACAAATGTTGTTGATAGTTGATCTTATATTCAAGTAGCAAAACAATCTTTTGCTGATTTTTCCTGTAACAAGACTCCTATTTGACACCATCAGCTGACACATGTAGTATTTACTTGTGCTTTAGAGCAGGGATCACCAACTATTTTTGAGGTGGTGGGGACACTGAAATAAAATGAAATAAAAATGTAATTTTTGTCTAACATTATTATTTTATTGTTATTTTAGAATCCAGTCAAGGGGCCCCCGGTTCATCATCCCTGTTTTAGAGGCTTTTCCCCATCAATTATGACAGTTTTACACATTTAAAATCTTGATTTAATAAAACTAAACCTACAAATGTAAACCCTTTACTTCTGGCCTTTAAACTCTTGTTCAAACCATATCAATACGTGGGCAGAAATCCAGGGAAGGTGCCCTTTGGTGGTTGACAACAACTTTCCTCCTACTTTACTCGCTTTCCCTTTGAAACCAAAGTCTACGTCCGCTTGTATGATCTGTACAATGTTGTTCCCATCAACAGCACCACCCATCCATCACAAAGACCAAAAAGCGAAAAATGCATGAAAAAGTCCAAACTCCCCAAAATGTAAAAACACTTCACATTCAGTTTTACTTTTCCGTCTCACACACAGCTGGAACAGCCCAAAGCTGCTGCTGGACAATGATGGCAGGTCAGTCTCCGTTGGTCCTTGATATCTAAATTGCAGTCCAGGAGTGGGAGAGGAACAACAAGCAGATTCTGCAGCTGGCTTCGAACATACACAAACAGGAAACAGAGACCTGAACATACCTAAAAAGGTACTGGTGACTGCTTCACTTGTGATCAACTGCAAGAAGAGGTAACGCTTTAGGTCAAAGCACAATAGCCACAGCCTCCAGATTTACAACAAAGGGGAGGAGCCTTCACTGGAGACAGAACAGGACCATACTCCAAACGCACCGATTGGATTATCAACTCCGAGAACAGGTTCCCGAGCATGTGGTTTAACTTGTGATAACCTGATACTGCTTGAACCCCTTTAACATGGTACATCAACTAGGGATGCTTGACCTGATTCTCAGGAAGGTATCAGTCAGATATTGGTCAAAATTTCAAGATCGAACATGAACAACACAAGTATAGCCTGTCCGATCCGATACTTAAGCCCACATGCTCAACTTAACTTTGTGCGACATACTGTACACAAGGACCCTATCACCTCAGCAACGGCAGCCCACAACATGCTGAAGGAGAAAAGAAGGCATTGGATTGATATCAGTATCAGCATATACTACAAGTTGCAGTATTGGTATTGGACATGAAAATGTTGTCAAGCCATCCGTACGTTTAACAGAAGTCTTTTAGAATTTTCTAAACTTTTTCTTATATCCTACTGTAATCAACTTTTACCATTTATCTATAAAGATCAGGACATTTGAAGGTGTTTTCAGATCAAACAGTCAAACATTAGCTGCAGAACTCAACTGTGTGGTTTTGCACAGAAATGTCAATAAACCAAATCACAAGAAAAAAGTAATTGTATTCCATTGATAAATGTAACGTGCAAATCTTTATCCCTGTGTCCACGATTGTACAACTTGGATTAAAGAAAGACTGATTCCAAATATAGTCTTTGCAATTTGAGTCTTTAATGGATCGAAATGACAATGTTTTCTCTAACAAGACATTTACAAAAAAAAGATACTTGTTATTTATTCTTGTGACCAATAAGATAAACAATGTGTAATAAAAAAACAAGTGAATTCTTCTTCTACACTGTTGTAGATCATTTATTCTCCTTTTTGTTCATGTCTTCTACTAACCCTAAGGCCAGAGTAAGTCATGATTCATAATTCCCAGCTAGAAGAGCGCACGGCCTTCTTAGTGTCACTGGGGTATTTATAAGAGCTGAAGCTGTAAGCAGCTATATAAGGGTGTGTCAGAAAAGCATGTTGAGGAGGAGAACACAAGCCCGAGATCCGTTACTTATAGAAAAGGGTGTGGAAAGAGGCATGGCTGGTGAATGGAAGACGACACCTGACACTTCATGATATCTATCAGGTCCTGAAGACGTCTCCAACGCTTCAAACACAAACCACTACTACTGTCAAACACTTCTAACTGTATTAAGTCTATATCTAACATAAGTCCAAACCTTATTTTTATTGACACTTGACAACTTCTCAAGCCTACAATCAAAGAGCACACCTCACTGAAGTTTTTATGTCACCTTTTATTAGACCACAGCTGAACTACAGTCCACTATCTAAAATAAAGAACTTTAAAGAACCAACTACATTCTAATGTTACCAGTGTTTGGTTTATGATTCTATCAGTGTAACCAATGTTAGCTTTTAGAAGTTAATATTTTCATGATTTCACAGAAGCCATGTTAGCCTAACGTAAGTATTTTTCCTTGGATTTTGCAGTTTAGCAAATCAACAACAGCTCAACCATTTTTCCTGTTATTCCTAAAAGGAAAACACAAAACTAGACAAAATTCTAGCCAAGATCTCCAGGAAATATAAATGTGTACGTTTGCCAAACACTTTCAACACTTTTACAAAACCCTATTCAATTAATTTCAAGGGCAAGTTTCAGCAATCAAATGAAAAACGGTACTGAGTCATGTCTTCATCTGTCCTTTATCTGTCCCACAGTTAACAGCCACGGACCAAACTTCACAGAGTAGCCAAGCCTTGAGTAGCATCAGTGTAACTCCTTGGCTTCTCTTATGCCCAGTCACCGTCCACTTGTCAGGTGACACGATTCAGTGGCAGTGTGCCACAGTGAGTTGTGAAAACTGTGCTTGGGGTCAGTGCAGAACTTGGCAGCAAATAATGAGCCACGGGGGGAGGAGACCCAATCATATTTCTTCTAATGTGGTGGTCTGTAAGCCTCACCCTGCAAATACATCCATCTAATCATTGTACCTAGTTAGCCAGAATTCACATTAACTCACAATAATTAGCCATAGAATATGTATTCTGAGTTATCACACTACTAGTAGTAGCAATTAGTTATAGGGCTGGGTATTGTTAAGAATATATAAATATATTTAAAATATATAAAAATCTCTTCACTGCTAATGTTATTCCTTTCCCTCCATAGTTGTTGTGTACCCCGGGTTTCCGTCTGTGCCCAAGGTGCATTCAGGTTGACTCTGAAATTGATATAACTATATTGATAACATATATTGATATATGTGGAATTTACCGGCGCAGACAGGCCAGAAGAAATACACAAATATGTGCATCAATAAATTATATCTAACGCACCCTGAACTTAGCACAGTCAGTGCAGTCACATCGCAAATATTTCTATTGGACCATCAACATGAATCTGTGAATCTCGCCATCCATACTATGCAGTACTTGCTGTGAAACATTCATGTAAATGCTATTGTGAGGAAATATTTAAATGGAAGCAAACCTACAGGCACACACTCAGTCTTACACTAGTCCACTACTAGTATGATTATGAGAGAAAACAAATCCATAACAGGACTGTGCCCTCTTACTTGTGGATATTCTCAGTCATCCAGGTCATCATAACAATTTCAAAAGCAGTTTTTTAAAAGTAGGCAACTGGACTCACCTCAAGTAAATTGAAGACGTCTTCAATTTACTTGAGGTGAGTCCAGTTGCCTACTTTTAAAAAACTGCTTTTGAGACTGTGCACTCTTGTTTATTTCATTTTTAATTTTTAATTTTTTTTTTTTTGAGGCACAACATGGTTATTCACAGGAGAAGGTGTGAAACACGGGGAAAGATTTCAGAAAACGCACAGGCTGAAGTGTCTGCGGAGCCATCTGTGAGTGACTCACTTCAACAGTAATCAGCCACATTACAAACGTGTCACAGAGCAGCCACCATTCGTCAAGCTTGTTTGGTCACGTTGTATGCTGCAGGTGTTCAGAACAAACGTATCTGAACGTATCAGACAACAAGCAAAGGAAAGTGTTAAGAGCTAATTGGGATTTGTCGGCAGCTGTGAAAACATGCCAACAGGGCTTGTGTTTAGAGAGTTATTACATGTTTAGGGGCAGGTTTTTTAAATATATTACTGCGGTAGATCAGACTCTCTGTATGTCTCTGTATATTGCTAGCAGATTCAGCAGATGGTTTTGTCTCCTTTGTTCAATTATTAGAGCACAAGTAATAAACCCTCAGGAACCAAAATTTGATTTAATTGATTTCCCATATGGACTTGACCTGTTAGCCTGTTTGAATCCAGGATGATTTGAGATCATGTGATCTAACACCAGTGTAAATGCAGAACTATATGTATTTGCTTTAGAGAAAAAAGGCAATGAACAAATTGCGTCATGTTTACATTTTTTACCAACATCATCTAAAGTTTAATAATAAGACTATTTTAATGAACTTTTATACAATTTATAACATTTAGCAATTTCTCAATTAGTGTTATTTAGTAATCTAATTTTCATTGACCAAAATTGGCTCATTTTAAGCTGTTTTAGTTATTTTTGAGTCTATTCCTAGACCAGCTTTCAGTTCATTACGTATTATGTATTAAATACATTTAGCATTTAAAACATACCAAAGGCAGGGGGAGAATAAAGGGCTGGTGCAAAAATCTCTGTTCTCTTTCTCTAAGACTTTAGATTAAAAAATGTATGGTCTTGGTGTGTGTATGTGTGACCGTTACTTTAAACCTCAGTGGATGAGACTGGAAGTGTTCTCATTCCATATATTTCTACTGTCATGTTTTATAATATTGGAATAAAAATATATATAAAAAAATAAAATCACTTGTGAATTAACTCATGCTTCTCTCTGCATCAGGAGACTCTCTCTGTGAGACGCACAGATCAATAAATCACGGCTCGTTTTTCTATTCAGGAACTTCTACTGTGATCCTGAAAATCTAGAATTTCAGTATATGAGACACTTTGTGTTTACAGCCACTTTAGCAGCTACGTGACAAAGCGCTTTTATAGGGTAAATGCTAACATCAGCATGTTGAGAATACTGCTCAGGATTCATCTTCAAGATATTTTTAGGGAGGTTGATATACCACACGTGGAACAGAATTCCATTGCAGTTTCTCTAGTGACAGTCAAAATGCAATTTAAATATTTTTTGGGAAAACGTTTGATCAAATCCTGTGTCTTCCCTTTCGCCAGCTTTTCTTATTTACTGAGATAACTGTCATTTTTGCAAACCTTTGCAAGAAATGTTGCTACGCATTTCTGGCCTAATTTAAAGCTATGTTTATACACTTGAATATGTCAAAGCTGTTTAAAAGTTATTATTCTAAATTGTTACCTCTTATATTAGTTATTTAGTTCTAGCTATCTCTTGATATCTTGGCCATATTTATCTTCTTGTGACTTTGATTCATCTAGTTTTGTTACTATGTTTTGTGAACATTTCTCATGAATAACATTTTGACTGAAATAAAGGATCATGTTCATATAAAACAAATAAACTGAATGAATTTTTAAAAAATCTGGAGGGTCCATAAAGTGACATAGCAACATTGTCAATCAGTGTGTGCAGAGAGAGGGTGGGACGGAGTGTGCGTGTTGATAAATAGAAAAAGATCGCTGCAATCTGAGCTGCATGGTGATGAATGAGTGACAGTTTTTAACAGCATGACAAAAGTCAGAGGTCAAAGAGAGTGAGGGATCGGGATCAACGTGATTGGCTGAGTGTTGTATCAGCAGCAGAATTCTTAAAGTTACTGAGGCTCTCTTGTAATTAAATGTTATGATTTACAGTCGGTCTGTGCCCACTCACACGTCACTTGCTGCAGAACATTTGGCTGCAGATTATTTTAAAGCTATGAAACACTCACATTATTGCGCTCTTTTTTAAATACACGCGGAGCAGTTAAAGTGAAAAAAAAAATAGATAGGTGTAGGAAATATATTAGTGTGCATAATATTGTTATACATAAAAAAATGAACGGACTTTTCCAAAGTCTAAATTGTAAATGTCCAACTACACATCCATAGCAAACACAACTTCGGTAACTTTTACTGCGCTTTTTGAGAATAATGGAAAACAGTAGAAACTTTGTAGACAGAGGTTTATATAATGTTAGCTAAAGTTCACCAAAAGCCATAAGACAAACTTGAAGCAAGAACACCTACTTTTAGCAAAGAACTTAATGCTGGCCTAGAAAGATTTAGTAGCAATCTTGAAGTAGCCTGATAGTTAACCAAATGCTGATAAAGTATTTGCCAACTTAGTGAAAAGGTAAGCCGAAATACCACAAATTTGTTCAGTATTATAAAATATGGAAAAATATGACCAAGAAGTAGTAAAAAATTTCCAAAGAATATCAAAAGAAAACAACATTGTCAATCTTTTCCATTATGTACATTTTCTTAAATTGTACATGAAATCATTTTCTTCTTGACAAAAATGGAAAAAGGATAATTAAACGTTTAAATGAGCAAAATGAATTAGCAAAATGTACCATATCTGTCTCACTCACTGTCTCAGTATCACCACCAGCAAGTAATGAACTCTGTATTAACCATCAATGACATTGACAAAGGTAGTTACTGCCTCAATTTCCTGGCTGCTTCATAATTCATACTTCCTGATTCATAGGTGGTAATGGCCTGCTATTTTAAGCATCCTCTCTGAGCACCTCCAGTACCCTCTGCTTATTGGCTTGTTGCAGCAGCTGGCAGGAAGTCAGTAAACCAAGTAACGGTCCAGCAGGGACCGGCTGAAGCCAGGGAGTCCGAGTTGGCGAGCAACAAGAGGAAATTGATCCGATCTAATAGCTTGTGTGTGTAAATGATGGTTTGGGCTTGGTGGCCGTACTTGGCTGGAGGGAACGATGATGAGTGTGTGTCTCAGTGTGTGTGTGTATGTGTGTGTTGCCAGGGAAGCAGCAGATTAAAGTTTATAGGGACTGAACTCTCTGTAGCGCTGTAGACTCTTCACTTAGCATGCAGCGCTGTCCTGGGCTATTTACAGAGGTGACTTATGGAGGCTGGTGTAAGATACACTGTGTAAGAAGACACTGCTGATGTGACAGCCAGAGTTTGGTGAACAAGCAGGCTGACGACGGGGCCCAGGTGCACCTGGAAAGAGTCTTCAAGTTTGAAGAGCTTCGAGTGAACCGGGCTCCCAATCAGCAGCTGCACTGGTTCAGTGAGAGACTAAAGTGAAGTGAACTGACAGTCCCTGTGTCTCTGACGAGCTGCAAACGCATTCATGATTACATCTGAAAAGAATCTGATTTGAAAAGCTTGTATTTAAAAGGTACAACTGTCCTGCATCAGACCTTGATGCTAAATTTGGTTACCTTTTTGGACTTAACTCAACCCATTGCTTATTCCAATGTTCCCTGCAGACCAATAAAGTTGTCAATATAAGAACTGTGAAGATCCAAACTAGAAAGCCAAATCAAAAATGTCATTTTATACTTTGATCAGGAAGAAACAAGTGAACCAAAATAACAGAGTAAACAAAGCCACTAACGTGGTTTTTTTCTCCACTGACTACTTCTCTCCTCCATTATTGTGTGTCTTTTCAACAATGGATGCACAAAGGTTCTTGCACATTTATTGGAGTCTTATTTAGTTAAGACAGTTTTTTGCATTCCAAGAGATGAAAACAAATTTCTTCACCCTGACCTTCCTAAACACCTCAACCACCCTACAAGTCGAAAAATGAACACCGAAGCCAAAACCTCTGCTAGAAACACAAACTGATGCCAAGTTATCCTTATGACATCTTTCACCCTCCTTTCCTCTTTTCCACATTAGTTCCTCTGTCCTGACCTAGGCCACAGATTCTTCCTGAGGCATGCTTTGGTGGAGACCCACCTCCAGAGCCAGCTCCTCTATCTGCAGCTGCTTCTTTGCACCCCGGTCTCCATCCACGTTCTTATGGTAGTAGATCACCATCACGTCATACTTCTTCATAATGGACTTGTAGTTCTTGGCACTGAGATTGTGGACGCGGTCTCTGCCATCATACTCAGGGATCTCCAGGCCTTTCTCTCCCCAGGACAGAGTCACTAAAGAGAGGAAGACCCCCAGAAACACCAACCCCAACTTCATGGCTGTCAGCTGGTGGATACAGGAAGGTCTCTTCCCAGAGCCTCGACTGTTGATGGGTCAGGAACACACTCAAGAAGGTTAACCGTTGTTCCTAACACTAGTCAGGTGTAAATATGGGAGAGTGAGGAACACAGTTTGCTTCCTGACCCCCACAAGGCTAGAGAAGAGCCGCTCCAAGAGTGACACTGTGCTTTTAAAAAGACCTACACGTGGTTTTCCTGATGCCACTGCCCACAGAAAAAGGGGATGGGCTTCTATTTGGTGACGGGAGTCGGTATGTCAGAGAGTGAGACATTGATCTCTACTGGATCTAAAAGCAACAGGGGAGAGGAGGCTTCCAAAATTGTGGGACAAATGCATCAAGAGGCTTGGGCTAGTCCAGGAAAACAGCCAATGGCTGGTGATGTGGGAGGAGTGGTTTGGCCACCTGTTTGTAGGGGTTGCTGTAATAAGGGACAGTGGCTTGTGCTGGTTGTTTGGAGAGCTACAGATTCCAGCTAGATGTCTTGCAGAACCAAAGTTATAGATGGATGGATGTAGGATGAGAGCTTGGGGGAAAGAAGAGCTCCAAGATGCCTTTGCCATATTAAGTTCTGCAGAGGAAGCTGGACTCCAGCTAAAAATATCTCCCCTCCCCCCTCTGTGGACAAGACAACATTAAGGACTAGATGGTAGAGAAAAGAAAAAAAAACGCCAGACATGAAAAAAAAAGAAAAATCCTCTTAAATCAAGCTGTTCAGTGACTACTGTGAGAGTAAAATGTAATGTTGGGAGCAGAAGGTGCTACAGCACTTGAAGGTGAGAAATTATAGAAATTATATGTAGTGCCTTAGAGTTGTGTCTGCGCCACAGGGCAACACAACTAACTTTTTCAATCACCTGAAAAAAGCAAACTCAAATATGATGAAAGCAAAAAGGACAAAGCTTATGCTAACACAGGTGCAATAAATCACCGACCGTGTCCAACGCCAACACAAACAACCTTAACTGAAACCCTGCACCACACAACGCCTTATCCATTCACCTTTTACGTTTCCTCAACAGGAATAGGTGTCCCTTCTTGTAAATAGTCAATGGCATATTTATTTTTCATTTGGTAAATTTTATTATTTATCATTTTATTTTATTTTAAGTTTAATTTTCAACTTGAAAGTTTTGCTCACATAGAAGATGCAATAAAATGTGTTACATTTTATCTAACATAATGAATAATCCTGATTTACAACTGTGATTTCAAAATTGGTAAAAAATAATCGTGATGATCATTGTGGCCATAAACATACAGCCCTGAAAAAAAACATTTGTAGATTTGTAACACAACCAAGCCAAATGAGACTCACAGTTGGATCTAATTGGTACCCCGACCTTATGTTGGACACCAGAAGTGCCAAAGTGTCAGATTTCAAGTAAAGTCCCATGTACATGGCCATTAAAGTATCTCTAAACAAAACATCAAAATGGGGAAAAATGAAGAGCAATTCTCTGTGGGGATTAATAGGATTAAATATATTGATATATATATATACACACACACACACACACACATATATACATATTATATATCATATATGACATTTCATTAACAGAATGCAGCAGAAAAGTATACATTTGTTGTGTGTCATATTTGTGTTCAAGAGTTAGATCAATGAGAAAGTAGAAAGGGCATCTATTAATACCACTGTTGTAACATGAGCTGCCCTCTGCTGCCCCCTGCCAACGTTAAGTCAAACAGAGATGTGCGTGTATGTGTGTCTGTATGTTTTCCAATGCCAATGTGTGTGTGTCAGCAAATATAATCTAACTATTGCCACCTGATGAAGTAAACAGCGCCCTCCTCTGGTAGTTGCATTAGTGACATTGATGGTTTCTGCATCAGGTGGATGTTCTTCGCCTATGCCCTCCAACCAGACGAGCTACAACTATGACTGTTTCCACAGCAACAGAGAAAGAGACTTAGACCGTTGTAATGGAAACAGCACTCAGTGTTCTCTAGAGTGTAATCCAAGAGTGAAGCTAATTTAAGACAGTCAACTGTTATCCCTCAGATCAAGGAGAAAAAACAAAAAATGAAAATAACAAAAATACACTTTTCACTAAGCAATTTGCCAGTTTCAACTTTTGCTTTTTTAGATATATATATATAGATAAGCCATCTTGAGAGGAAAGCGCTCATTCTGGATTTCATTGGATATTTGATTGTTTTATTTTGGCTTATCCTGCTTTTCATACTTATTTTGCAAATTTCCCCAAGAATATTTTGTGTATGGTATTTGTTTAAGCTAACTGGAAATAAATATTCAAAACTGTGCTATAGATAAAGCTTTCAGACTTCTGGAAGTTAATTTTGTTGTCATCATTTGGCTCAAGGCTTAGAAGTGTGCTTTCTTTATTATTATTATTATTATTACTATTATAACTGCTTTTAACTACAGCTTTTCAGCATTTACCCATATTTTTAAATGGTTTCACTATATTTTAGTCATTTTTTACAAATTACTCTCCAAACTTCAGGATGGTAAAACCATACTTTACAATGATAAAACCTGAGACTGGACATAATGCTAAATAAGCCTAAATAAGAGATGGTCTTCCAGTGGGAGCGACTGAGTGTATTTTTCCTATATGGTCTAGACATACCTGACAGCATTGACAGTATTGATCTGGATGTTACAATGTCACAATCTCAGAGGGTAAGACGGTGACGAGCTTGAATAGGGGTGTTAATAAAAGGTCCTTGAAAGATGGACTGGAACAAGGTATCATGGGAAATAAGGTGTGGTAGATGGAGACGATAGTGGAGTGGCCAATTAAAGAGGAGTAGAGAGATACACTTAGGAAATGTGAAGGGGGTAGAAATTAAATCAGGAAGAAGAATGAGAAAAATATGCTGGGTCAACCTATAGATGGCTATTACTGTAATAAGACTGAAGGAGAAACCAACCTCCAGGAGGAACAAATGCTAACGGATCTCAGACTCAAAAACAGGCAAAAAAATCCAACAATCCTCAGTGTAAAGATGTATTTTGTTATTTTATATTTTGCTAAGTCCAAACCATTTCCCAATTCTAGAGGTGCTTAAAAAATATAGTTTTGACTGTTTTTTGGTTATCCTTTAGCTATGTCTAGATTTACCTTTTAGCTAGCGCTGAACTAATATTGTACAATATTTAATTACTTATAAGTCATACATGGCTTGAATATATATATATATAGAGAGAGAGAGAGATACATATATTAATCTGACAATTGCAAATGTTGACTATAATTTGGTTTTCTTTAAGCAAATTTAAGCAAACAACTTTTTCCCAACATAAAACCTAAAGTTTATTTCAAAACTTTATCCAAATTGATCTACAAGTTTTTCTACTTAATTCTTTGCTGATTTTAGACTAGTTATCTTTTCATTATTCTATATTTTTATTTTGCGATTTTTTTCAAGCATATTTTTAACAGGTTTTTTTTTTTGGCCAATTTAACAAGGGAAACTTTGAGGATGTCACAGTCATCTTACCCTGAGCTCCTACTAATTTCTGACCCTGCTGCATGTTGACAGCACCAGCAGATCTTTCAGTGTGGTCTCTATTAAGAAATGTCAATATGAAGATTGGCTTCAATAGTTGGCTGACGACAAGGATGCGATGTTGCTAAGTAACCAAAAACCAGACAGACTGACTGATCAAGCTGCTAGCCAACAGTTGGAGTGTGAAGGTCGTGTGTGTGTGTGTGTGTGTGTGAATTTGTTAGTGTTCTCTGGATATGTGAAACAGTGGTGACAATGACTGAGAGGATTTGTGTGTGATGGGTTCAAGGAGTTTTTGCAGATTTATATTAGATTTATTTTTGAAGTTGACCTTTGAAAAATAAATTAAATTCAGATGGAATAACTCAACAAAATGTCCTAAAATTATATGCATCCTAGGCTCTTTAAAGTATCTACAGTACATAATAATTGTAATCATCATAATTGATGATGACAAAAATTAGAGTATGTCAAATTAATGAGTTTATTCCCAGTCATTTTGTTAATTTGATTAGGTTAAAATTGGTTCTGTTTTTTTTTTCCAGTTTCAACTGAAGTGTTTTACATTGTATTCTGATCCTGTTTGCAATGACAAAGAAAAGTTGAACTCTTTTTTATTTTATTTTATTTAAAGTTATACTGATTATAGATCCTACAGAAGAAGTCTTCACTTCTACAGTGGTCATTTTCAGCTCAGAGGAAGCTGCTGTAATCAATACATCTGTTGCTCCCTGAGCTCAACACCTAATGTGACAAGGCTTTTAGGCCCTAATTGCAATTTGTAATTGTGTTGGAGGCTAACAGGCCCGAGGGGAGGGTGTAATTAAGATGCGGCTGGTAATGGAGACCAGTTATCATGATGTCAATGTTTAACCCAGACCTTGACTTTAGAACAGACTGACAACAGGAGAACTTGGGCACAGGTGAAAATCACAATAAGATACAGAAGCTAAATATTTACCTTCAATTAGTTTTAGGTTAGCTTAAAATGCCTATAAATTATTATCTCAATTAGGCCTAGATTGAATTTTTGTGTAATACACAATAATAATAAACAACAACAATAAAAAAAATGATATTTTCTAAAACCTTGCTCAGATTTAGTTGGTGCTAATTCTATCATGTCATAGTATCTATAATTTCCATAATTGTAGATCACTGTATATCCCAAATAGCTGATAATAACCAAAACTAAAAGAAAACATAACTAAAATTTACCTCAACTGAGTCTGGAGTAAGCAGAAATGATGTATTCCCACAAATTATTCAAAAAGATAAGAAAGAGCACATCCATCCAGGTATATTTTGGGTAGGTCTTACCAAATACATAGCCAAAACAGTTAAATTATGTTCCTAAAATCCCAAAACCAAGCCAAAGGATTGGAAAAGAGCAGAATGCGGCCATGAGTGATGACTGCAGGTGCAGGATGACAAACGACAGAGAGCAACCAGGCAGAAGGCAGAGAGGATGATGAAGCTGGTTTCAGGGCAAAATGAGGCCGTGACATAAAAAGATCTCTAAACTCACCCTTCTGCACCTTTAAAGAGGGTCTGTTCTGGATTCCTTGTCCGCTGAATTTTCAATGGAGACAAAGAAACCAAACCTGAACTCAGACACGTCAACAGAGTGGAAATTTAGGTTTTGAACAAACAGTATGACAATCACCTCCACCAAAGTCAATAAAAAAATAACTTGCGTATCTGGTGTGCTTGACACTGAGGTGAATCCAATCAAAGTTTTTTATTGACTAAGTTCACAACAAACTACAACTGAACTCAACTGCTCCAACTGTAATTTTCTCTGAATTTATTGTATAATCGTCAACACTGTCTATAGGCTTTGGTTTGTGACTGGTAAATGTTAACGGTTTACAGTTTAGTAAATATTTGTTGTGTAAATGTCCGACAGACATTTCTTGGCTTATACTATAAATATACTAAAAATAACACAATAATGCTGTAAAAATGTTTAACGTGAGGGGGGGAATTTCGTGTGTACCTCAGCTTTTTGTCCCAGAAAATATTTTAAACGATTAGAAAACAAACACCAGTCAAGCTCAAGCTCCTGTACTATAAATATAATATTATAAAACATGTCGAAGTAAATATTTGTATATAAGTAGAATATGCAGATTAAAAAAGAAAACTTACAGAATCAAAACATGGTTAAATAAAAATTCCAAAAGTAAACCGAAGTCTAAACTGCTATTAGACGAAACGAGCACATAACAGACAAAACGTACAACGATGGAGGCGGGGCCAGTGACCGGAAAAGAAGCGCTGACACAAAAGCCTAAAGCTGTTTTCAAAATAAAACAGGAAGTAAGCGTTTGGATTTTTTTTAACTCAACCAGCTAACACTTAACTAAGCTCTAGCTATTTTGCGTTTCAGCAAGCATCATTCATTACCAATAATCGAGTAACTCCAATAAAAACTCACAATAAAAGCAAACAGGTTCAATGACTTCTAAGCATTTTTGGCAAGCACTGTGTTTTTCTGATCTCTGCTTATGTGACATCAATGTTTTGATATACTTATAGCAATATATATCTGCCTTTTAACCACTGATGTTTTTGCATTTTTGTCCTCTTCTCAGCTAAATTGTGCCATTTACAATAACATGGATATGTGTTTTCTTTATTTTGGCTAACTGATATCCACCATAAAAGGTTTACTTTTACATTATCTTTAAACCATTGTGCATTATTTAGGTATCCTTTGGACAAACAGTTGTTTTTTGTGCCAAGTAGAAACCATTGTTTTGATCCCTGTGGAGGAAAGAGAACTACAGTACAGAAGGAGAGAGACGTGGATGTAAGGCAGCAGTGACTGAGCATTTTTATTGTTTCTCATTGCACCGACTCATCCTTGTGAATGAGCACATTCACCCACAGTGACAGAACATTTCTTCTCCCCTGCTCTCTTTCCTCGCTCATCCAACCATCCTTCCACTTTATATATAAACATCTACCCCCCCTCTTTTTTCAATTGTGGTTTCTTCTTCCTTCCTTCCATTCCTCTCCTTCCCTCCCTGCTTCCTCTCACTGCAGCTGAGTCCTGGGCTTGTTTTGTTTGGGAGAACTTCCTTCCTCTCTGTTGGCTTTTCTTCCCTCCTCCAATAATCATGGAGCTGCTCTTGTGATAGGAAACAAGAACTTCCCTATTTTAAACTGCTCCAGGGCAAAAACTGGACAGTGGTTTGTTTATGTGTGAGTGTGGCAGAGGGAGTGAGAGGGAACAAGAGAGAGAGGGAACAAGAGAGCTAGCAAAAGAGAGAGAGATTAGTGTTGTATTTCATCTGGATCCTGTTTTTCATAATACAGTCATTTCCACATCCCCAGGATACACACACAGCTAAGGTGTTGCACTAACCTTGCTGACCTGTCTAACGTTAAGCCTTATTATTTTAACTCTCTCCTGAGCAAATTTGTTTCACCCAAACATTATGTATTCTTGTGCTAATGTTTGGTTATAGTACCATATGTTTGGCTAACCCTGAGGTATTTTGGATGTTTTGTGCATTCTTTCTCACAAATATGTTAAGATCTTTAGATTTTATTTAATTATATTTGTTGCCATTTTTTAAGAATTTATAGCTATTTAATGCTTGTTTTTGTTCTATTTTGGCTAGTACTTAGCTGCGTTGCTACGTTTAGGTAACTTTCAGCTATTTCCTCAATTTCAGCCCAGCTTTTTCCATCTAGGCTTATAATAATGGCTTATATTTGATATTATTTTTAATAGCTAATACCTGACATTTAGCTGTTACATAGCTATGATCTGGATAGGGGGTAACATTGTTTTTTTCTTACCATTTGAAGTAAAATTTTGTGATTTGTTGCTATAGTCAGGAAAAATGACTGTAATCTTTAGGGTTATATTTGCGTCATTGTGAGTACCATTGTACCTTTGTCTATCCTTGTTTTCTTCCAACTATTGACTAGAGTGTAGCCATTTTTACAATTTCTTTGGAAATTGTTTTGCAGATAAATCCATAATTTCTCAGCGCAGCCAGGTACAACACACGGGTTTACGAAAAAATAAACATGTTTTTTTCCAGAGTTGTTGTTAAAACTCATTCCTGTCACGTAAGTGAGCCCTAACAAAACTCCCAGCATGCCCCTCACCATATGGCCTCCCAGGCAACCACAGATTATGGACTGACTCATGTGTCTCCCGCTGAGATCTATTCAAGCGTCTGACATGCGAAGAATGAGTTAGAAAAAGAAAATGTTGATGTTTATGGCTCTACATTTATCCCTTTCTGACATGTTTTCATTCCTTTGCTTCAGTTTCGTCACACACAGGTGAAACAAGTCAACATAAACCATTAAAAGAGAACAGACAGTCAGTGTTTCCACACAGATCAACTGAAGGTGGTTGTGTTAGGTTTTTTTCTTTTTTTTTTTTTACAGAGCATCTGTTGCTGCGATGCAAATGAACGCACTTGTTTGCATAAATTATCCACAATAATGTCTTTTGTTTGGGTGAAACCAGCTGGTGAGAGGACGGCAGCTCATTCACACAGTCACAGGTACAAGACATCGGAGCTGTGTGAGAGCCTGGAACACGTGTTACTGTAGAAACCTTTTGTGTTTTAATGACTATTCTTATAGTATGAATCCAAATTTAGTTTAGAGTAACCGTTCTGTCTGGTCCTTCAATGACAACTGAATACAGGACACAACCCTCAACTACTTCTGTTGGCCCTAAAAAGTTTGTAAAAACTGACACCGGCCAAGTTTGAATTCTAGTTTGCTGAGACATGGCCCAAAGTTTAGATATCAGATGTGGCCCAAAGTCTAGACAGTCTAGAGTCGTGGCACATAGCGTTTATTGCACACAGTCTAGATATCAGATATATTTGACAGTCTAGATATCAGATGTAGCTCACAGTCAATTTGGATGTTCTGACCTTACTTAGTTCATGACAAAAACGCAAATTTGCACATGCTGCATCGTCTTTTTTAGAAAATCAACAATATGGTTGCTGTGATACTATAAAGTGCTTTCAGGGGGAAAGTGCAGAACATGATTAGCAAAGAGAATAGAGCTCAGGAATCATTAGCAGTCTGGTGCCTCTGTCGTCCTAAAACACCAGTGAGTGACACAGGTTTGGATTTCACCATAGCAGCAGCAGCAGCAGCATTAAGTCTCACATTTGAGCCTTTTGTGAAGATAGTTAAGTTAGCCTCGTGGTCCACAGCACAGGTTCTATTTTCAGTGTTGTTTTATTTTCTGAGGTCTGAAGAAAGACAAAGTGATGGATGATTAAACATCATGTGAGCAGGCGTCCAGCTCCTGCTGGCTCACTGTCACATAAATGAATGAAGTCTGGGTTGGTGTGAGAGAGGGAGGGAGGGAGAGAGAGATAGAGAGAGAGAGAGAGAGAGAGTTATTTTGCATTGTGTTGTGATGGAGAAAAAGAAGCAGGAGTTTTTTTCTAGACCGGATAACGCAGTGACATCAGCTTTGAAAAATGTGTGTGTGCAAGTATGTGAGCAAGAATTACTGTGTGTGTGTGTGTGTTTTAGACTCTGAGAACCAGCTGAATCAGAGGCCATGGAGAGACAGAACATTCACTCTGCCCTTTTTTTCTATAAACCACTTTTCAAATAGTCAGGAATAGGAAACATATTCTGTTCATCTGCAGCCAAGTCAGACAGTGGTACATCATAGGTCATAGCTGGCCCTTTTCTGCTTCCATACTGGATTAGACCCACTTATCTGGGCCTACATGACTAAATGTACTAGACAATATTGGTGTTGTTTTGTATGTATATACTGTATACGTATATACAGTATATATATTTATAAATTGTACAAATACATCCTTTTTCATCAATTAAATACTGATACTGAGAATCCATGCTGTCCTTACCAAAATATGTTAGATTGTAATACATACTTGTTTGAATGTAAATCTACATTCAAATATTTGATGCCTGTCGTATCTCGGTATACATCTTTTAGACAAATACCAGATTATACAGATCTACAGATTATACCAGATTATCTCAGTTTATACATTTAAAAAAATGTTAATTTGCATGCTATGTGTGTGTGTGTGTGTGCATGGTTATAGTATTGGTGTAAAAGTGAAGTTATTGAATATTTATGATGAATACCATTTATTATAATATCTTTGTGTCATGCTGCACATTATATTTTGGTCATCCTGCAGTGAAATATTGTCTCTTAGTCTGATATGTTTGAGTTAAGGAACTAGGTCAGCCTCAGACAACAGACACAATGATTTTAGTTGTTAGTTAGTTTTAGTTAGACAACACAACAAAAAGTATGTGTAGGTATGAAGCCGAACTTAAAACTACTGACACTCTCTCCAGAAGCTCAAAGTGACTTAAGGCCAGGGTGACGGAAAAGTCATGCTGGAGGACAACCAGTCCCCTGGGGACCTGGGAGACGGACCATAGAAGGAAGTTCTGGAAGAAAGTCCTCAAAAGACTGCAGTCTGTTTTAGGAGTGGAGTGAGATGTTGTTGTTCATAGACGACCTCCGGACGGAACAGACAACGTGCTAAACCGTGACAGAAGGGGGAGTGAGAGAGAAAAAGAGAGAGAGGTACAGAAACAAAGCGAGAGAGAAAGAGAGAGAGAGAGAGAGAGAGAGAGAGAGCGAGAGCAAGCCAAAGGCGTTTCCACGTTTCTCAGCTCTTCTCACAGCAGCGGACACGAACTCGGAGGATCCACGACTGTCTGTGTTTCAGACCTGTCTCCTTGTCTCATTTTAAAAACACTGTCACTGTCACTTGTCCACCACCACCATCACTCCCCACGCGAGTCTCTGCTCCGGCTCCTAACATCCACAGACACAGTGATGATCCATCAGTGAAGCCGGGACAGAGTGGACATTGTGGACTTTTATATTTATTTATTTTCCCTTTTTTTTACTGACTTTTTCAAACCCACAAGTGACGTGAAGCTCGGCTGCTCTGCGTGACACTCACGGGAGGTTATCTCTCCACGTATCCCTTCCAGAAGCTGAAGCTGACTCATTTTCACCGGTGAGTCTAATTTCTATTCACATCCTTTCAATCTCCTGCGACATTTCTAATGTCTGGTCTGCACTGCTCTGAAACAACAATGTTTGCCTTAAATGTCATTTCAAAGAAGTCTTCCGTCTGTGTTTCATGAATCGGGACTCCCCCAGCCCTGTCTTCATTCACAGATCCTCACATTCCGTTAAAGGCTCGGTACACTCGGTTTCAAGCGAGGGAGAGGTGGTAGGAGGAGGAGGAGGGGGGTGCTCAAGTTAAAAAAAATACAAATGGTCTTACATTATAAATTATATATTTTATTAAAATATACATATATAGTAAAGTAATATGAAATGTGTAATATATTCAGTTTCCATCAAATTAGCATTTATAAATATTATATTTTTCTATATGGACATCTCCCACCATGACTTAACAGTTTCCCTAAATAATAAGTTAGGGCATTCACTTGGATTTTTTTTCCCATTTTGTTTTATAATTTTATGGTTCAATATAACTATTACAGATATACTTTTAAATTTATATAAAGAAATGTCATTAGAACTCATGTCTAACTAGTTCATATACATTACGGTCACTTTCCAAATTATTTCAGATATGATTTTTTTCATTTTTCTTTATACAGCTCTGGTTTTTATTTTTTACTTTAAATGACATAAAATTTAATTTTTCACTACGTTACATTTTTCTCTATATGGGTTTTTAAATGTATTTTTTATTTTTATGGCAGGTTCTTAACCTAGAATTAAAATGTTTCTCTTTTTTTTAATCAGTTTTTTTTCCAGTCGCAGTATTTAACATACTTCAGAGCACTACAGAGTTCATGGCTCTGATCAGTTCAGTTTAAACCATCACCCTCTCTGCACTACTTATAATGCATTATTGATGTAATACATAACAGAGTGATAAAATGGATTACAGACACCGGCTTCAAACTAAGTATTATTAAAACGGCTTAACCAGTGAGGCGTTCACTGACCTCACAGATCCATCACGTCAATGGAACTTGATAAAAATGTATCATTTAATAAAAAATGATTTGTCTTAATAAGAGCTTTTCCTACTGTTGACCATCACATACACACAGACCTCCCATTCTTACCCCTGACTGCCTCTCAAATGTGATCAAAAACTTGACAGTGAAGTGTCCAGTGCCTGTGCCCTCCAGAGGTCATTTAACACACCATCAATTAAAGTAATTGGTTTGTGCTGTGCTGCTCTTAATTGGTCGGTCTTATATCCTGTGTGTTCTTTTTTACCCTTGCACACGGACACACACACACACCTAATTATTTATAGTTAGTTTTGTATAATAGTTTTCCTAGTACTGTAGTTTTGTGTATTTGTTTGTGACAGGACAAATGTAAATTTCCCATTTGTGGGATGAATAAGGCACTCACTTACATCAAGCTGACCTTTCATTATTTCTGGCTATTTTATAGTAGAATTCACAAAGAAAAGAAAAATCACATTCTTAAATCTGACGGCCCATTCAGCCATTCTTTGGCCAGTTTGGAGTTACTGTTGCTCTGACCCAGAATTAGTTTCCTAGTTTTTAGATGTATTTGGCTCTGCGTATGAAATTTCTGTCTATTCCCAGGTATCTTGTCCTTACTTGTTAACTCTTTTTTTTATCTTGTTCAGCTTGGTGGACTAATTTTAAGATGTTAGGCTATGCTATTGGAAGCCTTTAAATTAAGTTATACCCAAATTTAGGACAAATTTAGGTCTGTGGTTTTCCTTAGCCCAGCTGAACATTTACCATCCATGTCTTTTATAAGATGTTGTTGCAAAAGACGTTACCTAATATTGGTCACACCATATCTGTATTTTTAGACTGTAAAGATGTTCTGCCTGTGAAGCAAAAGTCAGGGATAATGAAGCACCAGTGACCATGTGACTGTCCTGGATGGCTGTGTGTGTGTGTGTGTGTGTGTGCGGAAAGGGTGGGTCTTTTTTATGAATGAATGTGT
>NC_024307.1:20619691-20636212 GCF_000523025.1 Cynoglossus semilaevis
AACGGAAGTCTTCTTCCTCTCTGCAGCTGTAAACTACTGCATTAAAATTTACATAATGCCTTTACATTGTCACAGATGGTTTTCAACATTAACCTAAACCGTTGGATTGTTTTTTATATATATATCTGGTTCAAGTACTGCAGTCCTGGCTGCAGTTTAATTCCCAGTTCCAAGAAGCTTTGGCTTTTTTTTTGTTTGTTTTTTGGAAATCCCCCAAACCTGGAGGAAGTTGTTCCTTTCCCACAATGAGGGTATTTAAAACTGCATGCAAAAAAAACCCTCTAATAGAGGAAGAGTGTTACGTCAATCTCATCCTGTATCTTTGGTCGGAACAACACAACATCAGCGTTGTTCTCTTGCATCCTGACCCTGCGTGACACACACACATATATACACTTGTACAGCATGACAGCTGTCAGTCCACTTCCTCTGAGGCTGCATTCCAGCCGTGTTTCCTCTTTGCCCCATGCTGGATTTTACAAGCTGTGGAACCAGCCCCGCTGCAGTTCAGTTCCTCTGTTGTTTTTCTTAACGAAAACTGTAATTAGAGACGGTTCCTGTCAAACCTTCTAGTCACAGTATGTGTAGGAAGTTCAGTCTTTGATGTACAATAGTGACGTGACCTCATAAAGCCATTCGGCAAACTCTGTGGCTTCCTGGTGTTGATCTACGATTTTCTAGGACAGTAGATCAGGTTGGTCTATTTAAGACAGTTAACAGTTCTTGTTTTCAGTGTCTGGTGTGTTGAAATTGGCAAGAAGTGCCAGCAAAGTCCAAAATGTCTTGCCAAATTTCCTCCAATAAAAAAAATTGCCAGGAATTCTTTATTGATCATATTTTTTGGGAGAAACGTCCATTGAATAAAACCACAAATGGCTGTTACTACAGGTTTTCTTCTTGCCAGAAATAATCCCACCGAGATTTTTTTCTTTATTTTCTCCCCAAAGATATGCAGAGGTGAACCTTGTGGCTGAGCTCACCACAGGTCACACAGTACAAACCTGTGTGTGTTTGAGCCTTGACTCAGCTTTTTGGGAACCAATCTCAACTCCTCTGTGGCACATATTGATCGCTCTTCTGGGAAAAAAAAAAAAAAGACATGACAGCGCAGCAGAAATGCGCTTCCTCTTTCGGGTCCACTTCCTCGTCAAGCATGTATTGGTGTCGGTTGTCACCGTCGCCGCCAAGGGAGTGTTTGTGGCTGCCTGTTTGCCGGCACTGAGACAAACAGTTTTTTTCCAGGAGGATCAGTGTTAATCTGGTGGAACTTGAAACAATGAAAACAGATGGTGGAAAACAAATTGTGTTTTTCAGAAGGAATTCAGAGCCAGGGTTCAGGGCTCTGACTTGCAATCTGTTGGTTTTCTCACTTTCCAGACTGAGGACCACTATAGAGAACAGACTGACTTTAGTCACCACAACACAGAAAGTCCAAGCAGCAAGAAGATGAAAACCAAGTTCACGCAAAATGAAAGTTTGCTGCTGAGTCATCTCAGAATCACAGATCACTTCCTCTTTGCTCTCTTTTGTTTTCACTTCATCTGACTGTATCAGACTTTTGTTGTTTTTATCAAACTGACATGGTCTTTTTCTGCAAACTGTGGGATGCACCAAGCGCTCTTGTAATACTGTATATTTCTCACCAAAGAATGATGAAATTATATTTTTTAAGTAATTGGGCCATTCTAGGCTTTGAGGGACTACTGATGAAGGTTAGCCTTGTAGCTAGCTCAGCTCTGCATTTGTTGTGCAATGTCCCAAATAATAAACAGAATATATACTATATACGATATATGACTAAGACGCATTGACTTTGTACACACAGGATTTTGTCTGCCCAGGCTAAATGCTTAAAGGAAAACAGTGCTGCCCCTAGTGGTGCTTCTTTCACTTGTTTTCACAACAGTCTGTTGTTAAAAATCTAATCTTTTTCATGGACAACTGAGGCGTGTCCTCAGGGATGCAGGGATACATTTTCCCAGTGCATAATCGGTTTGAATTTGACCCTAAACTGTTGAAAAAACACAGTAGATTAGACCTAAGGCATTTAAGATATTTATCCTACGAAGTATTTCATCAGTGTTGCAGTGTTCTGACATGCCATCGTGCAGTGTGTAATGAAGCCCAGTATCAGTTTGATCTGACACGTCAGTGCAGTGTGACGGTCAATTAGGAACACATCACCCAGAGAAGCAAGACAAACATGCACAACCTGAACTCTGAGTACCAGACTGGGATATCTGGTGGAGGTAAAAAAATGACTTCCTCCTGCAGTCATGGATCCTCCCACACAGAGGGAGCAGATACATCACCTTCACACCGTCCCTGCCCATTGTTTCCTCATCTCTCCCGCCGTGGTGCGTTTGTTTACTTACACTGTGTGTGCGCCGGGCTCAGCGGAAGCCATGAATTACAGTGAGCCCCGTGTGTCATTATGTCTGGTTACATCACCGGCTGTAATCGCCGCTTTGGGTGCTCGCTCACATTGTCCTCCACTCTAGCCTGTCTTCCTCAGCTATTCTGTTGTCCAGGTCCTTTTACAGACTGACCCCACGCTGGGGCAGATGCCACTTTCCAACCAACAGGAAGGAGCTTCTCACAAAGACACAAAGATGCAGAAAGAAACAGATTCCACCGGCGGTAACCAACACCAAAGGTGGTAGTCAATCAGGGTTAAAAGCATTTCTGGCCTCATCAAACATGGCAGTAGCAGTCCTCGATTATTGATTCAGTTTTTGCCTAGAGCTTACTCTTACAGCTTCCATCTGTTTTTACACAAAAAAGAAAGTGGTTTTCTAGCAAAACAACCACAATAGATAACAGAAAGGCATGTGGCCAAGGACTGGCTGGTGACCAGAGTGGAACATTTCACAGTTACAACAGGAATGTTAGTCAAGTGTTGGTGAAGGGAGGGAAATTAATACTGGAGAGTGAAGAGTTCAATTCTGAGGTCTCACACTCAGCCTACAGAACTAACATGGGATAAGAAACTGCTCTAACTGTGGCTTCACTTCTGGAACCATCTAAAAAACAGAGTTTGATTTTTAAATGTAAAAACCCTGTAAAAAATGTTCTTCACATTATAATTTTATCACAGCCAGATTTAAGTCCATTTCTAAACCAAATATTTTGGCTAACTTTTAGCTTCTACTATCTCAGAAAATATTGGTAATTTTTGGGCAAACTGTGATCTTAAGCCCTCTCTGTTGTCTCCTTTGCTAAACAGAACCTTTGGGTCTCTGGGTGTCTACTACATGTGGACACACGTTTAGTGATCTTTTTGTTTAACTTGGATTACTTTCACCTGCTTTTTAGCTAGGCTATTGCTGGACTCACATCTATATCTTTATCTAAGCTAATGTATATCTTTATCTAGTTATCTCAGGTTAGTTGTTCAGCTATATTCTGGCTGAAGTCTAGTTATCTTCTGACCAAATTTGTGATGTTTCACTCTTTTTTTTAACGACTGTCTAGCATTTTTGGCCTCCTTTTGGTGACTTCTAATTTTGTAAAACAACTTTTGTATCACATTAATTCTCATCATCACTATCTGCAATTTTTCCAAAACATATAGTGCAATCTGCTGGCTTTCCACTAATTCAGGAATAAACCAGACTGACGTTGAAACGTGGTATCGTAAGAAGAGGAAGAGGAAACTTTAGTGTCTATTTTCAGTCACCAGGATCGGCAGAGAACAGTACTAGGCTGCAAAAAAAAAAGCCAATGTCAGGAGCTAAGCCCTTATAAAAAAAACTGTTCTGTTTCTGTTATCTACCCGTTGAAAAAGAAGTGATGTTTTAAAGGGGAAGTCTGCAGTTCTACTACTAGTACCATTACCCACTCTATCCTATAGTTCTGATAACCACCACTACTACGCCTGGTCATTCTTCTGGGGTTCACAACCTTTGTGCTACTATAAATTATCTATGTTGTGTTTCAAAGCTTTAGATCAAGCCATCTGATTGTTGTTAGCATCGCTAGCACTAGCAGCCAGTTTATTCAAAGTTTTCCAGCAGCCCCTGGACCAGGAAGAACTCTATCCTAAGAACCTGGCAGTGGAAGGAGTGGGAGTCAATACCTTAAGATACTCATGACTTGTTTTGTTGATTTTTTTTATCTTACATAGGTAGAAATAAAATGTAGTTATTGCTTGTGTTGGCTATACAAGATTGTTTTGTTTTTGTTTTTTTTTTAATAAAAGTAATCTGTTTTCTTCCTCAAACTTGAAACAACGTGACTGGGCCTCCGGGCTGATGCCCATATGGCCCATGGAAAATTCATCAACATAAGTTATCTTCTAAACCAGCTTTTGTTTTTCTCGTGGAACAGACGACTAAGAGAAGTCAGCCTGTGGCTCAGTGGTACAGCTAGCAGAGCTCATCAGGGGGTTGGGGTTTGTTTTTGCTTCTTCAGCTGCTCCTCGGATGATGACAGATCTGTAGTGCATGTGCATGTGACGTGTGTGTGTGTGTGTGTGTTTGTATGTGTGTGTGTGATTAAACAGCTTGTGGCGTGGGAGTTTAGTCACAGTTGCCGTGATGAGCCATGAGAACCTTGAAGAAGCTCTTGGTGTTGTGAACAAAAGTTGTTTTTTAAAAACACAAATGTTACTTTTCACAAAATCAAAAGGCATGTTCAACCTCAATCAGTACTTTTCTACACATACAGTACATCTACTGTACTTTTTTAAAACGGCATGTCCTAGTTTTTCTTCAAAACCATCAAATTACCTCAAAATGACACCACAGTATGTATTAACTACTTCCAACAGTCAAAGGCAGTGGTTCCAAAACTTTTTTCTGCATCACCAACAATAGACAGGACCCACGTTGACATGTATGACAGCTAAGGCATCAATACTCAATACTGAACCTGAAGAAACACCAACTTCAAACAGTAAACACTGCAATTCTTACAAAACTGACATTTGTTTAATACAAATCAATCAGTCTAACTTTCCCACAGTGGGACAAATAAAAAAAACCCACAGGCATTAAAAAGAATTTGCCTTGCTATGCTAGCCCCTGCGATACTGTAGCTCCATGCCACCTCGCTCCTAACCCCACACATTTGGAACCGCTGGTGTAAGGTATCTGTGAATTGTTCTCAAAAACCACCAATTTCACATTTACCCCAAAACTTAAAACAGAAAATCTGATGTGGTATAAAAAGCCAAACATCTCCTTGGTTACCGAGGAACTCCAGTAAAAAAAGACCCACACAGCTCTGTGGTTTAATAGTAATCATCAGTGCAGCTGAAATGAGCCATTATTCACCAAGGTTGCTTGGTTTCAATCACTGTTTATGCAGCAGGTCCATTAAAGAGACATTTTCCTCATTGAACGTCCCTGTTGTGCTGCTAATGCGGGACGAGGTGCAGCATGGGTTTGTTTCAAACAATATGCACTGCAGCGCCATCACTCTCACTCCGTTCATGCTTTCATCTACATTCAGCCCCTTAAATACACTTGCCCTCCACCCACTGATTGTTAGTTTTCTGTCAGGTCACGTCTCAGACCAGAGGGTTTGATGTGAGCAAGGATGGAGCTCTGTGTTGACTAAGAGGGTTTTAGTAATACTTACAGTACAGTACAGTTCAGTACAGGACAGGACAGGACAGGACAGTTCAGGACAGGGGACAGGACATACAGGGCAGGACAGGACAGTTCAGGACAGGACATACAGGGCAGGACAGGACAGTTCAGGACAGGACATACAGGGCAGGACAGGACAGTTCAGGACAGTACAGTACAGGACAGTACAGTACAGTACAGTACAGTACAGTACAGTACAGTACAGAGTGAGTCAGATGATCTGCTCAAATACTCTTCAGACAACCATTTGCAACACATACTAAACACACGGTCATGAGGACAGAGCAATGTGATGATTAACTGTTTAAATTCACAGCTCACTTCATTGTTAATAATGTTTAAGGCAGGACAATTCTTGGTTTATTTAAGAACAACTTTTTTTTATCTTAGAAAGTGGTTTCTGTTCAAATATTGATCAGAAATGTGGGCATGTACCTGTCTTTATGTTGTAGCTCTTTTGTTGGTTGTTTCTGGATATCTCTTAGCTATTTCTGTGCTAACATGTAGCAACTTCCGTGCTTGATTAAAGTTAGCATATCAGTGTTTCATCTCTTTTTGCTGTGATTCTAACTGATCTAAAGCAATTAAATGTGTGTTCATAATTTTGAGTTCCTTCAACCTCCAGGATACTCACATACTTGTATTTGGTTGTAACATTTGAGCCATCTAGTGCTTCTAACTGATGGATTTTGCAGGAATATCGTACTTTAATGGAGCTTTTAGCATCATTTTGTCGCTGACTTCTGTAGTACAAACTCCAGCGGAATATCAACAGCAGAAACACAGACATTTCCAGTCTCAAAACTCTGGTGAATATCTCTGATCTGAGTCTGAGTCTCTATGGATACTGCTGATGAATTTGTTGTTGGCCAGCATTAGGTTGTTCTCATCAGTCAACAGGTTGCCAGTCAAAGTGAGGATAACTGTTCTCCTGGTTGTGCTCAGCCAGCGGGAACGCTCATTTTAACTCAGAGTTATGGCACCAATAACCTGCAGGAGTGAACATGGAGTCCCGGGTGTGTGTCGCGATATTACACCAATCTATAAAAGAGACGCAACGTGAGCAGGGCTTGAAGGCAGGTGACGTACCACAGTTAGACTGTGTCTCCTCTCACATGTTGAAGCAACGTGATGAAGGAAAGTTCATTTTCTGCCAGTGAATTTATACTCTCCCTCCCACTGTGACCACAGCCTTTATTCCACTGATGCGCTGACAGAAAGCACTGGTGGAAAGATAGAAGGACAAAGAGGACAGAAGAAGACAAGGAGGGTGAGGAAAAGTGGGAGAAGAGAGAGGCAAACAAAAAGAAGAGGGGGTGATGTGAAATTTGGAGTCAGGTCTAGAGCCTGAAAACTCATTTAATTTCATAATGGACTGGGTCACTGGCCGTTTGACTTCATGTCTCTCACAGTGAAAAAAGGGAAGTTGCTTGTTTTTGTTACATCATCAAGAGCTTCACTGGTTCTAACACTGATCTTGTCAGGACAAGTGGTTCTCACAGGAACAAAAGCCGGGTTCTAATGGGACACAACCTCCACTGCGACAAATGCCTTCCAATTAGGACCACTTCTAAGGACCATTTGGTTTTAGGGTTGAAGCTGGGTTTAAAATGTGGACCAAATTGAAGACACCAGATATACCTTCTCTGGACATTTTAAGCTTTGGTTGATTGTGCTATGGCCTACATTCCAGAGTCCAGATGTGGGCCACTAAATGTCCAAAACATAGTAATGTGATCCAATCAATTTTGCATTTTGTTCAGAGAAGACAAGGTTCTAAAGCCAAACACTTCAGAGTATAGCTAGGATGACCCAAATTCCACATATCAGTGTGGGCCACATTTTGTTCTTCTTCCTGACGTGTAGAGTAACTGAAGGTAACCGTTTTCCCCGCCCACATCCTTGACTTTCTCTCTCTTCAAATATGCTGACACTGACAGAACTTTGGTTTAAACCTCTTTGCAGCAGCTAATGCAGGGCCGTCTCTGACAACACACTGACGGTCAGGACCATAGCACTTAATTTCAGATTTGACTAAGGACCACTGATATAATGGAGTTTAGAGTGTGCAGTCAGCAGGATGAAAAGCCTCCAAAGGCTGTTAGATTTTTGGATTTCTGTCCTTGAGAGTGCTTTGAAAGCTCTTTGGTGAGGTCAAGAAAAAGCACACTAAATAGATTTTGATTTGTTGTCTTTCATCAATTCAACCCTGAGGCTGTGATAAATACGTCACTATCCACCAAAAAAAAAAGTTTTGTTGTTTTGCTTTTGTTTTAGCCGTGTTCTTGTACAACTTGGATTCATTCTTGTGAAGCCATTTAGCCAATAAGCCGTGGGCTTGGCCAATTTCAAGCTGTTCAAAGCCATTTGGCTATACTGGTGTAATCTACCAAGTGACCTTCAGCTTCTTTGTGACCAACTTTTTGCTACTTTTGCTTCGTCACTTTGGAAGGAATTATTTATGTAAGACCTTTTGGCCAATAACATGTTGTGACATGTCTTCCATGCTTTTTCTGGTCTGATATTTTGAAGAAAAAGACATTATGTTGTACTGTAAAAGAACTAAAATTACAGATTCAGAAGATAAATCAGGTACAAACCCGTTCAACATTAAGATGTGATGTTTTTCCAAAGACCTCATTGACACATGGCTCCTGTGACCGACACAGTCGCCCCCTTGTGGTTCACTGCCGCTCCTGTCCCTTCTTCTTGCTCACATACGGTAGAGTCTGTGCTCTGACACTGGAGCAGTGATCTGATTGCAGCTGACATTCCTAATGAAGTGTGCACAGAGTGACAGCGTGTGTACATGCGTGATGTCAGCATAATGTGTGTGTGTTTTTTCATGCATGTGTTTTCACATTTCACGCTCCAGTGTTCACGAGGCCGTACTGTACGAGTGCTGTGGCACAGAACGTACAGCAGATATACCGAGTCTTCTTTGGTTTTCTTCTGTTCGCAAGCATTCATGTGGGCTGATGCAGGTGTGGGTGCACTGGCCTGCATCTCCTTGTGTGAATTTGTGTGTGTATAAGTGTGTGTGTGCCTCTGCAGCTGTGACTCTAGGGCGCTGTGTGAGGCGAGGTTATGGCATCCTGTTCCTTTTCCTCGCTGCCTCTCCATCTGGATCAGAGCCAGCCTCAGTGAACTGTGTGTGCGTTACAGTGGGATACAGCACTATTATCACCATTATCTCACATGCTTGTGTCAGTGTGTGTGTGTGGGGGGGGGAGGGAGGGGATTTGATTTTTCAATCTTGTTTTTTTTTTAACTTTGTCCCAAACATGTTGAGTATAACTGTGTGACCTGCTGGTCGTTTGGGCCAGCTTCTTAGACTATAAACTAACAGGGAGTTTGTTGAACATTTTATATTGAATTGTAGAAAATATTTGGGTTGTTTTTGTGTAATTTCATGGAAATCTTGTAATTGTTGCCTTTTTAGGCTTTATGGGTCATGCTGAATTTTAGGACAAAAGGCAGACATGTAGTTTTTTGTCAAACTTTGATTGTCTGCAAAATTACATTTGTTTTGCATTCCGATGACTTCATCCATTAACTATGTACAATCTGTGCTCGCCACACATACATCTTCTGTTAGCAGATTGTTTTCCATCTGCAGCACCTGCTACAGAAACAGTGATAAGCAGGCTAAGTGAACCCGGCTAACACTCACAAACGCTTCACACACATATGAAAACTACAGGGCAACAAAACCGTTGAGAAATAAGACTGTAGGGTGGGAAAAAAGGTACGGTGTCCGCAGTCCAAAGAAGGAGGGAGTGTGGATTTGAGATACAGACATGAAAACATACAATACTCCCACACATGGAGCGACAGTGAGGGAAGAAAATGTCCAGCTCCCACTCTGAAGAGGATGCTGCAATTGCTGCTGCTATTCTGATGTGTCCCAAAAGACAAGAGAAAGAAACCTTAACTCACTGATATGTAAACACACGAACCAGAGTTTTCTTCTCTCCCCTGTCTGAGTTTCTACCTTCTTGCAGCATTTTTCCATCTGGGAACCTGACAGGCCAAACTGGCTGCTTCTGCTATTGGTCACTGACACAGCTCACCACCTCTGTTTTTAACCCATCACCACAGTCAGCAGGGGGCAGCTTTAAGAACCAGGGAACAGTGAGGGGGGACGGAGCCATGACAGAGCACCTCAGTGGTGGACTCAAACCTGAAACTTTCTGGACCCAAGTACGCTTCCTTAACCACTAAGCCACCACTGATGCATATTGTTTGCATCAAAGACAAAAACAGTCTGAATAATCAGGCAGGTCACCAGGTTCAGGTGCAACAGGAAGATGAAGACAATAGTGGATGGATGGATGGATGGATGGATGGATGGATGGATGGATAAACCTATACTACTAAACACAGAAATGAATGGAATTTGAGATTGTGGTTATTACACTGATTATTGTTGAGTTATTGCACATACCCCCCCCCCCTCCCCTCTTCCCCCAGTGAAGAGTTGACCAGAGGTGCAGGAATAGAAACGCAAGGTGCGAAAAATTACACTAGCATAAGAACTGGCGGAGTGTGACAACAGGAGTGAATGAGAGGGAAGGAGAGGGGTGTTTAGGAGGTGAAGGGAGGAAGTGAAGCTCCAGAGAGGGAGGAGGGGAGGTGAAGAACAGGTGTTTGACAGTGTGTGAAAGCAAGGGGGTAAAAAAGATGACGTACGTAAGTGTGTGAGTGTGTGTGTGTGTGTGTGTGTGTATGTGTGTGTGTGTGTGCTCTGCAGTGCTGACGTCACCTTTTAAAAAACACCTGCAGAATAACAGCTCAGCAAACGGTAGCTGATCTTAAAGCTAGAGAAAGTTCTAGAACAGTGGTCACCAACAGTTTTCTCACCAAAATAAAAACTTGAGTTTTATATATACTGTATATATGTATATATAGTTTATATTTCCTATAAATATATACAGTATTAGAATCAATATTTCTAATTATTGACTTAGGTTTTTATTATTATTCCAATCTTTATGTATCATGAAGTAACATTGTTCGTCGTTCATTACCAGGATTTATTGCTTTATTTCAGTGGCTTCACTGAATTAAAGGATGAAAGCTCACCATTCAGACCTGAGTAGAGGCTTAAAAGGCTCAGTGTTTACTTCCTTTATGAGCAGCAGCAGCAGCAGCAGCAGCAGCAGCAGCAGCAGCAGCTGTGTTACTGCTCAGTCACCTGCCCCTCACAACCAACAACAGGCTGAAGGTTGTAATTTGCCTGCTGCATGTGTTTACTTGCCTCCGTCAGAAGAAAACAAGGATAATGCAGTTAATTACTCCAGACTTTGGAGGAGAAACAGTTTTACATATTCTTGTCTCGCAATCTATGCTCACATAATTAGGGAATATCTCAAGTTCCTCAGTGTCAAGAAGGAAAAAGGATGAGACGTGAACGCTTCCTTCATTCATTCCTTCAACCATGGTTTTAAAAGATTTGTGTACAGTTTATAGTATTCAGCATCTTGAACGCACTCATATCTGCTGATTTCTCTTTTTCAGGTCAGAGGTCATCTATCAACACCCAACCAAATACTGGTGAGTCATGATTGAAAGCTCTCGACTTTAGCCTGTGCCTGCCTGGGTCCTGATAATGTCTCTAACTGTACACACGGACGGCTGCGAGAATGTGAACAGCTGCACCAATGTATGAGCAGAATCACAGAGAGATTTGCTTCATCCGTCGTTACTGGAGCTGCCGTTCTGTTTAATCTAAATCCTAAATGGCAAACGCTTCATGGTGGCTGCAGGAAAAGACCAGATGGTCGTGACTAAAGCCAGGAAAAGAGGAAAGGAGTCCAGATGTGCAGAGGCTGCAGGAAACACAACCTGGAGGGAGTTGATGAAAAAATGCCACAAGCACCACCACACACACACTCACACACTCACACACACTTCTGGTTGATGTCTAAATCCTTCTGTATACTGGGGGCAGATGTATACAGAGCCACAGCCCTGCAGCAACAGTGGTCAGTCGTGGATGAGACAGCAGGGGGCAGCCACAGTGACCTGCTGAGAGCAGAAACAGCAGCAGCCTTAATCCATTCAAATCCTTTCTCTGTGCCGAAACAGCACAGTAAAGATTCCTGAATTTTTCTGAATTTAGGAGGCATTCAATGCCATATTGGTGCAGAGGCCACAGACCATTTCACATGTTGATCTGCACCGACATCCCAGGCTTTGACATGATCAGAAACCATGTCTGTTCGTGTTTAAATGATGGTTTTTGTTTGGCAAAAGATCAAATCTTATACTTGTCATAAAAGTACCATGGCCAAGTTTTACTAAAATATTTACTACATGTGTTAGTTCTCAGCACTCAGCTCTGAATCTTTTTTGCAAATGCGGAAATAGTTTTATTAAAAATCCCACATCTCTGTTGTTTTACCACAGGCCACAGTCATGTGAATGGACGTGTAATTGGTGCAATTATATGTAATGATCCTAAATGACTATCATTTGTTGCTGGAGTTGGAATAATGCTCTTCATCTCTGAAGCAATGGGTCATTTTTTGTCTTTTTTGCTACATTTGCCACAATTTTGACGTTACACATTTTATGCATAAGAGTCGGATATATTTATAAACAGTCAAACAACAGAGCAGAAGTCTTAAAACAACAAATTGTTAGCAAATGCTAACAATAGCAAAATAGCTATACCAACTACCTAACGAGATTTGTAACTATCCATAGCCAAATATGGAAGAAAGAAAAGAGCAAAAGCCAAAAGCTAGTTTAAATTTAGTTTAAGAAACTCAAATGTATTCAAATATATTTTAGTCACCATAGCTACAACAGGTTACGTTAACCCTTAACTGGGTCTCTCCAGATATGGAATACTCCCCACGTTCATGGACGCCTCATTATTTTGGACAATACATACAACTCAAACTCAACTGCAACTATTGTCACGCAGCCGTTAATGGTTATGTTGCTCTCTGTAATGTCATCTCCTGGTCACGTATTGACGTATTGACCAAAAGACAATAATGTCCTGAGACCGTGTAGGGCAGTTCTTAAAGATTCTCCTTGAAGGTGGAGCGACACTGATTTGTGTGCAAACACACTGTTGAATATTGGCAGAAATCAAGACTTTTCCTCCTGAAAAACACACCTGGAGAAAAGCAAACTGGTGTAACAGTCGAGATCAAAAATTTCCAGAGAGGCTGTCTCATCCAGAACTACTGTGTGTGCGAAAAGAACGTGACGAACGTTATTTATTGCTAAAATGGCTGTAATGATTTAAATATACCGTGAGGCACATTGAAAATTCTATAAACACATATGAATAATAATGACCTGGAGAAGCTTCTCAGTCAGAAAATCTCGAAGGAATTGTTAAATAGCTGCACTGTTTCCAAAATACCCTAGAGTGTGCAGCGGTCACCATCAAACCAGCATGTGACCAGCAACAGCTGGTCTAGAAAACATTTTCTACACTGCAGGCACTTCGCAAAGATAGGAATTAGTCATGGACTGAATGCTGAATTTTTTTAATTCCATCTCTTCAGGACATGTGACCAGTCACGTCATCTGTGTGATCTGTCCATCATGAGACTCTTAAATAATCACAAGGGTTGTCTTCCTTTGACTGCATCAACAAAACCCTCTGTAACTGGACAGATGGATATGTAGAGGAGCTAAATCAGACATGTTCAACCCTTGGGGAAACGCTGTCAGATGGTCTGATGGGTTTCATCCAACCATCTTGAAAATTAGACAGGAGCCTGTCCCTTGTTTCACCCGAGTGACAAAGAGTGACGCCTGGATCTGTGTGTATTTGTTGTCAAAGGGTCGTGACGGCAAAAAAGGGAAGACAAGCAGCGATAATCCAAAAGGGAAGAGAAGTGGAGCAGCAGGAGGAACGAGGAGGAAGGAGGTGACGTTGAACGCATCTCTGCATCTCAGTACAGTCAGGACAGGTCGTTGTCCCCTGACTCTACTCAGTGCCATTTCAGTTCACTTCTCCCTGTCAGAGCTCCGAAATTTCAGACTTCTCAATTTCCTGGAACGCCGTAATATTTGTTTACGCAGTAACAATGCTCCGCTGCCAACGAGCTAGATTCAATGTCTCGTTTCGGAAGACCACCCTCTGCTGGAGTCTTTGATAACTAGTTCAGATATACTTAAATACACTCAAAAAGAGGTTGAAGCCGTTGTTTTGCCTTCCTCCAATAGGTCCAACAGATGTTTTCTCCACATACCCCATTCCTGAGGGGGGAATTGTTGCAGGGGAAGTGCAGACACAGTGCTGACCAAAGCAGGAAAGGATTAGCCCCAGTTCCAAATCCAGCAGCAGGTCCAGCTGCTGACTTCTCCACCGCTGCTCTCCTCTTATTTCCCTTCCTTTCTCCAAACCCACTACTGCTGCTCTCTCCTTTTGTCTCTCTTGGATGCTTCTTTTTTTTACTGCCCTCCACCCGCAGCAGGAAGTATTTCCATATTGTTAATACCAGCCTCCCAGTTCCTCCACATCACATATAAGACATATATAAGACACAATACTTGCTGATCCTTGAAATGTCTTCCAGGACTGTAGTGGCTAATGTAGTTTTCTTTTCTGTTGTGGGAGATGCTACTCTACAACAAGGAAAACTACATTTCCAGCGAGACAACACGGAGCTGTGCTTTAAGGACTCTCTCCTGAATGGGACTATTATTACTTCAGACTTGACTCAACATTCCCATGGAGACAGGAGCTGTCAGTAGACCTGAACCAACTGACCTTGACAGAATATGACTCAAATGTCCAGACAGGCTCCTGTAGTCCAGTATACTCCTAGAGTCAACTAGTGGTGGCTGAACAGAACTGCAGGGCTTTACAATTAAAATCTACCAAAATTCTTAAAAGATTTTAAACCAAAGTATTTGAGATCTCCTGATGTAAAGAATACATTAGCTGCCCTCTTCATATCATCTGCCCATCACATAGACGTAGCTCCATTTTTGTTTCATAAAAAATAGTATTTTAACTGAAACCACAGTAATTCGTAGAGTTTGAGTTATTTTCCATAGTAGTAGATGCTGAAGCTGAGAAATTATTCTATTTTCAGCTTCATCTCCTTAAAAAAAGGCTTTGATGAATAACTGACACCACAGATGAGCTGTCAGTGAGTTCTGATTGTGGAGATGGAGGTTTGGCTGTAAACTGATGTTTTGTCTTTAGAGGAACGTGGTATTAGTGGGATTAAAACTGACTTGACAGGCGTCTGTATTCTCCACGCTCGAGCTCAGAGCCGCCATCTGTTGCTCACATGTTTTCAGAATTATAGACAATCGCACTATTAAAGGTCAAACACGATGCTCAGGGCATGTGTCATCCTCCGCCTCCTCCTCCTCCTCCTCCTCCTCCTCCTGTTCAACCAAGGGAGAATGTTATCATTCTCCTTTGTCTCACCCTGATGTCACCGAATCTGACTTAAACTCCTGAACAATCCTCTGTTCCATTCTCCTGGTGGATGACAGTCTTTAGATTTCTACCCACTGGTCTGACTCTTCTTTTGTCCAACATTGTCTCACCTTGTCCTATTTGGTTTGTGTCTTTGAGAAAAGGAAAAGTAGCTTTTGTGATGTCTCACACAAACATTTGAGCTGAAACGTGACCAGTTGAAAGGACAGGAGTTTTAAAATAAAAAGATGTATTCAAAGATAGATGATAGAACCTTTGAACACCTAACTTGACAACAATCTTGTTTCTTCATAAATCAGAGAGTGAAGACTTCTCTGTATCTTGGTAAACAAATTTCAATCCAGCTTAAGAGATTTTATCTTTAGAAAAAAATAAAAAATTTGGGCTGTAGGTCAGTACCAAGAGCAGATTAGAGGCTGGAGCGTCACATCTGTGGTCCCTGACTCAGATTTTGGGAATGACTTCTTGAAGTAAACACTAAGCCACTAGTTGCTAACAGAGGCTTTGGTCAAAGATTTCCCAAAAAGATACCAATGTGGCCTACGTCTGACAGTGAGGCAGTACTGCCACCTTGGATGTAGCCCAGAAATGGATGTGGCCTATGTGGCAATATAGTGAGAAACAAATTTGAGTATTTTCTGGTTAATGTGCAGTTTTCAGTAACGGTCAATACACGGTCCAGTTCTCTTTGTTTACACATTTGGTTCCGATCTGCTCCTCGACCAAATGGACATCTTAAATCGAGGCCTAAATATTTGGGCTTTAGTGAAAATGTGAAAAACCAAATGGTTATATAGAAAAAAATCTGGCGTTTGTGACTGTGACAATGTGACAAAATAGTGTGGTTTTCTGTTCAGTTTGTCAGGATCCGTCGTTTTTTCATATCGTGTTAAAACTAAATGGCTGGACAAAGCGATGACTGACGTGAAAATGAAGTGGTGGCACACTGAGGATGATGGATTGAAGGGAGGCAGAGGGAAAGGAGATAAGATAAGAAAAGATGACAGAAAGAACAAAGAAATGAAGGACTCCATGTTTTTCCATCCAGACGCCCTCCTGCAGAGTGAAGCAGCGAGCGCTGCCACAGCTTATCAGTTCGGAGCAAGAGAGTGAGGAAAGAGGAGAAAGAGAAGGATGAGCTAATCTGGGGAGAAGTGAAGCGCCGGCAAATATAGGCCACTGACCCAATTTTCATTGAGGAGAGAGAGAAGATATGCTGCGTGCAGAAATAGAAGAAGTCCTTTTAATTCAAACGGTTTGGTCTTTTTTTCTTTATCACTCTCCACTGCTTTTATTTAAACAACATTCTCTTACAGTTTAAACACACGTTATCTCTGGACTTGATAAAAACAGTGCAGGGATAGAGAATATAATGTAATTCCAAAAAACCAAACAGGATTCAACAAACGAGTATCTTATGTTTTCTTCACCAATGGCCTGCTGAAAGAGAAGAGTCTGTGTTTGCTGCAGCCACAGCCAGCTGGTGAACCTGTTGACTCC
>NC_024307.1:20636267-20667858 GCF_000523025.1 Cynoglossus semilaevis
CACACACACACACACACACAGTTACCAGGTCAGGAAATTCATTAGATCCAAAAATCTTCTTGCACAAAAACTAAAGCACAGACTCTCGATGTGTTCAGGGGCAGTTTGTTCACTGTCCATCTGTGTACATATCCTAAGCTGCAGAGAAGCTGCACCAGTGAAGAGTCTGTGTTGGCGAAGGCAACGATCAATTCTCCCCCGCGACACACAAACACAAAAACACACTTTCATTCTGCGGGCTCCATGTGGATGTGGCCTGCATACAGATATCCCTAATTTTTTGGCACCAGCTCCTATAGAATCGGAGGGTTGAAGTTAAAGAATAAAAGCCAAAATAAGACAGAGAGAGAAAGAGAGAGAGAAAGAGAGAGAGAGAGAGAGAGAGAGAGAGAGAGAAACTCCATGGAAGACTTTTGTACCGCAGTGAATACAAACTAATGTACACTCTAGAACAAACAGCACTGGACTGTGTGTTAAGATGAAGATGAAGAGATTGATCCAAATGTTCTGAACACTGGGGACGTTATTCTTTTTAATTGGTTTATCCTAAACCCAGACCAGAATTTTAAACTGCCTGTTGTCCAGCACAACAAAATTCAAATGGAGCAAAGCCAAGACCTGAGGTTTTTCTTTTTTCAATGAGCCCCAAGGTCAGTGTTCACATCAGCCAGTCTGATTGATGTCAGAGTTGTGGATTTAAAGCAGATCCACTCCGTGTTTCCTGCAGTTTCACCACATCCTGTTCTGACACTGAGGGAATGATTCCACATGGTGTACGAGAAATAATTAGAATAAGACGGGGGGCGGGGGGTCTGGGGGATCATCAGCTCATCATATTTGGCTCGTCTCTAGCTGCCTACATGTGGAAAGATAAGATGGTTGCAGATGTAAGCTGATTGCTGATTGGTTTGCTGGTCATTGGTTGGTTGACCAAAATAACAATTTGGTTAGTTGGTTGGTTACCTGGGATTTTGTAGATTGGTTGGTTGGTGGGCTTAGTTAGTTAGTCATTGATTTGGTCGGTCAATGGTTGGGTTTCCATTGGTTTGTTGACAGGCAGCGGGAAATGGATTGGTTTGTCAGTGAGATTTTTTTTTTAATTTGTCAGATTGTCAGATGGCGGTCTGTTGTTGGTGACTGCAGTGACAACACTGTTTTCCACACCCTGGTTGTTGTCAACAGGGGGCGTACATTTATCACTGTATTACAAACCTACAGAGAAGCAGAGTGGTGGTTGTAATAATAAGTATCCGTCAGTCACTGACCTTTCTTCTCTCTTTCAGTATTAGTGTAGTTTACAAGTGCATGACCAACAATTGACAGAGTGGACAGACACAGAATCTTCAGTGTGGGATCATTCATGACATTGAAACAGTGGAGTCAGTCTTTATAACCTGTACCTTGATCTTCATTCATATGGACTGAGCAGACTCCATTAAAGAGGCATCGGTTATTTGTACTAATCTCTCTGCGCAACGATGGGTTTCATTCATACAGTACATCTGCAGTGTTACTATTGTAGTACTATCTTTCAACGACATGGAACTGTTGTTAAAAAAAAACATATTTGATTCTAACCATCCATTCATTTAAAAATCACTGAATTGTTTTATAACAAGAAGCCAAAATTTCTATACACTCAATGCCAAAGTGGAGAGCTGTTTGGAAACCACTGCTCTATGCAATTAGTCGCCCCCTAGTGGCAAGCTGCCATTTCAGTAAAACTAATTCGAAAAATGGAGATGATGTCCAGTTCATGTCTTCTCTGTAGTTAAGGGGAAAACAACAAGAGATCAAAATAGGAAATGCCCCTTAATTTAACAGACACAACAACAATGCTGCTTTAGTCCAGTAGCGCCACCAGGAGAGGTAACAGAGGTATTTAAAAAGAAGCATCAGAAGCAGCCAGTGGGTCTTTTCACTGGATCTGAGAAACAATTATTTGCTCCATTTGCCCAATATTTTTATTTATCTCTGGTTTTCATGGCAGCCAAGCGTGACCACATGAAACAGCAGCGAAGCGAAGGCACGTGGGCTGGTGTCAATTGCTTGAAAGAGAAAGGGCAATCCGCTTTTTACTCAGAGATGCAAACACTAAATCTCTGGCTCAACATGGAGACATTTTCTGTCTTTTGAAGACAGGTGTTTGCGTCAACCAACAACAGTTCTCACTCTTGGATCTCACAGCCGTAGCTGCTCTTACTGCTCTGAAGGCACGTCAAATTCTAAAGGAAAAAACGTGCTGTGAGTTCCATTTCAAGCAACAGATGATCTCTGACAATACGGCAACATACAGTATATTTGAAAACATTGCCTGACTTGATGAATCCGGGGCTGAGCTTGGAGCAACGTTGTCTCCAGATAACTTCAGCACACGTATGGACAGATTTCTATGAAGTCAGGAGGAGATGGAAAAGATGGCGAGTGGGCAGGACTCCCACTCACTGCCTCACAGTCCAAATCAAGTCAAACCAGGGGGGAGGAGGAGAAGGAGGTAGAGAAAGTGGAGGAGGGGAGGTTCTGAAAGGTCAGGGTGTATTTAATGAGAGACTTAATGAAGGAGACAGAGACTAACTGCTTATATCACTGCCTGTAGGAAACAGGAGTGAAGTAGGAGAATAATGAGGAGTGGGAGGAGGTGTGCAGTGTGTCAGACCAGTCACTTCAGGGCATCACAACCCTTTTGGTGGTGACTTTATGTTTACAGCTGTAAGAACGATGAACGATGGGTGTTGTTCTACAACAGGAGACACAAGGGGAGGACTTCAGTTAAGAAGGATATTAGTTTCCAACGACAGGTTCAAAAATATGGAGCAGTGTTGGTCGATTGGTTGGTTGATGAACTGATTGTTGATTTGCTAACTGTGTTTTGGTTGGTTGGTTCTACGATTTTTTTGAATAGTTAAATGTTGGTTGGTTTGTTGGTCATTTTTTTGGTCAGTTGATCGGATGGTCCTGGTCATACTATTGACTAAGATTATGGCCTTAAACATTTTTCAACTATTATAAAAAAAATTTTTTTAAATATTTAAAAATATTTAAAAATGTAGTTCCTGAAAATCATCACTGAACATGGAGTGTCAGTACATTTAAACTAAAATGATTAAAGACAACAAAGGATGTCTCACTTCAGCACACACCAGACTGGTCGCCTGGAGATACCGTGTAGAATATTGTTTCTGCAGAGTCTCCAACTCTGAGCTGTGATACTGGTGGTTGGGTTGCCATGGTGAAAATGTAAAGGCTGGTGTGCAACGGCACAGTTGGCCAGCACCACATGTGTGAAGGAGACTGAGTGTTGCTCATTGTGTTTGCTATCGATTAGAGTGTCACAGTGAAGACGGCACTGACTTCATGGGTAAAAAATCAGCACAGACCAAACGTCTGTCCTCTTTGTCAAATCTGTGATTTTATATTCCGAGTGGAGATATTTTTTGCAGCCAAACAAACTTTTTTTCTTGATGTATCTCCACAGTACGATCATTTTTACAGTCTCACATGAAGCAAGAGTTCGTATGAAGCAGGTTCAGGCGACACCAAATAATACGTTTCTTAACATTTTCTTCTAATCCGCCATAAAGGTCACACACTAAATTTATAAACTATGCCATGGCACAGCTACATATCTACTTGTGACTTGTTTGTTTTTATCGTACCACGCGCGTTAAATCAAATTTCATTTAAATGTTTTGTGAATAATCTTTTAACTGTTAAAGAACCAAGAGAAGAGAAGTAGCGGGAGGGAAGTTCTGCCCCCGTCGCTAGGTAACTGTCTCTGTGCCCAAAGGCAAAGCCAGGTCTGGTTTCCATGGTAACATCATTGGCGTGAAGGTTGAGTTTTGGTGGCTGTGGTATTTGTGAAGTGAGTGATGTGAACAAAGAGAAGCACTCAGCAGGTTGAGTGTCAGTTCAATTTAAACGTAGGAAGAGAGAGGGCGGCGAGGTGTGGGGGGGGTCACGGCGGGCGTGGAGGGGGGGTAACAGAGCTAATCTCCACACGTGTACCTGAAATTATCCGAATTTGTGCAAGAGCAACTGCTGCAGGGCAGCCAGTCTACAGACGTTACATGTGGCGACAGTTGTTTCTTTAATTCTGTGTTTGCAAGGAAGCCTCTCAGTGAAGGTCATAATAAAAGTTCTAAAAAACAAATGACATTTTAAATTCGTAGGATGTTAAAAAGTTTGACTGTTAGACAGAAGGAGCTAATAATCATCATTACTAAAAGATAGCCCAGATATAACAAGTCTGAAGTGAACTCACTCACTCAAGAAAACTCAAACATAACACTACAGCTAGTGATATAGCCTATAAGGTTTAAATGGGTCAGCAAAAAAATGGATGTACAGAGAAGCCAAGAAACTCCCTGAAGCTAGCTAAAGGATAAGAAAATAGGCACATTTTTAGCATAGAAGACAAACACATGTCAAAATACTGACAGATTTACCAAGAAACATCCGATATGGTCCAAAAGGGAAAACTCAATGTCAGCACAAAAATACCTTAAACATTGATAGAGACATATTTGTAAAAAGTACTGAAAAGTAACAAGCAGTAATTATTAGAAAAACAAAAACAAGAACAACCAAAGCTAAAACACATGTCAGTAGTATTTGTTTTTGTATTATGTCCCTCTATCTCTAGGCTTTTGAGTCTTAATGTCTTTTTTTCACGTGTGCTAATATATTGCATACACTGCTAATACTACAAATGACGCCAGTATGTAGTGGCTATATAATGGCAGGCCAACTCTACTACACATTTGATATGAACTCGCTGGCCAGATATAATTACACCAGGGGCCAGATTTGGCCCGCGGGCCTGAGTTTGACACCTGTGATTCAGAGCATCTGGCTACTCTTTAACATTCAACGTGAGAGGGACGTTGATCGCCGCAACAACTCACTTCAATAAATGAATAAATGCTAAATATAAACATTGAATGTTCCAGAAGAAAAATGTCACCTAGCTGTTTCATTTGTCGAAACTGAGCGACTAAAAATTGTAAAGAGTTGAGTCTTTGCTTCTGACTTAGGGCTAGTCATTTTATCACTGTTGGGTTTTTTTTTTTTTAATTATGTGAATAAACAAACACTGTTTTCATCCAACAAACGCCCGTGTGTTTACACCACAGGTTAATAAATACAGACTTTTCTTCAATGTAAAGCCTAGTATTAGAACTGCCATCTAATATCTGTTCACAACTCTGTACCTCACACACACACACACACACACGTGCACATACACACACACACAGGCACAGGCAGCAGAGACACAGGAGCAAGCAGACAATAGCATGTCTGTGTTCATGAGAATGTGAAGCACAGTGGGGTCTCTATGTATGGACACAGTGTCAGCCTCGTCCCAGAGACAGAGACAGAGACAGAGACAGAGACAGAGAGAGGCAGCGTACTGCATTTTGTTCATAAAGTTTTTAACAGCCTCCTTTCACCATCACAGTAGGAGCAGAACTTCAAATATAAACACCACAATATTCACTTGTCCCTTTTTATTTGTTTAATGCACAGGTTATTTGTTTTCCGTGAGAATAAAAGTCACTGCTCGTTCCTAAAACGTTCACTTTATGAGAAATTCTAAAACAAATAATGACATTTTACCAAAACCTGAAACAACATCATGTTCTATATTTTAAATAGCACTAGAAACAGTAAAAAAAAAGTTTTCACTGCAGTAGCTTGAGGCTAGGCATCTCTATCATGTGTACTGTATATTACATACAGTATATAAATATATCTATATTTATATGTGTGTGTGTGAATGTACTATTTTAGATTAATGATATACTTAATGATTTTTTCATCATCATTAGATACGAGGGATGTTTAGATCTGCTCAGATAGAAATCCTCCAGAATATCCCATACAGATCACAGGAGGCCAGTTGTTGGTGGTGGATATAAAGTGAGGCAGACCAAGTGAAGCCATTGTTTTTCCTTTGTTTTTAGTCCGTGCTCCTGTTATGACTAAATTATGTTCTGTGCTGTTATCCACCACGTGACTTGCACTGAAACTCACATAGTCAGTGGAAAAACACTGACTCGACCAGCCTGACCTCGTGTGTTGGCCAGTGATGGGAGACGCTGCTCATCATCTGTTCTCCAGACCTTGACAACTGCATGGACACACTCCCTGTTTCTGAGTTCCTGTTGGCCAGATAATCTCACAGGTGGAGATGGTACTGAGGTCAACTGCCCCCCCCCCGCCCCCAAACTCATACATGTATACACACACACACACACGTACCCACTTCATTATAAATGCTCTCTGTGAGACCTGTGCCCTGCAGCTTCACTAAAGCTACGATAACAGCTTTCAATTAAACTCTCAATAAAAACTCTTTCAAATGAACAACGTTGTTCATTTCAATTTGTTTTATTCTTTATTCCAAGGTGACTGCTGACAAAATTGCCAAAGCACTCCTTGAAACGTGCACAAAGGGGAGCTGTGGGCCATTGTGTTGCTAAGTGGGGAGCAGTCAGGGCAACCAGGGTTGAGGAGGCTCTCACACACACACACACACACACGCGCACGCACACACAGGTTCACTTTGAGAGAGAGGGTAAAATGCCCTGTCATCACTGTGCTGAGGTTGTGGATCAGACAGACCAAACTGAAATGCCACCATGAGCCCGTCACAGAACAGACAAACAAATCTGACCTTAAATCAGCCTCTGGGACGATCACATTCTAAGTCACATCTGCTGTGGTTTCACTCCCTCCTCACACGCACCACACCACCAGCACCACAGCCTCTTTCTCTCCCTGTTTTAATGTCATGGTTAAAAGAAAATGTTCTTCTTTCAAATGTCGCGGTTGCTTTTAACAGCCTGGTGGATAAATGTGGAATTCTTCTTGGATGTAAACACCTGGTCAGCGGCATCACTCTGTCTCCATACATCCCTGTGACAGAGCTAAAGATGATTAAAGAGTAAAGAAGTTGCTGTTGCACAACCATGCGCGCCACAGTGAAAGCGCACCCTCCAGTGGCAGCTGTGGGTATGGCCTTAGCACGGTTATGTAGGTCAACTCTTTTTGGTGTTTATCTGAGATGAGACTGTTCAGATCAAATGCAGAGAGAGTTTTACACCAAAGACAATCATGCACTGCACCGAGCTGCCTGGATGACAGCGTCAGGAGCCAATCAAAAGAGAGGAAAATATTTTTAGATACATGGGGCCATTGTCAAGGCCCAGCGTCAATATTCACAGATGCAGCGTCAGAACTCCTCTGAACTTTATTAAAAACACTGCACTTCCCACAAAGGAAGGGCTTTGCGACCCTGGTGCTTACTAAAAGAATTGACAGGCCACTAGAGGGGGATGCATATTTTTTCACTGCTCCGTGTGATTGAATTAAAAGTCACAGCTTTGTGAATATTGAACAAAAACAGAAGACGACAGGGAACTGGAGCTGAACTTTAGTGAATGCCTCCGACAGCACTGACTCTGGGGAAGAAGTGTGTGTTTTTATTCTTTTCCCTTCCACTCTGACAGTGTGCTATTGTCATTACTCTGTTTTGCCAACATTTTTAAACAGTGGGAGAGAAGGATAAGAGGCCTGGTTTGAACACAATAAGATCTTAAAAAGGGATGTTTTTCTTCTCAGTATCCAGGTTTACTCCATTCATCCAACACTTTTCTCTGTCTCTAACAGAATATGGCGGAGTACGGCTCTCTGCTCAGCGACCTGTCTGAAAACATCACCAATGAGGACTTGGAGCAGCTCAAGTCAGCCTGCAAGGAGGACATCCCTGAGGACCAGAGCAACAACATCACCTCCTCCAAAGAGTGGTTCAGCTACCTGGAGAAGAACGACAAGTTGGCCCAGGGTAAGGCGGCCAGCGCCACTTCTTGATCTGAACATTCTCACCACAGCGGGATAAAGGCGTATAATAACGGAAACCACCTGTCTCACAGATAACCTGTCCTACATCGAGCACATCTTTGAGATTTCACGGCGACCGGACCTTCTGACGAGGGTGATCGAGTATCGCACCACCGTCCTCAAGATCTCTGAGGACGACGAGATCGACACCAAACTCACGCGCATCCCCTCGGCCAAGAAGTACAAAGGTAGCCACACATGCTCGGTAGAACATCTGCTGAAGCAGGTGTCCCAGAACCACTGAAACAGCAGGGAGCATTGGTGTTCAGAGCGTGTGTTCACACCTCTAGAATGTGGCACAAAATACTAGGCTTTCATACAACATGAATTATTGTTTTGGTTTTTTTTTTTAAGATGAGTCATACAGTTTTCAATGGAAGGTATCTTAGTTGTCTGAGTGCCATCTTGTGGTTAAATATGAAACTGTGCCCACATTATTTCAAAAAGCAACCTCAACTTTGGGTCGCTGAGCTCTCAGAGGTCGACAGAAGGGTCATGAAAACATTTTAATAGCTTTTTGAACCCTTGTATTATTTTTAGCAGGGCATCAGGAAAAGAAATCCTCTTAATCCAGATTAGATCCCACAGAATCAAGGCTGAACAATGAGGCGTTGTTATGAAATCTGAATAATGTTTCAACATCCAAACATTCATAAGACTTTTTTGTCTCTTGTCTTCATCTCTCTTTCTGCCTTTTCCTTTTCAAACTCTAAAACAAAGATATCATCCGTCAGCCTTCTGAAGATGAGATCATCAAATTGGCTCCACCTCCTAAAAAAGTGTGAGCTGCAGACCGCCACCCCCCACCACAGCCAGCCCTGACTTCAACATGATTCCTTCTCTCCTGGCACACTAAAATAAATCATGACCGGCCGTTTTCTGAACCACCTCATCATTTCCCCGCTTCACCGCTGACGTCAGATCCAGTTAACACACACACTGACACACACAGACACACATTCAGACACACACACCAAAAAGTAGAACGCACTATCCTCCTCCCAGCACTAACGCACGCTATGGCGCAGAACCATGCACAGGCAGCCGCCACCTACTGTACCTACAGAAACAACCAATCAGATCATAGAGTCACAGCCTCTTCAGGCTGAGGGAAGATGGGAGGCTGCAGGAAACATAGACAATACAAAAGAAGACGAAGAAGAAGAGGAAGAAGAGGAAGAAGAGGAAGAAATCTGGAAACAGATCAGCAGGTTTGTCTGTACGTGAGAGAAAATGAGTGAGAGGAAGTTTAATTTGAGCGGGTCAGTTTAGCGATGAGGTCTGTCTCATGTTTACCCATGTTTATTTGTGTTTGTTGAAGTCGCAAAAGTTTGATTTTGAAACTGAAAAACCAAGATTCAAAACCAAACAACTAAAAAGGAAATGGCAAAGTTTCACCTTCAGGCTAAATGCTAAATCACACCTCGCGTGACTAAGCATTTATTTCTTCTGTTATATTAACTTGAATATGAAAATGGGAAAAAGAAAAGTGTTGTTTAAATATTTTAAAGACAGATTTTGAAGGTAAACAATTTGGGGATCAGGTTTCACATGAAGTTATGGCTAATATATACTTACATCAACCTGTAGTTATTTGTTAAGGGTCAGATAAAAGTCATTTTTCTCATTATTATGCTATGAAAGTTATATATATATATATATATGTTATTAAAATTTAAATAATAAAATCAGATGCAGATTTGTATTCTTATAGCCAATAGTGTGGGCTTTAAAGAATATTTAATTTTCACTTTATTTTTGACTTGAAAGTCAGAATTGAGACTTTTTATCTAATAATTAATAAAAAAACACTGAATTTATATTAATTCAAAAATGCTGAGCTATTAAGAAAGGATTTTAATTTTTTTTATTTAAAAACATTACATGTATTAATTCTTTTACTAAAAACCCTGATTTACAAAACATTTCTTTAAGAAGCCTTAGAATTAGAACTCTTAGAAAAGTGACTTTTCACCCCGTCCTACTTTCCATCTTTTACTTTCTTTACATTTACAGTATATTCTCTGCCCTGATTAAATTTAGACTTTAAAATAGCATCTGTTTAAAAAGCAGTCAAATTATTCCAAAAGTTTAAACTTTCTTTTATAATATATTTTGTTCACAAAATGACCGTAAATATTGTGCCCCTGGCAGTAAATCTGATTGTGGGGAAGGAGAGAGCGCCCCCTTTGGCGACTTTTCCTTTATAATACTATATCAAAAGAGTAAAGATATTTTAGGAAAACCCTTTAAAGATGATTTTCATTTCATTCCTTGATATCAAAGGACTTGTCACAGCAAAAGATATTCAGACATAAATGTCCTCAAATTCCCTGACCTCTGAATTTACAGAATGTGGACATCCCTAGTTGAGCGAATCAGTTAGTTTGACCACCTGCTGTATGAGCTGATTATGTGTGTAAATATACAATTAATATATTAAAAACAAAACTTCAAGCAGACCTAATATATCCAGCTGTGCTGGCTTTTGCAGCAAAATTGTCATAGTTTCAATCTGTGTCTCACATGACAACTGTGGTAGTTCTTTTTAAACAAAAATATCAATATCAAAAAGAGTCAAAAGCAGCAACGTACATCTGGGCAAATACAAGTATATTTTAGGAGGAGTTAACTCAAATATTTGGGGAATAGGCCTTTAAGAGACATATTCTAACATGTTGTTTACCCCACTTTGCCGTTTTGTTCATTATGTACAGACAGAACGTGACCAGAAGGCGGTTTCACTGAAGGAAAAACAAACAGAAGTTTTGGGAAATTAAAAAAAGACGATCAAATGTCAAAAAAGAGAAACAGGTCTGGCATCAGAAGCCGAGTGCAGACAGGAAAAATAAAACGCAAACGACGGCTCATAATCCACTGACTGCCTATGCCTATACTCCACCATGCACCATCACATTAGCTAGCAAGACTGTTGGAACTAAACTATAAGAAAAAAAACATTTTTAACACTGTGTTTCTCTTTACCCCACAATGAAGCCTTAGCAACTGTTGACTGGAAATATATGTCACACAGCTGTGACTGTGTGCACAGAGCAAAGCCAGACGCCATGATTAGTTAACAAAAAAAAAAACAGCTCTTACCTTTTTCAATGGAACGTGGTTAATTGTTCTTTCAAATCAGCCAAACGTCGGGCGTCAGAATCTCGGTGGATCTGTTTCTGGCCTCTTTGGTTCTATAAGATCGGAAAAAATTGGGATGGCGTTAAAAAAAAAAAAACCTTTTCCTTAATTCCCTCCTGAAACCCTAGTGCCAATGACTAAGACTTTTATTATTTTGATTGCACTTTTTGTGATCTGTTGTTTTTTCTTTTCTTTTTTTGTATTGCTGGCTGTATATTGTTGTGTTGGACCAATTTGTATTCTATGCATTAATGTCTGTGGAATTCTATGTTCCCTCTTGACAAATTGTTTAATCGAAAGAAGTGAAGAACTCCTGAGTTGTGAGAGGACAGGGTGTTGGTTTAGTCCTGGTGTTCTGTCAGGGAGCTGATATGACTGGATAGGAGAAGACGAAAATGTGCTGGGGAAAAGAGGTCTTTTACAAAATGTGTTCAATGTGATTGCTCCGGTCTTTTTTCACCTAGTAAAATCTTCACGCAACTAAAATATGAACGTGTTTATCGTCAGAACAACAGCGGTGAAGAAATGAATTTTTGAAGAACAACAATGGTCGGGCTCGACAATACCTAAAAGACAAATAGTTTCATTTGCAGACAAGGGCGGTAGGTTTGACACCGATGGATAAACAAGTTTAGTTCCTGAACATTCAAAGTCAGAGTTAAGATTTTTATGGTTTTGTCACAAAAATATCCATACCTAAATACCTAAATAATTGCACTCAAATGAAACAGGCTTTTGTCCAACTGTGCATCAAACAAGGAAACAGACTGTATGGAAAAGTCGATCTCAGTCCACACCACACCAACTCCACTCAGACAGACCTGAGCAGCTGTAAACATTATGTAGTAAAAAAAACAAAAAAACATACAGTACATGGTCATCATCTCTTTATTGACTTCTGATTTGTAAACCACTTCTGGTAGCTGCACGAGGGCTCTGTCCACTTCTTATATACAGTCCATGGTTTATCTATTTGCACTGACATTTTACCAAAAACAAAACCCAACAACGGCAGAGTATTTCTGGGTGGATTTTCACCTCCAGTGTCCAGACCAGTCTGTACAAAAAAGACAAGAGCCTGAGTGAAGCGGTAGTCGCCCTCTTACACCTTCAGCCTTCAGATGAACAGACAGTAATAACTAACCAATCACAGTGGAGAGTATTGGCTGAGGCAAAGGTAGGCATTTGTACTTACTGCTATGACCTGTGGGTAATGGTCTTTTCTAGAAAACAGCAGTGAAAATGCCACTGACTAAATTCCAGTTAAAAACTGTGGTAACTGTAAAATAATCAAAAAGCCTTGGTTTTCATTGTTGTGCAGCAGACAAACAAAGTTTTTTGTTATTTTAAGCGCTTCTTAAATATCAAAGTGTGAATTTAGTACATGTGACTTAGTAACTTCATTTTATTTTGTCCTTATGCTCAGCAGTAATTTTTCAATAGTTTGACTTGACTGTTGTTTCTCGTATCTGTATATTTTAAATAAATTAAAATAAATCAAACTGATTGACGTTTTAGCTGCTCCTGGCCGGATCTTTCTAATTAATGTGTTGGTTTTGTATTATTTGCTGAGATAAATAGCAGTTACAGCCTCCAGCTCTGAATATATCAACATATCAGTCACGGTGATGTCAGAATTTGGATCTTTATGTACAGAGTACATATCAACTTAGTAAATGCTGCAACATAGACGCCATAGATCGTATATAAGAAATGGAGGTAGCCTTCAGACTACCGTTCTAAGTAGGCAAAGAGAAAAAAAAATTGGTTTATTTTTTATATATGCTTAATGGTATGAACCTAGATTAGATAAATATATAAATATTTATGGTAAAATACCTAACAATATTCAGTTATAACTACTGTAGACGAAATGGAGACAGATATTGTAAAGATATTTAGCATATGAAGCTAAAAGTCAAATCAAATTCAAACACAGTATGACTATCCCTTTAGCGTAGGACTGTTTGGTTTTGGGGTTTGTTGGGGTTTTTTTTTCAAATATTAGGATGTAAATATGTATTTTGACATATTTTGTTTTGAAATTGATTAATTTATTTACTGCTTATATATTGTTGTTTCTATGTATTCTGATCATGTTTTACTAACCTTAAACAAATACGTGGGATATAACCTGTTTGTGCTTCTCTAATGTTAAGGCAGATCAGATACTGACCTTATTTCAGATTGTGTTCTTCTCATCATTTATATACATTTGGCTGCTTTTGGCTTCAGGTGGTGGCTTTTATGACAAACATGCTGTTGTTTTTTTGTTTTGTTTTAAATGGATACTCATTTTCATCGTACTAACTGATGATGTAACATGGTATGTGTTACTGTGTTGTACGCGTTGTGGTCACTGCTTGTGAGATGAGTTTATTCCCAAAGTTTGCGAATCATGACAAAAGGTTGGTCACAAACACCGTAATTTGATATTTCTTTCCTCTGTATGGCACATGTTGTTTCCTGTATGTCAGAACAGAAAAGTGGAATGATGCTAATCCCTGATGTTTCTCCAATGGGGTGAAAAGATTGTTTTGTCTGTTGAATTGAAGTTTCTTTTTTTTTCTTTTTTTAGAGCCACAAAGGTTCAGTATTAAATTCTAAACAGGTACAAAAATACAGTGAATAAAGTATTCTCACGTTAAAACAATGTGGTACACATACTACCAGACCACCTTGTCAACATAAAAAGTTAGCAGTAGACAACAAGCTAACTAGTAACGCTTAAACAAAATATTCTTATTTTCAAGTCAACTAATACTAGAAAAACAGGTACACATTATTTGTTGTTCTTATTCTTGCCATGCTAACTTGAGCTAGCCTTCTAAATCTGTTGGTGGCTAAGGAATTATCTTTGAGTGAATGTGCAGTTGTGATTAGCTGTTGTTTAGCCATTAATCTTGTGTATTTTTAACTGTAACAACAGATTTAGTTTATAAGATATTTAAGTATACTGTACATTTATGAATTCATGGAGGAATTCCTAATCGTAATGGTTTGTTTTTAAATTGTACTGTTTATGTATTTATCATACCAAACATAAATGTAAACAATACTTCTACTACCATACCACCTTGCCACCATCAAATAATATAGTACAAATCAACTCAACCTAACTAGTATTTGCTTAAGAAAATTTTATTTTCAAGTAAATCACTGTCAATAAAACAGGCACATCATGCCTTGTTCTAGTCATTTTGGTGCCATGCTAACGTGAGCTAGGTTATTAAATTTGGTAGAGGCTAAGCAAATTAGCCTAGAAATGTATATCTAGTTGCCAGTGTCTGTGTGGAACTAAAACAGCTTTAATTCATGAGTTTAATTGTGTGGAAAACTAATAATTGGCCTCTTTACAAATGTCCTTATTTTACTGGTTTGTTTGAAATTGTACTGTTTACATATTGAATATTGAACTTTTAGGCTCTGTGGAATTTGTAGTTTGTTTTTTTCTTTTAAACTACGTTAGTGAATGATTAATTGGGTAACAGATAAAGTGATTAAAAAGGAAATGTGAAAAATGACAAGTGCTGGACAAGAGTGTTGTAAGTAGTCTGTAAAATGTTGGACGTATTTGTGACAACATCAGGTAATATACCATCTGCAGATAGTTGGCGCTATTTGGAAAGTGACAGGCCTTGCACAAGACTGCTGGATGTTTGTTGATGTGAATTTTGAGAATCTGATCTGGTCGTTTCGACTTAAGTCTTGCAAGAGTCTGCAGCTTTGAACAATTTGAAGAAGACAGTGACAGTTCCTTAACCCTAGTGAACCTATGTACGTGTATTTATCAGGAGATTAAAAGCAAGCGTGTGTTTTTCTTTGGATTTTTTGGCAAATAAAGTTTACATTTCATGCACAAAAGTTCTCTGATTATTGAGATACAAACACGTCACTCACAAATCTGACTGCCTTTAGATGTATGTAAAACAATCTTTTCTCTCTGATGGAAGGTTTTTAGAGGCATTTTTGCCTTGCATGAAATATTTAAACATTTATTACTACCAATTAGGATAAACAGATAATAATCTGAGATTATTAAACACTAATCTGCTTGGAGGAAAGACATAATTATATAATGAGCATAGCAACTTTTCTATTCCTATGGAAGAAGAAAATCAGTTGTTAAAGTCACCAGTGACTAGATAAACTAAACAGACTACAGTAAATACAGATTTTCTCACAGTAACACACAACAAGTATTTGTGTAACAAAATGAAACAAAAAAACAAGTCTCAAGATAACCCCTGTAATCCAAACAAAAATATTTTAATTTCCATGTTTTAACATTTTTCCTACAAAAAAAGTTTTACCTCCAGACAAAAAAAGCAAACAAAAATGTGACTATGTCATGTACAGTTTGATGTCCGTTGTAGCCCACAGGTGAGAATTGCTAAAAATAAATTACCAGATGATCCTTGATTTAAATGTTTGAGATGAAGTTCATGCGTGGTGGATGGATATGAAGAAGTTTCAAAACTGTCAACTGTTCTGAACTCCTCAGTTAAGTTTAGCCATCAGGTCCTGCAGCTCTGGACGCTCTTTGAAACGAGCTTTGAAATCCTCCTCAGTGTGCTGAAGACGGGGGGAAATAAAGAGGTAAATATGAGGGCAGGGTAAAAATATAAAAAAATATGTATACACTTACATACCCACACAAAAAACATACATTCATTATTATGTATCATTGATGAATTACCACATGACATTTATTTGATTCAATGTATCTAGTACTGGTTATTTAGTTGATACTATCAAATATATTCAAATAAATTTAATAAGTGTCAAAATTGACAAAACATTGTCAATATCACAGGCCTGTGTCAAAATATTGAAATTGACAAAACAACTTATTTAAGAGCAAAATTATTTCAAATGCAGTTTGATTCTCCCACAATTAACAATGCAACATATGGAGAAATGATTAGCATTTAAAAAAAAAAAAAAGTATTAATAAATTCCAGCCAACGCACCTCTTTCACAGAGAGCTGAACTCCCTCAGGCAGATTCTTCAACAACACATCCATGAAGATGGGACAGAGTTCTGTGCTCAGACTACGCAACTTGAAACACAACAAACAAACAACATTGACATCATGGCAATAACTTAGAGGTAAAAAGATTAAATACAAGCCAAAATGAGAATGTAAAAATATACCTGCACGACTCTTCTATGCGTTTTTAAAACAGCATCGACTGACATTTTAGTGCCGTGCTTTGGCATCACCATCACCTCCGTTGTTTTGGTTGGTAAAGCGTAGCTGCAAAGATAAATGTACATTTATACCTCAGTTAAAAAAGAAACTCATTTAAATTTGTCGTAATATTTTTGTACAGAACCGCCTCACCATTCTTCCACTTTAATGTTGAGCCGGTTGCACATGTGGTGAATGTACTGTGAAAAACACTTCACCACGGTCATGTCATAACCTGACAAGGTGACGTTCAGTGTACCGTACACTGTCCCCGCCGATGGTACGACAGGCACCATCTGAAGGTGGTCTTTTTTTTTTCTTTGCTTCAATGAATGGACAAACAATCATGAATTGGGCCATTGTAATTGAAAGGCAATAAACAGCAGTTATAACAAATAAGGGTTAGTCGCAGCTCAGATGTGAAGGTTTTTTTTTTTAATTTTTAATGTTTTTGAGAATGTTAGTTCACTGACAAGACATTTTCTATAAATCAACTTTGTAATTTTCAGCCTTATCTTGATGTTTCCCAGACACTGAAACCTGTCAATCACACAGTCTTGCACCAAAATCCATTGAGATAATCAATTAATCAATCATTTAGGCCCACATGACAAAGGAATTTCACAGAGAATTTGCAAACCAACACATTTAGAAGTGTCAGTATCTTACCACTTTTTTCTCTAACAGATGCCTCCATCGGCCAATTCCATGGGTTGGCATTTTATAATATTGTCTTTCATTGGTGATGCCTGAGAAAACAATAGTTACGCAATTAAACAGACAACTTTACAGAAACCTAAATGTCATCTTTCAAGTCTTACCCCACACAGGATGCTGAATCGACGGCGTTGCCCTTTAAACACAACAGTTTTGAGCGATTAATTGGCTATTTTTTTAAATCATAAACACAAAAACACAACCTTGAACGTCACGTTTCTTTACTACTACATTGACTATTGTCTACAATGAGGTAAATGTGTTTCATTTTTCCACGTTTTAACACTTTATTTCCATTGTAACACATAGTAACACATTTCAAAACATCAGTATTTTTTATTTTTAACAATGTTAAATATCAAACACTCGATCACATTTTCAGCAATGTTACGATACTATAACACTTTAAAGGAAACTCACCTGTGTAACTGAATCATCTTGTTCAACAGAAACGCCTGCTGTGTGAGACTATCCCGCAGCTGAACAGAGATTTGTCAAATGTCAAATAAAACTGTCTTTCAGGTTCAGTCAAATTTAAACTTCATCATGATCATGTGGATCATGTGTGTGCGTCTGTCGCTGCTGTGTGACCTCTGTGAAACAAACACTAACATTTAGCATAGAAAAAAACAAAATTACCTTCTGAAAGATGACGTTCATTGTTAAAGCCACGTGTGTCTTTATATTTTCGAACAATATAAAACAATGGAGATTTTAGTGGGGAAAACTCGGGTTTTCACGCATAACTTACGGCATTGATTAAAACTAAACATGCAGCTGCGGCCGATGACAACACCGGAAGCGCTTACAGGAATTACCTCCGTGTCCGCTGGTAAAAACGGTACGGGTGGGAAAGGTTCCGAGACAAATTACAACGTCTTAACGTCGCTGGTGTGAACGTTACTGTGAAACGTATAAAAAGAAAAAAGAAAAAAAAAGAAGAAAAGACATTTATAAAATATACTATGTTGTTTAAAAATTATGTCTGATATTATACCATGTGATTCCCAAGTTTGTTGAAGGAAACAAATGTTCCGAGGACAAAAACTATAATTGCTTTTGTGTTTTCATTTTTTGAGCACTTTCTAAAATAAAATCCAACATTCTATTATGTAATACATTGTTGTATTCAGACGTTTTTAAGTATAATTTAAGCCGAGAATATATTCATAAATTTCCCGAATGTTTTAACCTTAAAATTCAAAATGAAAGTGTTAATTTACTGTTATCTTGCACTGTAATAGCATTACACTATACGCCACAAAACCAAGAAAATCAGAATAAATAGTGTATCAATACTATACGTCTTCTGCAGGGGGAGCCATCGCGTTGTCAAACACTGTTAAATATGTAAAGGACCCGAGTATCATATTAGGTCCAGTCATCCATCCATTTGCTACCGCTTATTCCTAAACAGTTAAAAAAAACCAGATAATTAATAAGCTGTAAAACAGAAAAAAGACAAGTAACAATACCACTGGCACAATTCAACAAGCTTTATTTTCATCCTCCTCATTTCAGATAACTGACTTACAGAAGCACTTACAGTATATCAAAATAAAACCCAGCGCTTAACATTCAAAGTCTTCAGGCTTATCTTAACTTTTTTTTATATTAAAGTGCAAAACTCCACATCACCTGAAACTGATATCGTAAGAATATACTATTGGAAGAGTGCATAGAAAGAGTCAACATTTGTATTAACTTGCTCTACAGCAGGATGAGTTATGGGAAGCAGCAGTCGACTCATGCCAAAGCAAACAAACTTCTAGAACTCGTCCATGCATTTTCAAAAACTCTTTGGCTTGCAATAATTAGCTCAAGCATTGATGAGGATACCACAACAAGAAAGACTCATTCAAGTCCTGTCGTCAATTCATTCTCTTGGAGGGAAAATTCAGCTCTTCACAGTGAGGTTACCATGAGACAGCATTTTTCCAAAGCTTGGTTCTGCCAGTGAATGCCATACTAATAGTAGTAAAGTCCTTCTAAATCTGGGAGATTTTCTTTGCAAAACAGTCACAGCCTGTTTACTACTGCAAGGGTGGTTGTGTGGTAAACACAAACAACTCACTTCCAACATCAATATAGCATTTGCATGTATTGCTGTTTCTGTACGCCACAACAGTGCATATGATCTCACTTTGTCGTTCATGTGATAAAATGCATCAGTTCCAGCCAAATGCAAACCCCACCCGATTGTTAATGTGGTGGTTTTTCTGTAGATAAATTGTCTGTAAAAACTTAAGCTGCTCAACCCTCACCATCACTCAGGTTTCATGTTGATTTTTAGACTTGATTTTTACAAAATTTGGCATTGATAATATTTAACAAAAGTGAATTAATACTGTTTTATTGAATTAATACAGAGTCCTGGTTTGATCTTGTCTTGAGCTAAATATTTGACTTTTGATTGCAGGGATTTTGGAATGTTTGGAAACTCATATGCTGTAATTCTATCTAGCTTAAACAATTGATTTTATAAATGGACTTTGGTGGATGGCATTAAGATAAGCAAACTCCAGCAATCAGTCTGGAAACAAACATTTTGAACAGGGACCTTAGTTGGAGGTAGCTGAGCCTTTTCTTTCAGAAGCTTAAGCTTGAAATCCCCAGTTCAAAAATATAAACCTCCTGATCAAGAGAACTGAACAATCCCTGTCAGTTCACAGTTAGTTCGTTAGTTCTTACTAACAAACGCAACTTCTATAAGTACTGTAAACTAAGTGAGCTCACATTTTCACTCATGTTTTCCCAGAGTGGTAGAAAGTCCAGTGTGCACAGTTTGTGATAAAACGTGACATTTGTTTTCACATTCTGTCATCACACATTCACATTGGTCGCCTGTAGGTAAATATCTCAGCAGATAAAGCACCATATTATTTTCAGCAGGTGAAGCTTAAGACTCTGAGTCTATGGTTCATGTACAGTATGAATCCAGCCGACGTGGGTCGTGTGTTCTATGCTGGATGTTACACGTTCAAGGAGCAGATGGATGCAGCTGTTAATGCAGCGTTGGGTTTCAAAGGGCTCCAAAAGGTGTGAAAAAAATAGCATGTAAACCCATCATTAAAGGACCTCCACTTCCTCCTCCTCTTCCTCCTCCTCCTCATCATCATCTTCTTCTTCTTCTTCCTCTACACTTTCTTCTTCCTCCCCTTCCTCCTCCTCTCCGGGGCTGTAGAGGTCAGCGGCCAGCTCAACGGGGTTGTGTGATTCGTCCTCATCCTCCTCTTCGTCCTCCTCCTCTTCCCCATCGCTCCTTAATTCATCCTCGCTGCTGTCACTGAAATCATCGTCTTCATCCTCCTCCTCATCATCTTCCACAGCCTCTTCCTCGTTTTCCTCATGGTCCTCATCCTCATCAGAATCTGAAAGATAATTTGAAGGCTCAACGAAATTTATTTTTTTGCATGCAAAAAGGGCATTTCTATAACAATAGGAAACATTAGCTTTGTGTGTTGAATGTGTAAGGTGATCCTGGTGAAAATAAAGGTGACAACAAAGAAGAAGCCAAAGAGCAACAAAGAAAAGGTGATAAAAGATAAGATGAAAAAGGTGATGAAGGAAAGGAATGATAAGAATTTGAAGCTAATGAAAAATATGAGAAAAGATATGGAGAAGAATCAGTTCTTCATTCTTCTTTGACTAAAATGGAACATCTATGGTACAGGTAGTGGTCCATTCCAGATTACTGATGATGGTAGTGATACGCACACATGCTGCTGAAGGCTGTTACAATGTGACACGGCAGATCCACATCCAGAAATTTCCTCATTTCTTCCTCCATCTGGGCCACGAGGACCTCCGTCTCCATGTCCACGTACTCCGGGTAGAACATGTTCTTCCTCAGCTGCCTGCGGCACCTAGAAAACACACCCACACAGACATATACGTACGTAACTGTAAACACACTAGGTTTTGTGAGCACTTCACACACACACACACACAATGTTTTACCTCACACCTTACCTTGACCTAAACTATTACAAATACAGAATCTTATCTTAATCCTTGCAAATTCTAATCCTAGCTCCAATCACAATCTGGAACCACAAAACACCCTTTTCCTTGAGTGGGGAGCTGAACAATATCCCCACAAAGAACATTTGTCCCACGAACAAATGTAGTTTGTTGAATGTTAATGTTTCTAAAAATGGGCCAAGAACAAACACACTCACACACTGTACCTCCTACAAAAACAGCTTTTCTTTTTAACAAAGGGAATGAAATGAGAAATCAGTGCAATTTTACAACCATAAACTGGCAGAAATGAAGAAAAAATTTAAACTGAACATGTATTTGCCTTCCTACAGTGTGTCCCACTGCAAAAGCCCCAAGTCAATAGGAGGGAATGGCCCAACGGTTGGGGAAGCACCACTTCAGTGGATGCTCCTTTTATAGCAAATGTTTTGTCACAGAAATGGTAACTGAAGTTGTTAGTGTACATTCTAACAACATGCTTATTGGTAAATAAAAGAAAAATGAACAAATGCTTTTAAATAAGGACTGAGATGCCATCATACAGTTGCAGACATTTACTGTAAAGTCACATACAGTACAGTAGGCTGTTTTATCTGTGTTTTCGGAAAATAGGAACACCATGAGACATTTAATAGATAAATAAATGTGTGCTGAAGAAGAAGAAACAGAAGATGGACACTTACTCTTTTTGTCTTGTACACCTGCAATAAAAAGGAGGACAACAAATGTTCACACTGAAGCTTTGAACCTAAACTAAATAATTATGTTTACTCACAGTATGGCAGACATGTACATGTACAGCGTGTCCTATATTTGTGTACTTTCTTAGTGTCAGACTGAGGAAATTGTATTGACACTGATTATACAAAAATGCTTTCTGTTTAAAGAAGTTATTTAAATGAAAAAACAAAACAACAACTTTAAGCCTCATTCCTATTCTGAACGTCAGGCCTCACCTCGATGAATAAAAAAGGGTCGTTTTCCTGCATAAGGCTTTCGATGCCGCAGCGAGCTTCTTGCAGACGGGCCCGGTCCTGGCAGATCCTGGAGATGTTCTTCTGAATGGCCTGACCGTTGGTGTCCGAGTGGGCATGTGTGCACTGTTGCAGCCGGGTGACAAAGCTCTGCACTTTGACCCTCAATTCATCTCCCAGTCTGTTCAGGCACTGCTCCGACTCATCCATGAACGCCTGGAAGAGGAGAGTGAACAAGAACAGAACAAAGGCAACAATGGATCTTTTTTGTTCACATTTACATTTAGGTTAAAATTGGTTTCAAGTTTTATTGTTTTAGTCACGGATGGACGGACAGACAGGTAGACAGACAGATTTTTAGGAAATTTAGGCACAAACAGCATTTACCTTGTTCTGTCTCTCCTTCTCCCTCTGCTCCTGCAGTTTCTTATCAGCCATACTGCACTTCCTGTCAACTCTGTACAGCTGCTTGTCCAGTTTCCCCTGTGTGAACATGAGCAGAGCCAAACATTTTAGTTTTTTGGTAGAGGGCACCGTGTGGAATGGCCAGAGTTTGTCAAAGTAAATCAAAACACTGACTTTAAAATAAAGAAAATAATGTATTTTGTTACATAGATCTAAAATCCTTCCCAACACAAGGCTAGCTGTCTCTCTCAGGAGTTTAACCAGTTGGTCATGTGACTTATTGATTCCCACACAGCTACACAACAATACACACAATTCATCAGGCTTCCAGACACATCACAGGACTTTTGTGTGAGAAATAACAATAATACCAGAACCAGAGAATGTGTATATTCAAACCCTGACACAATATTTTACTGTAGGATCCAAGTTGTATAACAAGATGATAGATGATGAAGATGATGATGTTAAAAAAAAGAAAACTCAGTAGCCAATGAGGTGTAGCAGTTTCATTGGTTAGCCACCAGGGGCTACCCAAAGAAGTAGAAGAAGAACAGGGAGGAGAGGAGAAGAAAAAGGGAGTGAGAAAATAAAAAGAAACGATGGAAAATAATACAAAAACGAGAAGAACCATATCATCACCTGATGACCTCCAGATATAGCTCCAGACCCCTGATTCTCATAAGGTTTAGGTATGAATGGGGGGAGCTGGTGGAGGGGGTTAAGTCAGAAATACCTTGAGATCCTTCATTGTGTTCTTTAGAGTCTTTATTGTGTGCCCTGCGTGTTCTCCTTCTATCGTGCAGGCAGTGCAGACACAGGCCTTGTCGTCCATGCAGTAATACCTAAAAAAACAAAGTGAGGAGAAATCACAACGGAAACATGGAACAACAGAAGATCACTGTACGGGTTTGATTGGTATCCTACCTACCTGTAGATTTCATCATGCGCTGGACACTTCCTCCTCCAGAAATCATTAATCGGATCAGTCAGTGGGTGCTCACAGAATGCCGGCAGTTCCAGATGTGGCTTTATGTGCTCCTGACACATGGACACTTCACACTTTAGGCACGTCTTCACCGCAAATGTGGTCGGTGGAGCAGCAGCTACTCCATCACCTGCTCCTTGTAAAGCAGAAGCAGCAGGGGGTATGTCCTGAGCAGCGCCCCCACCTGAGGCCTTGGAGCCAACAGATGGACAGTAGTCACAAGGAACAGCAGTAACACCCCTGGAGGAATGTGACCCAGCCAACGCCAGAAGTGAATCTCTGGGCATTAGGGCTGTCGCTCTGGCAGGAGCAGAGCTGGGCGTCCTGCGTCTCTGCCGGTAGTCGTCAGCAATATTGGCCAGTTTAAAATTTTTCTGGAAGCTAGTGGTGCTACGATGGCTATTGCGACACTCTGGGCATCGCAGGCGTCCACGCTCTGCCTGCTGTTTCAAGTGATGAAGGCAAGATTTGCAAAAGTTGTGGCCACAAGGGAGCAGGTGTGGGTCACGGAAGAGGTCCAGACAAACTGGGCAGGTGAGCTCCTGCAAGACACAGGCTTCCAAATTGGCTGAGGCCATGTTAGCATTAGCAAAACAAAAATTAAGATAAAGTCGTAGTGGAAGTTGTTGGATGGAAAAATTAGGACGTGGACTCCACGAGTCGTTGTCAGCCTTCAGGAAGAAAAGAAAGAGAAAAAAAAAACAACAACAAATGAACAAATTAATTTCAACTGAATTACTAATATCTAATAAAACTTGTTCAAAAACAAAGTTTAGCTTTTTGTCACTGTTTTAAGCTTTCTTTTCTTTTTTTTTTGAAGTTGTACTGTATTTTAAATACTAAATTTTCGGCTATTTACTCTTTTGACTTCATTTATGTTTGTACACATCTAACTATTCTTGCTATGTCTTTGGTTACCAGACACCATTCATGAGTAACTTTTGTTGAGAAAATATTTATCAGCTGAAAATTAACAAATGATCTTAATCTGATTAAACTTTACTGTATCTCTGGCAAACTGTCCTTTCAGTTTTATGTCAACAATGAATATTATAATGAAGATATTTTAGCTAACTTCTGGTGTCCATAAAACAATTTTCGTATTGTTCGTTAGTCTTCGTTTTTTTAAACTCCTTTCTGTGAGTGCTATTTTTTGCTTAAATGTTCACTATGTTTCACCTGTATTTCGGCTAACCATTGGCTATCTTGCAGGTTAACTTAATTGTTTTTTAAAAACTTTCACAACGTGGCTTTTATCTCTGCCAAACAGCGACATTTGAGCTACTTCCTCTGTAAATCGTTGTCAGGTGGAAGAAATGAAAGTAAAACGACTAACTTAAGTCTTAACACCCGAAACAGCTAATTTTATACAGTCTTCTTACAACGTGCCTCGCTTTATTGATATTTCCAGAATTCTCGGACACTTTATCTTTTCCCTAGAGATAAACTGAGAACAGAGGTGATATAAGTCATTAGGACTTACCTCGCATTTCAGTCAAATAAACGCTTGACTGAAGTCTAAACAGGAAGCCAAGAATGTAACGTCTGAAAATCTCAGTGCACCTGTCCGTCTGCGGCTAACGACCAGCAGCTTAGCTGCGTTAGCTCTACATACACACAAGCACACATAAACACAGGAAGCTTCACAAGTCCCAGAACAAACGCTTTAGCCAGCGGACCCTTATTTGTCAGTTCCTCATCTGGTGTTTTCGACATTTAGCTTTTAAATAATGCATGAGCAGAGAACAGACACACAACAATCTCTCTCGCTCTATGACAGATAAACGGTAGGTGGATGCGGGGAATATGCTTCCTTTACGGAACCTGGGAAATTCTGCCGCACTTTCTTTGATGTGGCCTCCAACTTTCGCCCTTCCAGAAAATATGAAAATATCCCAGAAGTGCTTTAATACGGAGCCGTAAGATCATATTTTTTAATACTTTAATTTACCTTAAGTGAAAGTGATCAGAATACAGTATTTGATTTTATTTGTGATATTTTCTGTGACATAGCAGGTCATTTTCTGACTCTCTCTCATTATATATTAAATCTGTAATACAGATTACAGATGTGAGTGACTCCCAGTCATTCATACAGATCAGTGACTCCAGGTCATTCATACAGATTCTGTATGAATAACTGGGAGTCACTCACATCTATTCTCGCATTATTCATATTGTTTTGGTGTTGTAATGGTGCTGCTGGAGCCTTAATTCCCCAAAGGGAATTCCCAAGGGAATAAAAAAAGTTCTAAAGCTCTATTTATGTACCAAATGTGAAAATGACCAATCATATTAAAGCTCTGTGTCTATTTGATCTTAGCATAAACCAGGCATGGCCAACCTGTGGCTCGGGAGCTACATGCGGCTCTTTGCCCGGTTTCATGCGACTCTTACTTTGATGTGGAATTTTATGTTTGTGTTTGTGGGGTTTTTTTAACACTATGTGAATCTCATGCTGATGGGCATTGATGCAAATTACTTAGGGAAAACCCGATTCGCACAGATGAAAAGATGTACGCAGGAAGTTTTAAAAGAACTTTAAAAAAAGAAGAAGGAAATCTTTGGTTATTATCAAAAACACAATATTACTCATTTCAGACCAACTATTAGGTCTTTTAACATTTGTATACACCATTGTTCGCAGAAAGAACGATTGTCAAAAAAAAGTAATAAAAAAGTTGCAATCAAACTTGATATATACAAGCTTGACTTGTTGTCGTCTTTGTTTATGACCTACTGATTACTGCTTTATTGTACTAACCTTCAAGAACAGTACACAGTTATGGGTGTTTGTGATCGATAAAAACACAAAACTATGTGTGTCTCTTGAATGATTGCTTACCTTAATGAACCAGCAGCAATGGCATACACAGGTCATGTAGAATTATATTCAGTTGTGGATTCCTGTTATTACATGCAAAAAAGAGGATACAATAATTGGAGAAAACGAAACTGTTAGTTATGCAGAGCATTTAATAAGAAATGAAAGTCAGTGTCTTACTGGAAACAAGTACTTTAATTTATTGAAACATTAACTGACATTCTGTAACACAAAGGTTTTCATTTTTTTGCATTTTATCTTTAATTAGTTTTACTGCCCTGTAGCGAGTCTCGCACAGATGAATATTCAGTGTTAAAATGTGTTTTTAAAAAAAGAAAAAAAAGACGTCTGCCTTGCTGAACACACTAGTGTTGAAACACAAACTAGTCACCTCGATTTGCACTTTGAACAAACCACTATACAATTCCAGAGGCCAAAATTACCCGTAGGGAATACATAAATATTTTAGTTTTCATAACACTTTCGCGTTCTGTTTCTTTAAGAATGTTTACAAAACCAATGGGTTCGTCGAGGAATGAACAAGGTATATAAAAAATAAATAAATAAAAATCACATGGCCGACTTCCGTCTGTAAACTCTCTCTGTTGTTTCTTCCGCTCAAATTCTATCTGTACTGTTTAAGCTATGACTCGTAGTTTTCCAGTTGATAGTTACATATACTTACGTTTAAAACTAGTGCTAGTAAGTTATCGTATTTTTTTAAAGAACTTGTGTTTATAAGTGGCCACCAGATCATTGGACAGTGTGCCTGACAGACACATCACTGGGCACAAAGTAAAATCTCGGTTTGTTTACGTAGTTGTAGGCAGCTCGAGTTTGTTTCGGGTTTATGGCCTTTACTAGCCAGTTAGCACTGTAAGGTGCTAATCAGAGGACAGTGGGGAGTCAAAATTAGGTAAAAAAAACCCAAAACTTTTCTTCAGTCCTTATAAGCATTTATTTTAACTTAAAATGGCGGAACTTCCAGTGAAGAAGACAAACTGGTTGATATGATTGTTTATGTTGTTCGTTCTGATATCACGAGTGTTTGGTATTCAACAAAGTTGGCTAACAAAAATCAAGCCGCAGTAACGTAACTTTGTTGTTATATCCATGTCTTATATATGATACAGGTTTCCTTTTATGCGTAATATTTACCATAAAAAACACTCTCCTCGACTGTCGTTTTTTGGAATCCCTTTTATTTAATTCCAAGATGTAGGTTCCTGTGGCTACAGAGCCGAACAACATAACAGCGTTAGACAGCTAGTTTTTTTCTCTCTCAGGGCAAACACGTTTGTTAGTTTACTATTTTGTTATTACGGTTACTGTGGTTTAGAATTTACAGTAGTAGTTCTCAAAGTACGGTACAGTCACCAGTTGTGGAATTTGGGATTTCGTTAACGTTAGTAGCTACATAAAATGCAAAGCTGATAACTCTGCCGTCAGCCTATTAAAAGGCTGAGACTGGAGGGGTCAAAGGTGAATCAGTTGAACTGATCACAAGTGTCCGTGGTTTCAAAATTGAATTTACAAATTGAATTTACGTTTAAATGCCAGTTGGTCTACTGCTTTATTGCACAGTCTGGCTTTGACAAACAGACTAATAATCCTATGGGAAAAATCGACTTTTATATGTGCTCAGTTGAACAAGTAAGACCTGTGTTATAGTATTTTAATGATGGTCGTTCTGCAGATACTGAGAGGGACCCAATAGTTTGGGAGGTACGAGATATAAAAAGAACCACACATCTTACCACAAGACTTGAGTGTGAACGTGTGCAGAAGATTTCAGCAAGGTCTGAAAAATTATCATTAAAAGTCTTTAATAATATAAATATTTAACTCATTAGGTAATTAAATAAAACAAACAATACTTTGCTTATGTTTGGGGAGAAAATGGAGGGGATCTCTAACACAAGGAACATAATCACTACGGTAAAACCACATTCACCCGTTTAACCGTTTGTTTTAAATATATAACTAAAAACACACACACACAATAACAGCAGTCTGCAGGCCAGACAAAAGAAGATTATTTAAAACATGTCAGTTTTACTCTTCAACAGAAGAGTTAGAACTATGTTTTTGTTGCTGCAGTCATTGATTGATTAATTAATTTTTATTTTTTAGTTGAGAATCAGAGAATGTCAGGTGAAATACTGTGCATATGTATCATACTTTTCCAGGGAAATGAAGAGAGTAAATAGTTATATTTACTCTCTTCATGAACTAGTTATGTACTTTAATCTTTTGTTACATCTTGGTCCTTTGATATGTACTCATGTCATTCTGTCAGAATAGAAACCTTTTCTCTCTGAATTATTAAAACGTAAGAATTTGTGCTCATGCAGAGTTAAAACAGGTTTGTATTTTAGCTGCTCTTGGAGGTATTTTGATGGCCACTTTTAGTGAATGTTTGGCTAACGATTAGCCTCAATTTTAGCTGCGGGTTTGTTCATTTGTTGTATAGTTGTAGCAGTTTATGAACCAACACCAGGTTGTTGTGACAACCTGGTGTTGTTTTTTGCTGTGCGTAATGACATTTTTTGGCTAACTCCCTTTTCTAGCTTCCTTAACTTTATGTTGAACACATGAAAGCCTTCACCATATGTAAACCAAGGGCACTCTACTCACATTACTGGTTTTTACCAGTAATGTGTTACCCAGTTTAAGGTCAAGAGTCTTAAGAGCTTTTTGGCTGGACTTACGTTTTAAGTTTACATTTCTCTCTACTGTAGATCACTGGCCTAGGTATGCATTAAGGCAACAATGGAGACCACAGACCACGCCACAGAGGGAGACCCCCTAAAGAGGGGAGAGGATGGGTTGGAGACTGTGGCAGCACCATCAGGAGCAGAGCAGAAGATGAAGAAGAAAAAGAGTTGTAAAGAGATCTTGGCTTTTGTCAGAGCGAACCACTGGAGGACTGCAGTCTTCTTCTTTTCGCTGTTCCTCTGCCTCACCATAGTGTTTGCCTTCTCCTTCATCCTGCCTTGTCCTGTTCGACCACAGTACCTAATCTCCTGGAACAGGAGCTTCTCCCATGCAGGTTTGTTCAACAGTTTCACCATTGAATGCTGGCTTTTTTTTTCTTTCAGTAACTTTTACTTTTCTGCTACAGAAACCTATGACTTTTTAGCTGTTGAATCTGCAAGTGAAGACCAGGTGATGGATGTCACATTTGTTGTCAAAATGAGTGAATCCTCTAAAAACTGCACTGATGAAGGTATGAAGCAAGAACCCAGGGAGGACTTGATTCTCAACGGTAGTTTAAGTGTAGTTCTGATGATGGTGGCTGTTGTGTCTGTCCAGGTCTGCCTTCACCTTGTCTGTTTGTGATTGCGGTGGATGGGACAGATGGCGAGACATTGTGGGAGCGTCCACTGCGGCCTGAGTTCCACTGGGCTCAGTGTGGTCTGCAGACCTCAGAATCCAGCAGAACCTGGGACTGTCTGCTCTCACATTCTGACCAAATCTCTGCTCTTGACAAAAAAACTGGTTGGTGATTTCATCACATGCCCAAGTCTGACCTTTTATCTTTACTTCGGACGTTTTACACAATAGTTTGTATCACCTTAAATCTTCTGTTAGACAAATCTGCTAATTTTATATAAATCCAGACAATTATATTCAGTGATAAAGGGCACAGTCAACAACAGGTGGATGAACAAGTCCTGTGGCAAAACATAAAATTGTTGGTTTTCTCTATGGACTTTGGTAAATATTTTATAATTAAAAATCAAATAAATTCTCAATTTTTCTGTTGGAAAACTAGAAGAGAGTACTTTTTGTCTGGTGACCAGTTTATGCTTTTTTACCATAATGTTTTGAGCCTCAAACATTGAAAGAAAGTTGAATGCTTTTCATCTGCGTTGGTGGCTGAGGCGTGGATTAAAAGAGTTAAGGAAAATTAGTAACTGGACTTTGAGTGAGGAATAAAGAGTTGAAATTTGACTCATCAGAGTTTCTGTGCACAGGTGAAATCAAGTGGCAGTGTCCACATCCTCCCGGTTTTCGGAGCGTTCGGCCTGTTCTCAGCACCCCAGACCTGGACGGAGATGCAGTCGGGGATGTTGCTCTGGTCAGAACGAACAATGCAACGGTAAACATCTCAGTTCTGAAGCTTGAGGTTTGAAGTTGTTTTTGCTGTTGAAGTTTTTGCAGAACATCATTCTCCTGACATTTCTGCAGACTCAGCTGGTGTTCCTCTCAGGGAAGAATGGCATCCAGATCGGTTCCAGTGTGTCACTCAGTACCTCAGGGACACAGAAACATCTCCTTCAACGCACTCCAAAAAGTTCTCGTTATGTGGTGCTCCAACAAGGTGGGTGTCTGAGACATGGAAGGCTCTCTGACTTAAATGTATACCGAGCTCATGTTGTGTTACAATCCTCATTCATTTGAACTTTTGTTGGTCAGACACTGGCTTGTATGGACTGGCGCTGAGGAGGATTGCTGCCAAGGCCAAAGCAGGGATGGAGAAAGTCCTCAGGCAAGATGATCGCTGGGAGAAAAACGCCAACCCCACATCTGGACTCATTCCCATCTACAAGTAGGAGAAAGCCTCTCAGATTTTCCTAACTACCTGAAGGCTGCCTTCTGATTCCAAGACCTTAACATTTGTCTCCACCTGGTAGGTCTGACTCTGTAAGACAGCTGCTGAGGACAAAAGAAAAAGACGATCAGTCCAACCTGCTGCTTGTGACTGAGAATCATGTGGTGTTAATTGATGGGAAAACTCTGCAGCTCTTGTGGAAATACAATACCACCACAGTCCTCAGGTACCCCTAGGTGGCAGTAGAGCTGTTGTAAAAAATATCCTACTGAATAGAAAGGTTATCATTCAAAATCCATCTTCTTCTTCCCAGTGAACCTTACTTTGGTCACTTCAACAAAGACGGTTTACTGGACGTGGTGATCGAGGAGGACGTTGGCAACAACAACAAAAGGGTAGGTGGAGATGAAAACGCTCAATAGCTGTCTTATATCGCCGATTAATGATCAATGCTCTTATTCTTCATGTAGATAGTAATTATTGATGGGAAATCCGGCCTGTTGCTGTGGGAATACACACTTTTGGCTGCATCGAACTCTCCCCGTCCTGCCACCATTCACACCTCCAACTTTGTCTCAATCTTTGTTTTCTGGGGAACAGAGATCCCAGCGGCTGCCACCACTGTAAGATCAGTTCTTCTCAGGAATGACTGTATGACTCATTGACTACTGATGTTTAACTCCAGCCCTTTTTTATTATAGATTCCTGCAATCAGTCAACGACATTCCTTCATGCTGCACCCAGTGTATCCTCAGGTTCTTCTGAAGTCTACAAATGTCGTGGACCACATTGTAGCATTTACAGGTATTTTGATGTTCAATATACTGTACATGTATGCATGTACAATGTTTTGGTGATTGTCTGGCAGCCCACCACAAGGTCACCTCAGTTACTAAACTTCAT
>NC_024307.1:20667896-20691189 GCF_000523025.1 Cynoglossus semilaevis
AAAGCGAAAGAAAAGCTAATCAACGCAGCCTGTGTTGAGCTTTTCACATAAGCCCAAAAAAAAGATCTTCAATATTCACATGGCATGATGTGAAATAGTTGAACTGTTGGACTTAGACTGATCAGATGAAGTTACTCTGTAGTCTTTGTTGCCCTATGACGTTTCTGTGTATCTTTGCAGCCACTCTGCTGGAGCGGGGGCGCCACGCTGCCTACTTCCTGCTAACAGGACCTGCGACGGAAGGCGTACAAGGCACCGTGATCCTCAGGAAACGTAAGCTGAAGCAGGATGTTCCCCAAAGCAAGGTGCTCAGTGTCGGTGGTGTGAGACCCTCAGAGGAGGATGAGGACATCAAAGAGGCCTTTAATCGACTGCGATTCAGCGACAATTGAAACAAACCCCTGTCACACGCACTGTGATTGATGACTGTCCAGTGACCTAACACGAGCTATGATTTCTCAATGCTGGCAACCAAAAAAATCCAGGCATGAATGGACGCAATGCAAATCCAAGGGAACACATTTTTTCATAACAGCCAATCACTGATCACAAATGCCAACCTGCTGAGAAAATTCAAAAGGAGACTACCCTATGGTAAGGATGCTAGCTCTTGCCTGCATCGAGCACTGCTGCTGTGTCATGGCTGCTGTAGAATCTGCACAATCATCTCTCTTTTGGGTCTATGCACTTACCACCACAGGTGTTAGTTCCTGTCCGTTTCATTGTTCACACGTTGTACTGAGCAGCTAAACATGGAAATGTGGAGTGAAATGACCGAGTTGTCACAGTCAACCCTCAAACAGTTCAATGGTTGTCTATGACCTAATGAACTCAGGGGTGGAACTTGGTTTCCTGTACAGAATTTTATCTAAAAAGACACCATATTCCCAATAAAGAAGCCACTCAACTATGGTTTCTTTTTTCTTTTTTAAGTTTTTAGGTTTTTTTTGTTTATGCAAAGTTTTTGAACACTATCAGTCACAAACATGGATTGGAAATATTACAATGGGAGGCACCATTTTATGCTTTGATGTAAGAGTTTTTTCAGTGTAGTTAGGTGTGGGAAGTTATATATAAATATATATCAGGTATTCCTTTATAGTGTCCTGGGGGATACTGTTTAAATTTAGGATTTATTTTGCTGGTTCACTTTTATAAATTGAAGCCCACAGAAAAAACCCCCAGTGATTTCAGTGTACAGTGAAGTCAAGGCAAATTTGGTTGAACCACGGTACCTTCGTGAGTACAATCAGCTTTGTTTCTTTTAGTATGGTAATTCCAGTGTTTTAGTTGTTTTAATTTGCTTAGTAGATTCACCAGACGAGGGAGCATGTGTCACCCATAAACAAAAAACACTAACTGTTTCTATGGACGATCACAACTACAAACATCTAAACCGTAGCCTCAGCTATCTAATGTCGTCGTTTTTTTTTATTTAACAAACCTCTCTTCTTGTGATAGTGCTGGAAAGAAACTCAGTCATTACTGTAGGACTGTTGTCCAACACCATTCATCACATCACTGAGTTTGCTGCTTGTTGAGAAGCTGTTTCTCTAGGTCAAGATTTGTACAAGAGACATTTTTGGTTTTCTGTGCATTAATATAATGAATAATTTGTCAGGCAGAACTGACTTCCTGACCTGTGTGCTTGGTTGTGATCAATAAAGAATTTTGAGAAATGGGTCTTTTTTCCTAACTTACAAAAAGTTATAAAAACAGATGCAACACAAACATGTACTGCCTTCTGTTGGGTTCATAGCACAGCTGTAAAATACTTTGTTTCTATAAAACATCTACACATTGAGCAATCTACCGCAATGGACTGTTTCTTAATTTCTGGTAGTATTTTTGGCAAAACCAATGCTTTTGCACATACGACACTTGGAAATTGACTGAAGGAAATTAAACTTTAAGGTTCAGCTTAAAGTTGTCCTATTAACATGGTGTGATAGCCAGAGGTTCAGGCTGGAATTTAAAATTCTCTGACAGAGGTTAACACAATAATGTTATTGCTGAGATCCCAAAACAAACAACACTTTACATCACTCTTGTGTATTTCTAAACCAGTAGCAACTTCTTTTTGCTGTTAACTACTACACCAGAACCAGAGTCAGTGAAAGCTGCAGACAAAAATGTTACAGAGCACCAAATACCAGGAAAATTCAGTATTGTAAAGATGCAACATTTGTTTGAGGCTGACATACAACAGCAAAGTAGAGTCATAGAAGAACACATTCAGAAAATTGCATTAAAATCCAACTTTTAAGCAACATTTTACATATTCTGACAAATGTTTTTATCTCTTCATGATGTGACCAGAGCAGGTTGTCAGACAACCATCACATCTACTGGACATCCTGATTGTCCAGTTTCTGATCCATGTGTGTTTTAAGTAACTTTCTCAATTTTCTTCAGGCTGAGCTTGATGTTCTCAGGAAGTCCCATTTCTACCAGACGTTGGTGAAACTAGAAAGAAGCAAAGAGCTGAGTTTAACAAAACAACATTAGCATCATTCAGGTGGTATTTTACCTGGTCCTACACTGTGTAGGTGTGAATGTAAAAAAATATGTATATATACAGTATATATAAAATGTAGCTTTTGGACATTTCTTTGCCTCACCTCAGCATCCACCAACTCTTTCACATTTTCTTCACTGATCAGTTCCTTGGAGGTGAATGTGACTTCCAAGTGAATTACGTGCTCCAACTGTTTGGAGGCGGTTAACACCTGCGCCGCCTTAGCTGAAGTTATTTTGTCAGGAGTCACAGCAGTGGTGCTGGACACAGGTATCGTACCTGACCGTTCATCTGTCACAGTTAATGATGATATCAAGAGTATCAATGAGAAAGAAAACATCATGGAATGATAACCAAATTTCAAGCATGAAGAGGAAGAGCATCACTGATCTTCATCTTTTCTACAAACTGACAAAATTTCATAAAGATCCAGAAATCCTGCGTTATTAGGACTACACAGAGACATTTTGTCTATTAGCACTTGCCTAGTACTAGTTGCCTAGTACAAGTACTAGTATTGAATCGGTAGTGCATATTGTGTCAGCAACTACATCAGTAACACAAGACATTGGAACAACTTTAATACCTTCTTTATAGCAGACAAATGCTAGCTGTGCACTGCAGTAGTCATCGGACCACCGGCCTGCGTTGCCCAGATGAGTTGTGACACAATTCTGCGACTCTTGGAAGTTATCTGGTTGTCCGATAGCCCAGTAGCGAAATTTGGAGTCACGACCATCTGACCAATCCCGCGTCCTGTAGAAAGAAATGTACATTTTAGATGGACTTCTGTTGCACTGAGATTTTCAAAGTTGACAGTGAAAATCAAGGAATATTCTCTGTGGCACACGGAGGTATGTGTTCTTCAAATAGCTGCTGTCATTGAATTTGACAGGTGATGTTGCAGACATGCTGCAGATTATATAGAGTCTGTGAAACAGCAACATACACCAGACCTGGATAACGTATCGAACAAGTTTAAAAATGAAGTTGGACACAATTATTAATAAGTAATCAGCATAATCTGCTGCAAAATATGAATTCAATCTGTCTGATGATGTCTTCTGACCTGTACAGTCCAATCCAGACCCCCATGTTGTTGGCCAAATATTGAATTTGGTTGTTCTCGTCCTGGTTTCTAATACTGGCCAGATCTGTGTAGTGTCTCCTGCAGTATTGCTGAGCATCAGGCCAGCTCATCTCCTGGGCCACAAAAGTGAAACGCTTGTCGTCCCTGGCAGTATCTGTAAGGAAAGACAGCAGGACATTAGAACAAGAGAACACCTCAATATCTGTCAGTAGACTTGTCTGTAGCTTTACACTGAGACCATCGTAGCAGATGAAGGAGTTCCTCAGGAAGCAGTTTGAGTCTTCCCATTTCCCTCGGCTCCACATCCTCACACACATCTGGTCCCCAAACAAGTTGTCTGGTTGGCCGAAGTCCCACTGTCTGTAATTCATCCCGTAACCCTGGTAATAGTTGCTGTTTGTGAATGACCACCTCCAGCTTGTGAGGTTGTCGTACAGCCCTATCCAGGCCCTTGCGGTGAATCCTCCACTGGAGTCCTGAGCCGTGTTCACAAGAAGATTCATGTCCTCCACGTCAAAGACTGTGGCCAGATCTCTGAACTGTGACCTGCAGTATTTTTGGGCATTCAACCAGGAAAGAGGGGTATTGATGAAGTGATACTGGAGAGGATGGCAGGGGATGAGGACACAAAGACCTGCGGATGGACACGTGATCAGTGGTCTCACCGATACAAATAAAATGACACATATATCTTAAAATATTGCTATTTTAAATGGCTGTGCTCAAAAGGTTTGTCCAAGTCCACAACTTCAGAACTTGTTCTTTTGGTCTGTCCAAGAAGACAGCAGGTTACTGATATGAATGTTGTAGCCCCGAAATAGTTCAGAGTGAAGTGGTCGAACTTTCAGAGACCTATTTAAGGCTTAGACTGCAGACAGCACATTTATAACTGCACGTAAGCCTCATCATGATTTTATTCAATGTTTAACACAATGTGCCTGAAAACTCAAGTCCAAAAAAGAATACATTTCAAAAGTCAAGAAACTTTTGTATATTGTTTTAAATGGTGGAATACCAGAAGTCATGGAACAATGATCTCCAGCTAATTTGCATAATCTCTACAAGACTTTCACCACCACAGAAATGCAAACAGCTCCTTAAAATGCTTCCTGCTACTAAAAGATAGGATGACAGTGGGTTTTTAAGTATTTACCTGTAAGAAACAGGAAGGAATAGTGTTGCGTATCCATGTCCATTTTTCCCTGGCAAAGGACAAAAATGTAATACAAATTAATTGAGCTGAAAAGTAAACGTTTTCCAAGTAAACGATTGCAATATTGTATTTGGTCACTAATCTCGCCATCGCCTCCTACTGAATTCTCAAACTAATGACCAGTAATTACACATTCGCGCACTTTTCAATTAGAATTATGACATCATAACCGTTTTCGGCCACTTAGAATAAATTGCCGGCAGCTACATATGAATAATGACTCGGCAAGCTATTTTAAAGCTATCCTTTACCGACTAGGGGACATTAACATCGGTTAATTAAGCCGTCGCTGTAAAATATAAAATTATTCCAAGTGTTGACTTAAACCAAAATGTTAAAATCATTTTTAAAAATGAAAACCTGTGAATATACATTTTTTTGATACATTTTTTTGAAGGGGCGAAACCTTAAACCGAACCTTCCCGGTTGGCTCTTCGAGACCCATCTGTCAGCGTCTTTGGTCAAGAAAACCAGTTCATACCAGTTCGAATCTTCTTCCGCTGACATTTTTACCCCTGGAAAACAGGTTTTTAAAAAAACAAAGTAAACTAAAAAAACATAGATTCTTAACTCAAGGTTACTGACTTAACTAACTCTATACTTTGCAAGGTAGTTGATATTTAAAACCACGTACCTTACCGTCACACATTTTTAAAACAAATTTTACCCAACTGTGGGCGTTTCTCCATGTAAATGTATCCGTTAGTCATGTTAGCCAACACGTTTCGCTGTGCAGGTGGGTAGATTTAAGGGATTTAAGGTCCGATTAAAATTCCGACACGGAGGGTATAACATTTTCGTTCAACTTGAACGCACCATTAGTTGTAGCACACAAACGTTCTGTCTGGCCTTACCTAGGGTCAGTGGCCTTAACAGATCAAGGTGACCTTGAATCAGAAGGGGTCATGACATCTGGAGCAATGAAAGAGGCAACACATAGGTGAAGACAAACAATTTCTTTTAATTTTATTACAAAAACAAAAATGATTCTCAGAAATAACATTTCTACTCAAAATAAACAAAAAGAACATGAAAACAAGTGCGAAAGAGACAGTGTGTGTGTGTCTGCGTACAATTAAAAAAAAAAAAAAAAAATCCAGAAAATGTTTATCAGCCCTGATTGGGGGGAAAAAAGTAAGAAATTTTGTTTAATTTGATGCCACGACTTAAACACTGAGAAGTGAAATGTGGATGAGAAGGCGGAAGAGGAAAAAAAGGCTTCTCAGTTTTATATAAAAACACTTGGCAGAGGATCATCAGTTCTTTTCTTAGTTAAGAAACATTTCCTAAACAAAAATAATGCATGTTCGCAATAAAAACCCATCAAACACACACACACACACACACACAAACATGAAACCCTGATAAGCGATAGAAGAGGACACAACAATTAGAATGAGGAAATTAGAGAAAAACAAAAATAATGTGTATGTATGTGTTGCTGGTTCCTTTTCGACCACATCAATGTCAACACTTCACTTACCAACACAAAAAAAGAGGTTCTACAAACTATGTACATGTCATGTATGTGAGAGAGAAGGGAAAAGAGAAAGAGAGGGGGAGAGGAAGGAAGGAAGGAAGGGAGAGGAAGGAAGGAAGAGAGAGAGAGAGAGAGAGAGAGAGAGGGTGTGTGAGAGAGAAATGAAAAGAGGAAGAGAGGGAGAGAGAGCCAGTCAGGGCAATTAGGGTTTTGGCAGTGTGTGTGTGTGTGTATATGTGTGTGTATAGTTTGTTTAGGACCGCCTCTTTTTCTTGCTGGGCGGTGCTGATGACCGGACTTTCCTCTTCCTGTTGGAGGTGTCCTCATCCTCATAATGACTCTCTTTGTCAGCTGTAAAATAAATAAATAATTTTCACAAAATTCATGCACTATACAGCCAATCTTAAATAACAATTTAAACACAATTATTTTCAGGACCCATTTCATGAGGTCATTAGTTTTTTGTGCAATAAACAGTTTTCGGAGGAAGAATGTAAACTTATTACCTTCAATGTACAGTATATGAATGCAGTGGACAAGTCTAATCCATTCCACAACAGCACTAGTGTCACGATCCACTCATATCCAAATCAAATTTTTCCCATTAAAAATAACTAAACCAATGAATACTCTCGAGCCCCCAGCAATATACTATACATTTTTCCCCATCTAAATATCAAAAACACAGATAAAAACAAATAAATTGATAATATAAAATAATTAAGTAAACATTTTATATTATTGTCATAAAATGGGTAAAATAACCCAGCAAGGGACAGAGAGCGAGAGAGTGTTGGACCACTAAGGTAGGAGAAGGTTTATATACAGTATATTATTTATATTAAACACAAAGTTTGTGACGAACTCCGCAGCTGCTTTGGCATCAGAGCTTGCGGCTTCCCCATGCTGTACGACTGAATGGATGCGGAAAAAAAAAATTCCTCATATCAGGAGCAAAATCTTGCAATAGTTGCAGACTCGTAACATGGAATACTTGTATTTTAAACTTGTACTGGGGCCCACTCTATACGCATAAGAAGGTGTTATATTTTAAATGTAAATATAGAACATTTTAAAGTTGGTAACAAGAACAAAACTGAGGTTTTTTTAGCAGCAGAAGAAAAAAAAAACAGCCATTAATTAAAAAGAAAAATGCTTTTCAAATGCCCAAACTTCAGTGACGTCATGGCTGTTTGCTGTAAATATGTTAGATACTGGTTGAATACAAATTCAAAAACTGAAAAAAAAAAAAAAACCAAAGTGGTAAATTTGATTTTTAATTTTTGCTAAACAACAGGACAAACCTTTGCGGGCTTCTTCCTCCAACTCGTCCCAGTCTTTGCCACTCTCTTCTTCACTGCCCAGTGATGCACTGTAATCTACAAGACCAGTACACAACACACAGTGAGAACCAACAAAGAAAGCACACCGAGGGCAGAAAATAAGGAACTTCACGCACCAGAGTCTTCTGTCTCCGAGCTGTAATCTTCATCGCTGTCTTCTTCTTCCTCCTCTTCCTCCTCATCTGCAGACGGGTTGAACGTCTCGTCCTCCATCTCTGACTCCGAGTCCATCTCTGGGCCGCTTCCCTAATTTAAAAAAACAAAAAAAAAGTTAGCGTAGTGGTTTTCGACAAGGACCATTTTGATGCCAACAGAGGAGAAACCCTATGTTGAAAAAGTGCTCGACGTACCTCGCTGTCTGGGTCCAAGAAAGACCAGCCGCCCTGCTCAAAGAAACCCTCTGGGTCGTCCACAATGGTCTTCATGATCTTGGTCCAGTTCAGAGACTGGACTCCCTCTGTGTACTTGATGTCACATGAACTGAAGACAAGACAAAAGCCTGTCACTATAATTCTATACAAGAGTTTTTCCAAAGTGTTCTTTTCCTGATGAGGATGCAGAGCAACGGACATCATTTATTTCACATTTAAGAAGACAAGAAGTCTTTACTTGAGCCACTCCTTGATGGGGTCCAGTGAGTTGACAGGGACAGCGTTTATCATGGTGACCTTCTTGTTGTAGTCCTTGTAGATGATGACCACGTCAAAGTTCTTTAGGTGGAACTGAACACGCTCAAAGTGGACCAGCTCTACCTCATCCAGGGTGACAACAAATGGCGGCTAAAAGTAATTAAACAAGAATTATAGCTCAATATTCTGAATATTGCTGATGAAAATTCTTTCTACAGTCGCAATTGGTGGTCCGAATAGTCTCACCCATTCAGTGACATTCACTAGAGAACTGGACGTAGGCTGTAGTAGACAGGTGCTCCTATAGGGGGCACCCTGGAACCTAAAAGGGAAAAAAAACAATTCAAAAATCAAACTATTAGTACAAACTTCTTCACAATTCTATGTTCCACCATGTGATCCTATCTCTTATGAAGCAGAATGAGTCTTGGACACACCCCAGGTCTCTGAAGGGAACCTCGAACTCCAGCTCCTCTTTTGTCAGCGTCTCCACCTTCTCGATGAAGTTCTTGAAGGCCGACTTTAGCTTGTGCCTCATTTCACGCTCCATCTGTTCGGCGTAGAGGTCGTCTCTGTCGTGCATGTGTTGGTGTTTGCCCAGATCTGTGGTGATCTCGCCCACCTCCGTGTAGAACTGGACATCTGTATGGCGCCTCTTGCCAAACATGATGGCGTTCTGGAGGAAAAGGGTTGAGTGAAAGAGTTTGACAATCAATCCAAAACGTGTGTTAAGCATAGTATTACAATGGTTCTTCTATTTCAGAGCAATTACAGAAAACATGTGTCATCCTCCTGTAGGACATTAAGGAAGTTAATTTTCCGTAGACTACTGGCCAGCAGTGGTACTGCAGGCAAAACCCAATTTCATGGTTTACTATGAAAATGTTACCAGCAAATCTGTTACATAGAACCTATGTTTAAGTTCAGTTATGTATAAGCTAAAGATCACTGGCCCTCCCTACCTACTGATAAAGGTTTCTTTTTTCTTCTGTTTAAATTGTATTTAGTCAAAAACTAAGCCTGAAGAGTATCCCTCATTTAAAAAAAAAAAAAAAAAAAAACTCACCTTAACGCAAAACAGGCAATGATAACTGTTCTAATGTGTTATACACAATGATCAAGACAATGTCAACAGAACATGCTGTTCTTGGACCTCGCAATACAGCAGAAAATGATCACGACATACTGTATTATGTCATATATATGATGAACAAAAGAATAAATAAAAACAGTACAGGTAGAAAAATATAAAATAACAGTAAACTATTTTACAGTCCTGCGTGCTTTTGAAGGTATGCAAGACCAAGAATAACCAAATTGTCTGAAATAATGAAGATACCCTTAAAATGTAAACATTATCATTTTCAAATGTTGATGATACACTTAGCATCATTGCTACTTGCTAATGTGGATCATCTTTAATAACAATACAGATTAGCTAGTTTTAAGTTAACAATACAATATATTGTTATGCAATATAAAAATTAGCAGCAGTGAATACTGTGATCAAATGCCTTTTGCAATCAACAAAACACTACCAACTGTCAACACTAACAGCCTGTGTGGTAGTTGCACATATTTAACCTTAATAGTCAAGATTGGACAACATAAACATCTTGAGTTCATAGATATTAACAAATCATGATGAACATTTCAACGCACCTTGAGGTGGAAGTGCAGAACAATGATCATCTCGCCGTCACATGGCTGGAAGATGGCGTGCTTGATGTTGTTGTAAAGAATGTCCACTTTGTCGCCACGGACTGATGTGAAACGGAAACCTGCAAGAGACCAGCAGAGAACATTCACAGCGATCCGGAGATTTCTCTGGTGCTTTTCAGCTCATTAGACTTCTCCCCTCACCATTGGTGTGTGCCTCCAGCGAGCCCTGCATCCTTTTCTGAGCGATGTTGGGTCTGATGTAGAGGTCTTTGAGTTTGGGGTTGCTGCGGTTGAGGTTAATGACCAGCGAGTCCTGCTTGACGATGCCCTCCTTCTCCTTCTCCTCGGCCTCCCGTGTCTTGTACCGTTTCTGCACCTCCTTGATGATTCGGAATGCGTTCTGCAGGTTGGTGGATGGAACAGAGATGTCCCCCGGGGCTTTCAGGTTGGACGCTCGGTATGTGCTGAAAAAAGACGATAAAACGGTGATGAAGGCATATTTATCGGGATGACAACAGCATGCAGGAAGCATGATGAGGAAAACACAAAGGCTCACATTTCTTTGACAAATGTGGCGTCAGGGTTGGGGAAAATATTTCCTTCCTGTCGTCCCAGGGAGCTGCCGGGAACGTAGAAGTTGATTCTCAGGTAGGTGTAGTCGCCCTCTACTGACATACTGATGTTCTAAAGACAAAAACAACAAAAGAGCTTCTTAGTCCATGAGGCACAATATAATAATATAAAATAACCACAGCTGGTTGACAGAAAAATAAAACATTTCTGTACCTTAATGGTCGCGATGTGAAACGGCGTTGCAATACCAAAAACGGGCATGATGACTGTCTCGTACTTCTTGTCAATGAAGATTTTCATTTCTCTGATTTCTTTTTCCCGGGGCATCTGAGACACATTTTTGTAGGAAACATTTGACTTTTTGACCCTGTCAAAAAAAGTAAAGAATTCAGTTAATATCAAAAAGCTTTATCAGTTTGACTGAGCTGCACTGTGCTGCCCTCTACTGACGAATTATCCGTTTTACTCCTCTTAGTAAACAGTGATCCTGTTTCTGTTATTGTGAATCCCATTTTCATTTACAGCTTTGTGTTGCAACAAGAACATCCAGTTTTATAGAGTTTTAGCGCTCTAACTTAAAGCCCTAAGTCCTTTTGAAATTGAATAAAAACACTTGTTTTTCCAAACAAAATGTTTTAGAAATTAAAAAAAAAAAGCAAAATAGCAGCTCCGACTTAATTGGTCCCTGTTCTAGCATCCCCATCAGGCCTTCTCCACTCACTTCTGAGTGTGCTGCTCCCCCTTCTGCTCAGTAAGACGCCTCTTGGCTTCTTCGTTCAGATGATTGGCAAGCTCTTTCTGGTGGGCCCGCCTCTTCTCCTCTGCTGTCATTTCATTCTGTGATTGATAACAGACATAACTGAGTGATGGCTCAACGAAGGCCACGGTGTGACTTTGAAGGTTAATAGTATATAAAAAAAGGAAAAGCATTGAACAAAAAGCATAAAAACATGCAGAATACAAAGATGAGATGCATCTTTAAAATGGTTATGAAACATGAAAATACACATTGAGTAAAAGAACATCTCTTCAAAGACTGAAAATGGAGAAAGGAAAAGAAAGACAAAAACAAATAAAAAGTTAAGACTTTCCATCAGCAGGTTTTAATTTTAATCAGGTAAACCAGCTGAACTGATGAGACTGGAGAAGAAACGGTGAATACTTACCTTCCCCAGTAGCTGATAAGAGTACAAAGACATTCATACTCTCAGTTATTGACACAAGGTCAGGGCAGATAATCAACACTGATCACCATTCACGTGTTGGAATAGTCAACAACTTCAACCGGTACGTATTAAATTACAATAAAGAGAACTCACCCTAGTTCTGTCTGCGAGCAGTGCAGCGCTCCTCGCTCCTTTTCCCAACAGCTCCTCTGCATCGTCGCCATCTTCCTCCTCATCCTCCTCATCATCATTCTGAGGAGCGTACGACACCATATTGTGAGATTGACTTCAGATTTGGAATTTAAGGTGACAAATTTTAAAATAATTAATCAACAGTAAATAACCTACAAACATTAGTCCTCCTAACATGTTAAAAAGTGCTAACACACATTTGTCTGCAGTACAGATTTACTGTGTATGATGTTAAATGACACCAATCAGCTGCAAACTTTTCTCTTTGCCAGTTAGTAGTTATTGTCCTGCAAACATCTGAACACAATAAAAAAAACTCAAGCAAACTAAACACTAACCATTTACAGTGTTTGTGCCCTTAAAGCCAGTCTATTCAAATGGCGGCCCGTGGGCCACATGTGGCCCAGGCACGACCTCAGTGGCCTGGTCTGTGGTCATTTAAGAAATGTGGAGAGAAACTGAGAATCACAATTGGCCAGTAATTCAAACTTTCTACAGTACAGTGCAACACAATGACAATGAATGCAAGACTCGCCGCAGCCTAGCAACCTAGAAACCCAGAGTGTATCACTTGTGTGTCTAAAAGTATTAGCAGTTTACTATGCAGCAACTCACTTGTGTGTCTAAAAGTATTAGCAGCAACATGTCCAACAATTTAAAAAAAAAAATCTTATCAATACAAATAGTTCAACAGTTTTACACAAACCGTCTCCACATGTTTAATTTACAATTAGTGTGTTAGAGAACAGGAACCATTTAATGTTTGTCCACATTTTCAGTCATATTGAATATTTATGGCCCAATTTTTTTTCCTATCATTTAGCCACCAAAAAACTGGTCCAAATACTTTAACTACTGCTCTCACAATACAGGAAACATTACCTGGGTTGCAAAATATGACAAATTAAAAAATATTTAATTTTAAATGCATTAAATGAAGCACCATAGAAGGCTGAAATCATATTCAGCCAAATTCACGCTCACATTTTACTGAATCACAGTAGTAACAGCTCTATGTTTACTTTTCCTTCACTCACTCTCTGTGTTGGTTTATAAAAAGATTCCAAAGATAAAACCAGACACACACCTTTAAGAAGATTCCCACATTTTTTATCTTCTTCTTGACTGGTGTAAGAACGGTCGCAGCTTCTTCCTGTGAAATAAAAAAGAATGCCCTGGTTTAAAACATGACATGACATCTGACCTCCTCTGGCCGTTAGGGGAAAAACATTTTGAGAAGAAAAAAAATGCAGCCAATTATCAATCTCATCAACAGACATTAACAAAAATCCTTTAGGAGATTTCCAGTTGATTTTTCACCTCGTTGATCTGTATTGTGTCACCAATAAATAAGGCATATTTCTTCTGCTCGTCCTTTTTGCCCTCTTTATTCTCGAGGTCGGCGAATCCCAAACTGATGCTCAGCACCATGCCTACAGTAAACACACACAAAACCAATTTAAGCAAATCACCTCCATATAAAACTCAACAGAAAAAGACCAAACTAAGAATTGTGTAATGTTGGAAAAATGAAGTCCTGACCTTTTTTCAGCTTGTACTGGTTTTTTACATTCAGAACTAAAGAGCCCTCTCTGAACTCGATCCCCATTGCAAAGCTACAAGACAGAAAACAGCCACAGGAGTCAGTGGCTGGTTGAATGAAAGCAGAGAAGACGGTTTCACTTTGGTTGTGTGTGTGTATGTGTTTACCCAAGGTTTTTGGTCAGCTTTGGCACCAGGTCTGCCTTCTCTTTCTTCACAAACTCCAGGACAGCATTGTAGGCGTCACAGATTTTTACACCTGTTATGAAAATCAAACACAAATAAATAGAAAAAATTGAATCATAAACCATTTTCTACTCTTCAAATCATTAATTTAATCAGAAAATGAATCATTCTCCTTGGACACACCATGTTTGAGCTCCTTCAGCAACTCCTCCTCCACCTGCAGCAGGAAGTTGTAGTTGTCCTGCATTTCCTGAGGGGGGTCCACCATGAGGGTTCGCACCAAATTGGAGCAGTAGGACTTGTAGCGGATGCCCATGGCACAGGTGATGGCACCAAAGTGCATGTGGTTCTTATCACTAGCAGAGAGAAGCAGTTGGGGAATAAAAAAAAAGAGCTGATGAACAGCAGGAAGTGAACACCACTAACTAATACAACTAACTCTGAACAACTGTTTTAAATTTGAGATCATTTTTAATTTTTCAGCCTGTTAGATATTCAATAAAAAGTACAGTTCATGGTATTTCTTCTTTAACAGTGTATAATTTGTAGACGAGTTACATAAAAATATACATTTCATGCTCAAACCTATTTTTAGGGAAACTAGGAGAACTTTTTCCTCGATGTCTCCAGTAAAATGCAACATCTGAGGTTACCTGACGACGCTGAACTTGAGACTGTAGTTGCCTCCACTTTGGATGATGGGAGGATAACACATCTCAACTGTGGAAGGATCGGCGCCACCTAGATATTTCTTCTCTTCGATGGCTTTTTCCACCGACTCAGCCAGTTTACTATGACGCACTTTCTGCAGAGGGACACAAAAAACAAAAAACAAAGAATTAGGGGAAAAAAAAAACCAATCACATTATTGTCATTTCACAAATGTTTACACTCTACATGGTCTCCTGCCACAAACATCTGAACAAATCTGACCTCATCTGCATCCACAATCTCCATGACCCGCTCCTTGAAGAACTTAGAGTAAACCTCACTGGTGATGGCAGCCGCTTTCTTCATCAGATTCAGCTCGCCGTCTTCTTTCACTGCCATTGTGTATGCCACCACTGCACTAATGTCCACCTGGACAATGGGCAGACGGCAGATTTGATTCAGACATGTGACACACAATCATTTTTAGTCCCGATGTTTTTCCATATTTACCTTTTCCAGTCCCTCTGCGTTGATCGTGTCGTTCCAGCTCTTCATGTACTCTCCAGGAAATTTATCTTTGCTGAAAACTCCAACTGTCTTTCCCTCTTTGCTCCCTTTTATGGCCTCGATCATCTTATCAAAGTTGGCCTTGTTGCTTTCGTTCTAAAACGAAGAGCAGTCAGTGTCAATAAATAAATCATGCTACCATTTGGCAGTGTGACCAGTAGATACTAATTCTGTTGATCAACAATTGGCGCAGAAAATGGCACAAAAAAACTTTTTTTTTTTTTTTAAATGTTGGAATATAAACACAGGACCAAAACGTTTTTCAAACGTGACAGAAACAGAAGAAACGTATCTATCCATTAGATAAACAATCATTTGTAGACAAACTATAAATTCAAACATGCAAAAACAAGCAACACTCATTCAATGCCTGCCTAAAACATGGCTGAATTATTAATGATTCACAATTTTTAAGACCTTCAAATTTTAACACAACATTTTACATCCCAAAAAATGCATCAGCAATTATTTACGCAACCCAACTGAGCAACATGAAATTCATACAAAAACTTTAACAGGGAAAAGTGTATCGAACTCCAAGTGGATTCTCAGATGAAATGCTTAGGCTTTACCTTTTCTCTGGTGAGTAGGGTGATGGGCGGAGCACCATTAGCGTTCTCATTCCCCTTGGTGATTGCCACCTGTTTAAGGAAATCCACCTTCTTCTTGCTGGCCAGGAAAATGATTTTGGTGTCACAGAACACCATGATGGTGTCCGTCAGCTCATAGCCAAACAGCCATGTCTGAGAAAAAAAACCCCAAAAACAAACAGTAAATAGTCAGTTATTTAACACATCTAAGATCAAACTAACAATTTAATATAAACAAGTGTGAAATAGAAGGTATTGAAGCGTCTAACAACATAAAATAAGTGCAGTTCAGTGGCAACTTCTTTCAGTGCAGTTTAACCCATTGAATGATGAAGACAGTGACAGGAAGTTGTGTTGTTAAAAAAATGTAAACCAAGTTAGTGTCTTCAAGCACTTGTTCAACCTTGAGGCATAAAATAACGTATAAACCGCTCAGAACTTTTAGCACACATACAAGGCTTGTCTTTCTTTAAGGATTTTATTAAATTTGGCACAGAGAAAAGCAACAACATTTAAAGACAATCACAGACAAGACACATTTTCAAATGACACAAATACAAATTAAAAAAGAATCTTGTTAAAATGTATTTTAATTCAATAAAAAACAAACAACTACTGCTGTTTGTAGTAGAAACTGCAAAAAAGACTGACAACATCTGTATCCACTGGAGTTATAATTTGGCTTCAAAAGACCTTACCTGTATGGCTGTGGACTTGGCGTAGACAATCTCCTCGTCCACTCCAACAGACACCACGATAGCGTCGACTTTTCCGAACTCATCCTCTCCTTTCTAGGTGGGAAAAAAAAGAAAGGAAAATGTATGTATTAGGTGAGTAGACTTAGGTCACACAGGGGTCAGTGACTACTGACAGATGTGACTGGTGATATTTTTAAATAAAAAAACACTTGTCTTAAACCTTGTTGTATAATGAGTGCTTGTGAAAATTATTTTAAAGTTAGTGCTTAGATTTATGACATTAACTGTCTGTGTGAACTTACATTGACATGTCAGTATTAAAATGTATTGAAAATATACGTCAGTAATAAGAGTTATTGTAAAAGTGTGTGCATAGCACCGGGAGGTAAAGGATTTAAGTGTACATATTCAGATCGAACGAATTATGTTGCACAGCTTCCTTTTACATCAACTGTAATGTACCTCCAATGTAATGCAAAACCTCAAGCACTCTTGTACAGAGTTGACTTAGGAACTTGTAAAATAAACTTGATCTAAAAACATCAGAACTAATTGCACAGTGCTTCAACCGTTAGAAATGTCGGTTAAAGTTAGTTTGAGACTTCATACACATGTCACTTTATTCTGATGCTAATTAGCCTTTTAGCATAAACAGAAAGGGACCGATAACAGTGCCATTAAAGAGTTGCTGTCGCATGCCAAGAATGTCGAATAATCTGTTTTGCTTTGCTGATATTTTGTAAATGTTGATTTGCCATCTTAAACAATAATGGGAACAATTACATTTTCCAGATTGGGAAGTTAGCTAAACAGCTAGCGCGCTAAGGTAACGCGCTCAATAGAATGATATGCTGGGTTTAGCATGAAAGAAGCTAGTTTGATAGATTCAGAAATCTCCCAGTAGGGAAATTAGTTTTCGAAACTAAACTAGGTCGACCCGTGCTACAAGAATCCTGCCTATTCACACCTCCCTTGCGGTACCCTCAGACAGAGACCTCGGTTGAGGAGTCACATCACTCGGCTTGGAAACGCGGCTGAGTTCGCCGTTAGCTCAGCGGCTAACTCTCTCCATCCCGTTTACTTTCTCTTCGTTTACATTAAATAAAATCCTACAAACGTAACGACTCGGAAGACGCACCACATATGATTTTACCTTCCAGTTGCTGTAAAATCTCTTGATGCGGCGGTAGTAAGCTTCCTTGTCCAGGTTTACCGCCATGCTGCGTACTCTCTGCTGCAAACTCCAGCTCCCAGCTTTGCTTCTCAGGAGGCCGGAGGATGGTGATGACGATTACGAGCAGGAGGTGGAGGGAGATGAGGCTGAATATGATGAGGATCCGCGACAACGACAACACACTTTATTTCCACCGAGATGGACGCTTTATTCTTTATGTCCTTGAGATTCCAACTACTGAAGTCTCACGCACTGAAGACAAAAAAAACCCAACAAGACACCTATCAAATAACAAATACCTAAGACATTAAGACACGAAAAATATTAAAATCAGAAAAGAATTGTCCACCCCACACACGTCCACCCACTAACCAAGCCGTTTTAATTACGAGCAAGCCCCCTCCTCTTTTCTCATTGTGCCTCCTTTTTCTCGCCTCCTTTTCACCACGAGTTTTAATAAACTGTTCCTAAACGCACCACGACCACATACCCCCTCCCTGTTCAACTTTACGTGTATATTTAGCAAATTAAATTAAACTAAAGGGAAAATATGACGATATGCATTTTATCCATCATTTTTTAGTCTGTGAAGTTTTAAAGATTTGTTGTGGATATCAAAGCTTGGTAGCAACAGCGCCCTCTGCCACATGTTGACCATGCTGCATGCATTCTTTCCCGCCATGATGGCTTTTCCCGCCATCGTCATCAAACAGTGAAAGGGCTGACCTCATTCTCGCGAGATTAGTAGAAGCGGAAAATTTTATTTGACTTATTTTTTATTAAAATATCCGTTCGACAACCACACATTTGACATTATTTTGTGTTAATGTTTAAAAAAAAATCATTTATAATTATTTAAATTAAACAATAATTAAATGCAAAGTAAGTCTCGTAATAAATAAATTAGAGCGTCAGTACAGAGTGAATCTTCTAACTTGCATTTCATTTGTGGGACACACAAAACACTCAGAATGCTGTGCTGTCCAAAAAATTGTCTGCAGTTTCTTAGGTATAAGGACAGAATGATGCTCCAAATGTTTATTGAAAGCATAAAATATTTTATTTCACCAATAAAAACATTTCCAGGAATATTAACATCAACCAGAGTCATAAGCATATAACTGAACTTGACTGTTGATAATTCTTCTCTTAGCATTATAATTGTTATTGTTAGTTAGCACTGAACTCAAGCGCCTTGACTAAGATATTGTTTAAATTCAGTTTTGATCAATTTTCCCCATTTCCCTTTTACAAGAGGTTTGATTAGAGCTGGGATAGGTTTATCTAGTTCCACTTTTTTTTAAATCCCCAATCGGTCACTGAAAAAGCATAAACAAAAACTGAAAATAATTTGAAATATTCTTTATTACCTGAATATTAGCACCTGATTTCAACATTTCCAGGATATTATTCCAGAAGTAATTTTGTAAAATGATTTGAAGTAAAATGAAAGACTTTTCACAATATTCCACTCTCTAGAACAATTTCTGGATCTTTGTTCAGAATGTTAATAGTGGAGTGATTTTTAAAGCCAATACCAAAAATCCACATACCTTTTGAGAGATTTTATTAAATTAGAAAAATGAGGAGTTTGTAACATACAGTGTAAAAGCACACAAGGTTCTGTGTGATCCAGCAGAGGTTGCTTCAGAGCAGCTTGCCCTTAAACCATCAGTAAAAACGTAAAAACAGTGACATTATGTCGTTTTGCTGGGAGTTTCAAGGTAACAGTGTAAATATCCGAGTCCTCCTCATCACCACATCAAAGCATCTGAAAAGCAGCTTATGTATGGTACCCTAAAGTTCCAGGTTCCTGGGGGATGTGTGAAGTTTAAAATAACCACCAGGGGGCAATATCATTAGTAAACTAAATTATTGATGGGCAACTTCTTAATCAGTTTTAATTCCAATAAACAATTAAGTGAGCAGTTTGTAGTGTTAAAGGCTACAGTCTGATTTTTAACTGAATACAATGACTGTAAATCATGATCCTATTTAGAGACAAATTAGGGATAAAACGTAATGTTCGGTGGTGCCTCAGGGATTACCGCTTAAGGTAACCCACAGAACGCAATATTCAAACTGATCTATGAAGGTTGGTCAAGTTTAGGGTCACCGGTGTTTTTTTTGTTTGGTCAACATGTAAAACAGCACATCTTTTTCTATCTGCCCTACACTTGAACACTAGAAGTGACCAAAGACTTCAAGTGTGGATGGATTACTGATGACTTGCTTACAGAAATCAGAGTCTGTGTGGCCAAATGGGGCATTGAGTCCAAATACATTTTCTCCAAAATTAGCTCCTCTATTAGAACCTCTTTGTGCTTTGCCAAAATTTCGTAACAGTCAAAATAATCAAAATCAGGTTAAAAAAACACTTCTAACTGACTGTAGAAAAGCAAAATCCATCTGAAGTTTGTTTTTCTTTGATATAAAGAAGTGGAAACATCTGCAGGAGCATGATTTTATCCTGAATTATTTTCTCCTTATTTACAAATAATTAAAAATTCAAGCAGCACATAGGAAATGTCCTTTTTTTAAAAATTCACAATAGTTGATCAACAAGAGTCTCTGATTTCTTCTTCTGTATTTTCATCCACAACCTTAAAAGGATCAACGTAGTAAAGACCAGTCTGTGTTTCCTTAGCAAAAGCTTTGTTTAGTTTAGGTTGTTTTTTTTCTTCAGATAATTGGAACCACAGGAACAAATTAAATACACCCACCTCCCTCTTTAACTCTGCACATCTAAAACGACATGATTGACAAATTCATCCCAGATTCCTGAGTCTTATCTGGCTACGATATGTACGTGTGGTCACCTTCTCTTTCATTCACGTGCCCATACTTCTATGTGACCGTGGTGGAGTTCTGCCCACGGATGGCGCACCAGGCCATAAACACATCCCTGTGGAAAAAAATAAATTAAAAAAACAAAATAATGGGAAACATTCTTATTTGTGATGTGTGCTTGTATTTTCTTTCTGGCATTAAGTGGAGATACCTGCAGTGTGTGGCCACACATTCATTGCTACAGTACTCCTTGTCCCAGTCTTCGCTCTCCACAGCCACGTTTGTGCAGCCGGCACGTACGCAGATGTTTGGACTGGAGGTGGCAGGGGTGGAGCTCAGGCTGGAGGCCACATTCACCACCACCTCCATCTGAATCACAAACAAAACCAGAAAGACGTGTTTATTTACTGATGATTAATCCTGATTAATCATGGTTGAGGGTCAGAAGAATCCTTCAAGACTTGGAGACAATGTGGTGAAAAAATACATCTACTTAAGTCTGGCTTTTTATGTTTGGCCACGTGTCCTCAAACTAAAATCTCCTTCAGACTTAAAACAGCTTTCAACATTCTCTCAAATTTCGTTCACTTTTATTTGAATCAGTGTTTCTCTGGACCTGACGTTTGCAGTCATAACTGAGGGGCTTTGATGTCGATTTCAAACAAAACCAGAATTCGGACATTGTCAGTTTTCCTTTAATTTTGACAAAGTCTTGATAAAAGTTTAAACCCACAAAAAGGGTCGTAGTTTAGCTTGCCATGAAGAGACTGTTGTTGCTCATTGTTATTAATTCACTGTTGTGTTACTGAAGTGTCACAAACTCACCCTTTCTTCTGCCTCCTCCTCTCCTTCCCTCACCACCACAGTCGACTGCCCCACCTCCACCATCACAGAAGAGGAAGACGTAGATTTCTGCGTTTCTGCCTCCGACTTCACAATTATCGGAGCAACTGAGTCCGTCTGACGAGATGACGGCACCACCTTTATCTGCAGCGGCGGAGGAGCCGAGGCAGATGCCAAACCTGCTCCACGGGGTTTGGCCTGGAGGGGCGGCGGTGCCTGCTGGAGACGAGGGGGGTGAGGTGTGCTTTGCATCTGTTGCAGAGGAGGAGGCTGGCGCTGCGATGGGGCAGGCATTGCTGTCACCGACACACCACCAGAGGGCAGCTGGGTCTGCTTAATGATGATCTTGGTGACTGCTGGTGGGTTCGGAGCAGTGGAAGTGGGCGGGTTTTGGGATTTGAGGCGTGAGCGGGTGGTGACTTGCTCTAGGTCCATTCTGATGATGTTGGAGGCACAGATGTTGGTGATGGTGTTCTCCTCAGGGTTGTAATGTGATCGGGTAACCCGCCCAGCAGGATTGGACATCTGGATGACTGTGGGAGAAGGTGCTGGAGGTGGTGACGATGGAGACGTGTCCATGACTTCAATGGGGACCTGAGGAGAGAAAGACAAATGAAATGAACGTTATCAACACGAGGACAATTTCTCAATCACTATGTTTTCCTCAGTATGATCAACATATGAATTCTATGGTTCAAACAGGAGAACCTTTTTAGGTGGCAACAGAAGGAAGAAAATATAAATGACACAACATGATTATGGGGACTGTGGGCTCAAGAAGCAGTTGAGAAAATTTAAAGCCCGTGTTGTTGTTGTTTTTTTGTTCTTCTGATTCCACGTCTGACCTTACTGTTGTCGGTTTAGCGTTTCTGATTGAACTCAGGCTGCAGGGTTTTGGCCAAAATGATAATCATGATTATTTTATTAATATTGAAATTGCAATTATAAATTATGACTTTTCATTATTGCACTTTCTATTTAAAAAAAAACAGTGAATAATGCTTTCAGATTTAAATGAAACTAAAAATAAAAAAAACAATTTACCCAGGACTAGGGCTGGGTCATATGGACTAAAAATCATATTTCAATATTTTTTAGCTTAAGTACTCATATACTACATATAGCATGTCAGACCTAGAGGCAAACTTCCTAATTAGACAGCTTTCTCTCGCTCTCTGGTGGTTGGCTGAGTATTGGTTGAGAAAGTGATTGAGATCATATGCAGCAGAGTCCACTTTTTAAATGTTAATATCACTGATGATCATCTTAATTTACTCGTGGCAACCAAAATTGTGATTGTGATTTGATTCTGATTTGATTCATTGTGCAGCCCTAATTCAAATTCTAAGGTGGTCTGTCATCTGAGGCTGCAGGTGGTAACATGTCTTTACAACTCCACTTAAAATCTTGGGAAAGTTTTATTCACAAAAACAAAATGAAACTTCGCCTCCATAGACTGATGTAATCACCTGAGACGCCTGACTGGCTCTGTACTCTGACAGTGCTTTCACGTACTCCCTCTTAGCAGCTTCATTTTTCCTCTTGTAAACCTGGAGAAGAAAAATGTGAAAATAATCATTTTGACAAATCATACAAGACATAAAACAAGATGGGGTTTAATGTCTATTTAAACACAACCGACCAATCAGGTTCACTAACCCAACTAATACAATGATTTTCTTTCTTGTTTTTGAATAAACATTTATGTTTACCATTAATGTGATTGTATTTACAGTGTCCTGAGTTGTTTCTCTCACCTGTTTTTGCTCCTCCCCCAGACTGTCCCACATGGAGGCAACGATCTTAGAAACTTCTGCAAATGTAGCGTTGGGATTCTGTCCTTTAATCGCTGCTTGCGTGTCACTGAAGAAAAGAGCGTACGCCGCCACCGGTTTCTGAGGAGGCTTTGGGTCACTTTTACGCCTCACAGCTGGAGAGAGGGCAAAGGCCGTGGTGGAGAGGGGTGACTCGGACATGGTGGGGTCAAGGGAGATGACACCAGGAGAGACGGAGTGAGAGAGTGGAGATTCGACAAGCACGCTCTGGAGGTGCGGGAGGGATAACATGTATTTAAAAACTTTATAGCCAGTTTTGCCAAAAATGTAAGAATTTCTGGGAAAAAAAAGTTGTACTGACTGACCCTCCTGAAATCATCCATGTCATCGTCCTGTAATGAGCTAGTTGGGGATGCTGTAGCTGGCAGAGGGGGTTCAGGTGACTGGGGGCGCTGTAACAAGTTACCTCCTCCCAGTCCGAGCCCCAGCTGAGTGCTGAGCTCTGACTGGTCGATGGTGGTCAGCTGGTTGGAGCCCAACAAACCTTGGCTCATATCCCCCAGTGGAACATCAATGGAGACAGGAGAGGAGCAGCTTTACCGTGAGTTGAA
>NC_024307.1:20692621-20697601 GCF_000523025.1 Cynoglossus semilaevis
GAGCTGTGAGCTGATTGGATGACTAAGATCCTGTAGTCGAAAGAAGTGGGACGATGGTCAAATAAATCAAAGTATTGTTTGTCGATGTCAGTTTGATGATGATGACGTCAGTGGAGCTATAACAATCCCTAACATCTCACCATCCCCAGTGACGAACCCAACAGAGCACTTCCTCCAGACTGGCCCATGACTCCCAGACCCAGGTGGTCTAGTCCCTGTGATGACGAGTTCACGAACGTAGAGGCGAAGGATGGGTCGTCCCCTTCCACTACAGCGTTCTCTGGCACTGCCACGTTGTCAGAGTGGCCGGGGTCTGATAGCTCCCCGAAATGGGACACCACATCGGACACAGTGAGAGCAGAGTCTGGGTCAAGAGAAATGGGAGGGATCTCGAACTCTTCATCACCCAGACTGGGTGTGTGAAATGTCTGCAGAGAAAAGATCAGATTTGACAGATCATGAAATGAAAGTTTTCCACTTTTTACATTTTTACTGTTATCTAGGGATGTTCAATACATTTTTTTGCAGACCAAGTACTCACTCTAGTCGATAACCATTACTGATACCACCAGTTTCAATTTCCTTAATTTCCCTTTGGGATCTATCTATCTATCTATCTATCTATCTATCTATCTATCTATCTACTTTTGATGTATATACATATCTCAATACATAGTAAAATTCAATGACACGGCAGTGTAGTACCATCTTCAGCAATAAGTACTTTCTGCCTAATTTATTTGCCCTGAGTATTAGTGGCTGGCATCAGTGGCCTTTAACGAGTACCAATAGTTTGAAGTAAGGCTGGTATCAGGCCTTATACTGATACCTGGTATCGATACAGACACATGCTGTCGTGACAGTCAGTGTTGTGTCCAAACCACACCATATCAAACGTAACAAATCCAATCACCATTATCACATCAGAATGAAGAGATTTCCAGGTACCCTTGAACATAAATGACACAACAACTGCTGCTGCTGCTGTAACTTACCTCTGAGGAGGAAAGGAAGGGATGGCTGGAGCCTGGAATTGTCAAGTAGTTGTCACTGCCTACCGGGAACTATAAAAAAAAGTCCACACATGAGGATGCGGGTGTCACACACACCAAATCAAAACAATCCCTTGTGAAAAACCACAGCTCTGTCTCACCAGCACTGTGTGCAGGATTTTGTGGACAAGTGATTACAAGAAATTGTGCAATTTCATTTTTTTCCCTACTTGTGCTGGAACATTCTCTCATGTCTTTTCACCATCCTGACTACACAACTTAAGCAAACACAATCAATTAACTAATCAATGAATATAAGGTGTTAATTTATTTTTAACTATTGTACTTGTTAGTTGTACTACCAACATTTAAAACTTCAGATTTGTGTTTGACAAAAACAAAACAAACAATTGGCATTGCAGCAGTCTAAATATCCCTAACAATACTACGACGACTATTTAACTAGAAAGGACATTCAATTAAAAACCAAACCACGGAAATGTTAATATAGGATACAAGATAGAATCAAATACACAAAGGTAACTCGTACAAATACGGTCACCTTGCTGTCGGTGTCAAATCCATTGAAGGACTGTGGGTCCAAGAATTCCGGGTCACCTTCGTGCTGCCCGGAACCACCGGTTAAATCTGAATAAAAATTCAGGTCCATCTTCTCAGCAGGGCCCCATGTGTCGAAACCAAGCCACGTAATTAAACCGTTGTTTTATCAGCATTACACAGTCTCTTAAACGGTGTCGTTCTCTATAACAACGGACTAGTGGTGGTGTCAGGATTATCCGAGTTTCTAGTGAAACCGCAGATTCGACAGGCTCGTCTGCATTAGCAGCAGCAGCGTCCGTGCCAAAAATAACCTTAGAAAACGTGTCGGTCTTTCTCACTGACTTGTCCTGACACGGGTTTCTCTAGCTTTAGCCAGGCTTTGACGCAAGGATGCGGTACGTAGCTACTCAGTCAGCAGGCTGGCGCACGTTTGTCCGTTGGTTCGCGAACGTCTCATGAAAGGAGAACTGCAGCATCACTTACGACAACAAAAACACAACAGGCCAAATGTAACGCATTTAAACTGCCGTGAACGATTTCTGTTACATTCACGTGATTACAGTGACCGTTTCATCTGCATTTGACAGCGTCCGTAGATCTGATCGAGCTGCGCCCAGCTGCTTCGTGTTGGCCTGGGCCAGGCTGCTTAATCGATCTCGAAACACCGATTGACAAAATATATGGAGGAAGAGAAATCAAGCTTCAATAAACCACTGCCGGAAATATACATGTAAACAATCTATCTAAACTAGTCAAAGTCGTTTCAACTTGATTTCGTTAATGTTATAATGTATGAGTCGTAAAATTAAATAAATACCAGAAACACAAAATTCTCTGTGACCGGGGTTTTATTACAATTTGTAATTATTATGTCGAAAATAGTCAAAAGCATTATTTTACGAATTATTGGAAAAATATTAAAAAGGAAGCCAGTAATATAAATAATTTGGTTCAAGTATTTTATTGAGAAAGTATTTTCCGGAAATAATTAGTCACACGATTTCTGACTGAAAGTTAGTTTGTAGTTGGCTTCAGTAGCGTTTTAATTACCGTATATCGAGTATACATTTCAACATATAAAGATGGCATAAATAATAAATTACATTGACTGATAAAAATGTTGACGAGATTTATCTTAACTGGTGTGTTCTTTCCGGGTTGAAACTTCAAACGATTTACGCCAACATGGCATTATTAAATCAACGCAAGTCGGACCACGACCATTCAGTATATTGAGTTTGAATGGAATTGATCAACAACAAATTGGGATTTCTGTCAAATTAAAATAAAACGGAGATTAACGCAGTCAAATTCGACCGCTCGTGAGATCACTGCTATAACTGACAACTAAGTTTTGTGTTGTAAATCACGAATAAATAAACAAAACTCATTTTTATTAAATCAAAACAATTTGCTACATCACCTACATCCTTACCTTCATGTTCACCCCGAAATGTGATTAGTGTTTTTTTATTTTAATTCCACTTATGTGAGCGAAATTCGCCCAGAAATGATTTCCTCAACATGGACGACACCGGTCTCTGATTTTCCATAAGCGTACGTTCAGGCGGAAGTGATCTCATTACGTAGGATGGAGAAATTTAAGAATAAGAGCAGAGTAGTGTCGCAAACGCTCCATTACTGAAAATCTCAATAATGGCTTATATGGCATTTAAAACTCTTTAAAAAGGTTTTAAAATTATATTCACTTATATTATTATTATTTCATAATTGTTTATTTTTTAAATAAAAATATCTAAATACACACCTAATTATTTCCTTACCAGGAATTGTCGCTTTTCTAAATATTAACTGATTGACTTCAGAACGTGATAGTAAAAATGTCTCTTTTGTTTAAAACATTGATTTATTTATATGAACATATATCTTTCAAATTATGAAAATACATCTTGGAAAAATCTAATTTTACTCTGTAAATAACATTAACTGATCTCTAAACTACTGCTTATGACAAAACTGGAACATGAAAACATTAAGAATTATCTGTTGTTGCTGTCCAAATACGGTGCAAGTATTTGGCCTTACAAACACTGTGTAAAATAGTTTGAGGATGACACAAAGCCGTATCCTAATTTAGTAAATACATTTTTGTAAATGAACTTTGTTTCAAGACAAAAATCAAATGTGTACATATGCCATACATATAATTTTTATGTCAAAAAATGTTTTTATTCCATTTTTCTCCAGTAGATTCACTTTTTTATAATAATGTAATTAAAAAAAGATAAAACTTAAATCACTTGTCTTTATATACATGCAAGGGAAAACAACTGTTGGGGAAAAACAACAGACATGACAAATCCCTGCACAAATTTACTTAAAAAAAACACAAAAGTACAAAAAGCATGGGCTTCACAAAACAGCTGTAGTTTACAGCATCTTACCATAAAACCTACTGATAAAATGGACATAGATTTCAGGTCGCAAGAGGAAAAACTTCATGTCATCTGCACACAGATAACTAGCTGTCAATCGTACATGTCCACCCATGTGTGCCAGTCTTTTTTCCTCCAAACAGGATCAAAATTTACAACTTTGACATTGCAGCAGCAGGGGTCTTAAAACTTCTCAAGCAAAATGTTGCTCATTATCAAGACAATATACACCTTCAGTGAGGTCAAGTTAATACACTTTCATTAACTTCCCATGGTTCATTATCAGAGTTCCAAGAACCTTCCAACTGTTGTACAGGAAATGTCACATAAATGCAGATGTTCGAACTCATTTTTCTTTTTCTGAAAATCAAAGATCTAAGTGACGGACAGATTTGTTTTAGAATTATAGGTGCATTTATTAATCTAAAATTTTAGTTCCTCTCAAACATTGGAAATAAATATTCAAAACAAAGCACTCTCAAGGACAACAAAAATCCAAACACACCCTGTAAGAACAGTGATATGGGTCCGATTCTAGCTCTTTTTTTTAACCCTTAGTACTTTTCAACACGTTGGAAACTTATCTAATGATTAATTCCCTATGTTAAAGAGAGATAATTCAAGACAGGACCATAAAACAGAGATCAGGGACAACAAATGTAGCCACAAACAGCTGCTAATGCTAAATCTTGCAATGCTTATGTTAATACTATATGTAATTATAACCATCACAGTCGCCCTCTTGTGGCTAAATGCACATATAGTCCAAAATCCTCGCCTGTATTTTTCTGACTATTTTATCTATGGCCTATGACTTTCAGTTAGTCATTAACGTACCTGCCCACAGAGACCATTTTCGTAACTAAATATTTCAGACATGGTTTTTTACAAATTTTGAATGTGATTTTACGTTTACATCTGTATTTAAAAAAAAGGTTTGCTAAAATTAACTTTGTTATTTTAAAGGGACCATTCACATCCTGTTATTGTAGTTTTCAAGTTTTGGATACTCTTTTAGAGGTATGAAAATC
>NC_024307.1:20697666-20738216 GCF_000523025.1 Cynoglossus semilaevis
ACACATGGATGGAAGGGAGTTTCAGGAATACACAGTGCAGCAAATACATTTCATTTTAAAGGAAAACAGTGTCAAACAAAGCACATTAAATTGCTTTACTGAGCAAAATCACAACAAATACACACAGGTAGTCATTTTGACAGCATGCAGTGCAGGGTTTTGACTCTTCCTCCACAACCATCACTGTTTTGAAAGAAAAGGCTTGACTGTCAAACAAACACGCCAACTATTAACTTGATCAACAAAAAGACAAATTATGGCACGAAAACAGAGGAACCACCTCCGAACGCTGGTTTGACTAGTGATGTCTGTTTCTGTAAATGTGTTTTCGTAACGATAGCCCCGCCCACCTTTGTTCAGAGTAGCCCGAGTACTGAATCATGCAGCCAACATGAGCAGCGCCCGCTGCTGGTGTTAAGTGATTACATACAGATGTTCAAGTCAGGTACAGAGTAGAATTGTCTTATTACAGTGATAATTACATTGGTGCCGTATAATGTACTGAAACACATTTCTGTTTAAAAACCCTGCCTATGTGATAAAGTGTACACAAAAGTGATATCATACATGGAAAATAAGAGAAAATAATATAACAGTACTAAAATAAGTATAATTTAAACTGTAAAACATTATTACTCAATCAAATTAAGTAATGTGTGTAAATATAAAAACATACATTTAAGACTTATTCATCAGTTGGATTACTTCATGGTACTTAAGCCGCTTTAAAGCTGTATATTGTCAAATTCTCCAAGGTATTTTTTTGGTCTAATGACTCTAAAAAAATCCCAATACAATTGATAGTTATCAGATGTTATTATTTTGAAAAAAAGATTGCATTTTAAGAATGTAGTCTATTTTTGAGGCTTTGGTTTATAAATGTGATAACCTGTAGTATACAGGGCAAATAACTTGTTTTTAATTTTAAGTAGTGTAGAACCATTTTTTCAGGCAGAAATGGTTTTCCATACAAGCTAACAGTAAATCTTGATAGAACAGCAGCAGAATTCTGTTCAGTTGCATTACATATTTTTTACCTTTATGTAACTGTGGATGTAAAATGTTGAGGTTTTATACAAACACCTGTAGCTGTACTGTATTCCAGTGTTAATGCAATGTCTTGTGACATTTTCTGGCAGGCTCAAAACCACAGCGCTATTTTTGACTATTTCTAAGAGTCCAGATATTACCTTCTCAGAATTGTACTTCAAACAGAAAAGAAAACAAATAAAAAACACCTCAGGATCAGCTCACAGCAGTCGCATCTGTTTGTCAAATACATTCTGTACAAAGAAATTCCTCAAACCCTGAGTCTCGCCTGACATTTTTGTCTCTTCGAGGTCTTGATGAATGGCAATACAACGCTGTTTCTGTCTGTGAGCAACCGAGCAGACTTCCGACTTTCTCACACAGACAAGTGGAATGGAACACTGACTGTGACAGAAAAGTATTAAAAATGAAAGAAAAGGCTCTGAACGTTTGGAGGACGTGATGATGAATGATGACCTCACCACTCTTCCCTCTGTCCCCCTCCTTTCACTCACTGGTCATGTGGACCTCACTTAAGACCAATCAAGAGTAGATGGTGATGACCTCACTGCCTCCACCTCTGACCAACAGGACACGCTCCAGTCCTTCTGTCAACACCTCCAGAAACTCCATATCTGTTTGGTAAGTCAGGGCAAACGTTTTCATACTTGTGTTAGCAGCATGAGGAAGATAGCTGTTTACTACTACTAACACTGTCAATTTTATAACGTAAACTAGGTATGCTTTAAACTAAGTTTATGTTCATTTAGAACGTCTTGATCCATACATAGCTAATGTTAATTTCTCTAGCAGAGTCTTTTTAAAGGAGTGAGCCAAGAGTTTGCAAAAACATTTCTTCTCTTCATCTAAAAAAAATAGCTTTTTGATATTTGAAGAACAATAGCTAGCACTGGTTTAACTGGCCAGCATAGAATTTAGCGGGCTTATGTTTTTGGCTGCAACAGAGAGGAAGTCAGGCACGTTTTCAATTTAAGAGCAAATCAGCAAACATGTCGGAGTATTATAAATTAAGTTTGTAAATGTTAACATATGGACAAATTATGAACACTGACATTTGTGTCAAATGATCAAAAAAAGGATACAGTTCTCGTCTCCCTCTGTATTTCTGGGAGGTCCTGGCATGTTGAGGAGGACGAGTCGAGCATCGTGAGATTTGTTGACAATGACTTCATTGAGTTTGACAGCAGTGTGCATTCGTCGGACATTAGAGTGATCTCTGCAAACAGAGAAGAAGAAGTCCCAAATGAACACGTTTTTTTTAACACAAAAAACTTCTAACATTTTCATTACACTCACGGCCGGATGCTGAGCATGTCTCTGAAGCCCTCAGGCGTGGAGCAGCCCGAGTGTGTGGATCTGAATTGGGACGTCTTCTCTTTGGTCCAGGTCATCTGAACTCGACGGTGGTGATCTGAGTTGCTGGCGCCACTGCTGATTGGACGGTCTCGCTCCACACCGTCTGTGTCATCATCGTCGTCGGAGCCGATGCTAGTCAGACGCAACATTGAGTTGCGGTCCTTCACCAGCTGGGCCTAATGTGGTTTAGAAAAGTTTAGAAAAAGGTGTGCAAAAATGTTTAAATCGACATTTAGTACTTTAACCATTATCTGAAACAAATGTAAAATTTTGGGGGAGATTTTTTAACATAATTTAATTTAAAATCTGAATGAAACGTTGGAGGACTCACAATTGTATTTGTCCTGTCCTAAAGTAAAGTTTATAAAGTACTATCTTTGATAAGGCTTATTCAAATGTTTGTTTTTTTTTAAGTTAGCTTAAAGAAAGAAAATATTTCATTACATCCCAAAGTCAATCACACAGTCGTGTTGACATGACATAACTTTGTAAAATGTGTTTACCAGAAGTATTCTTTTATGATTAATCTGCAAACCAGTAACAGATAAATCCAAAACTGATTAATCGCTGCCGCTCTAGTGTGAATCACACTCTCTAACACATCACTGTTCCTCTTTTACCTTTCTGCAGCTGTTTGTGTTACCTGTGATGTTTCTGCACCCTGGGGAAAGATAAACTACAGACAATACCTAACCTGCTGATACAGAAACACGACAGACCAGTCTAATCTAGAAGACGCTCTGAAAACACTGCTACAAATGAAAACACACCGAAAAAAAAAAACCTGTGCCATTCAGAATTCAATTGAGAAAAGAGACATTCAGGTAGCAGCTTATATACTGCTGATTCCTTTGTTAAGTCTGGCTCTAAATATTAACATTGTCAAAAGAATGTAAATACAAAATGACAAAAACAAACACACTTGAATTTATTGACGGGGCAGCAGTGAATAAAGTGTGTGTCGTTTGCTGTAATGTCAAAGCTCTGATTTTTGAATGGACTTTGGTATGAGTGCAAAAAGTGGGTATACATTTACATACACGATGCCATTAGTAAGAGGCAAAAGTCTGTTTTTCTAGGTCACCCCTCTGAGCCATGTTTTCACTCAAGTTGATGGTTCTTTTCTCGTGGTTGGTCAGCAGGGGGAGCACACAGCTAAGTCTGCGTCGATGCCATGCTGAAGATTACAAACAGACATGAAGGCTTCTAACTGAATCCTTCGGATAAACAAAGATGTTTTAATATGAAATGTTAAAGCTTTCCTGTACACTGTAACGTTGTATGAAACATTACTTGGATGAGTGAATTTTTTAAAATTTTTCTGAAGGATTCAGTTGTTATGGGAATTCTGGGGTTTTCTATGTCAGCTAAAACAAAATCTAACTTGAGCTGATGCTTCACTGGTGTTGCCAGTGAACTTACATCATCAAAACTCCATCGCACCCTCTGAGGAGATCAGTGGAAATGGATAACGAATGTAAAAATGAGCAGGAAAACTCTCAGAGAAGTTATTCTAGTATGACTAATAAGTTACATTATTATCACAAATGTTTCCCCCTGTTTGGACAAGTGAATATTTCCCAATTCGTTCAACATTTTAGAGGATAAACAGGATAAAATTCTCTCTCTGCTACTGTGATATGTGACTTGTTCTATTTCACCAGTGAAATCACTCTGGTGAACAATATCAACAAATGTTCACAGATGGACAATTATTCTTAACAAACCATTTTTTTTCCTATGTTTAGTTACTGTTCAACAAAAGTGACCAGACGTTACCTCTCGTTCCCGGTCAGATTTAGAGAGTCTCATCTGTCGCAGCATCTGTGACCTCTGCTCCATCATCAGGGTCCTTTCATAGGTGTAGGCGCTGATGTCACTGTTGTGCTGTGGGAGAATAGAAGAGAAGAGAGAGCGATCAATTACAAAAACTAAACACAGATGACAGATATTTATGATTTTATCTGATCCATCCTACCATCTCAACAACTTCCACGTCAGCTTGGATACGTAGGTGATAGAGGAAAGTTGCCAGATCTTTTTTCATCTGGATGGAATTATCCTCCATCTGAGCCACGGTGAAGATTCTCATTGCACATTTACGCCACACCTGAGGAGAAGGGTCAGTAAGTAAAAGTCTGACAACGGAGTGAACGCCATCACAAGAACATGTGTAATTTTTAGCTATTATTATAATATAACTTTTTATATTACTTTTATCCTTAAGCCTCGCAAACGAACTTTGAACATTTAATAGTCTAACTTTTATATATTGTTTCACTAATTTATTTGTTGGCTGCCACTGTTTGTTTTCAGAAAATGTGTTTATTCTGGCTATTTTGTTAGATAAAGGCTATTCAGACTTTAATATGTATATTGGGATTTTTTTGCTGTTTCAAAGGTTTTATTAAGGGCTTTTTCTGTTCTAAAGCACAGACAGAGTACCTTATGTTGTCGCAGAAGGAAGGGCAGCAACATAAGCATCCCACCGTCATGGACAATCCACCATACATCAATGTACCCCTCAGTGCAAGGCTCACTGTTGCTGGGGAACAGGGAGATGTTTTTGGGCACCAGCAGAGCCAAGTGTGCTGCAGTGGTCACTCTCACAGTGTCTGTAAGAAAGGGAGGGGGCGCTGTAGCATCGTGACTCTGAAATGTTTGCTTGTCTCTTGTGCCCTGTTGTCTGAGACTCACTGATGAAGGTCTTCCAGGACTGAGGGTCTTCACTCTGCCTCCAGGCGTGAGGCCAGCCCATCACTACAGTGTTGTGTTTCATTCCTCCCAGACCACTGGACTGGATCATGTGACTGATGCCTTCACGTGGCTTCTGGGCCACGATGCATTGACAGAAGCCCTTCACACGCTCCTTATCCATCAGGTGCTTTAGAGTCTGAAAAAAAAAAAAAAAAAAGATAAGACCTTGATCCTAAACTATCTTTTAAAAAGGAAACGGCTAAAAAAAAAAAAAAAAAAAGATAAGACCTTGATCCTAAACTATCTTTTAAAAAGGTAACGGCTAAAAAAAAAAGAGAAAAAAAATAGAAAGAAATCCCTTTACCTGCTCTGCAGCCAGAGCCTCCCCGTAGCTCTGCAGGAAGTTACCACAGACGACGGTGCCCACGATGGTCAGGCCTTTTCCTGCTTTCAGCTGGCTGGCAAATGACAACAGGCGGGGAGATTTGACGTGGGCGTCCTCGTCCAGTTTTAGCAACACTAACAACTGAGGCCTGAAGACGATGAAGCAAACAAAGATGAGCAGGCTGAGGATTCACCAGAGAATTTAAAAAAACCAACACAGCTACACAGTGCAACTATTTAGGGAATGTTTTGGTGCTCTTTTAGCCATAACTCTGCTATCTATTTTAGTAATAATTTATGCAATAGTACTTCAGTACTTCAATAGTATCCAGCCAATTATTCATTTCATTTTTGGTTGACTTACGTCCTCTCTGTTATACCCTTTTATTATCATTTAGCTAATGCATCAGCAACTCATGGTTGCTTTCAGCTTTCCTTTGGTTGATGTTATTTTTTGCTCTCCTTTTTTAGTCATTTTTGAACAGCACATAAGATATTTTGGCTAAACTATAATTACTTCTGGGCTAAAGTAAGTTATATTATTGATAATTTTGATTTCTGTCAAATTGGACCATTTTCAATCTAAAATATGGCTCTAATAAAAGCTTCATTTAAGCTTTTATGTGAACTTTCACATTTGTGTCATGTTGAATCAAGACTAGTACCTCCAGTTTTTGGTGTGTGGCGGTCCCTCTTCCAACCTCAAGAGGGCGTAGCGGGCAGCACTGAGTGAGAGACCCCGGATCCCATCACCCCATTCTTTTTCTGCCCTGATCCACACAGACATTTAACATACATTTACTTCTCTGATGATGTGAGAAAACCAAGTAGAGACAACATTATGGACTTCTATTGGTGGTTTTAAAAGTTAAAGATGGGTTCCATCTCCATGGCAACATACCCGTGATACTCAATATATTTGTAGATCATGCTTGCAATCACCATGGCAACAATTGCATAGTACCAGGAGGAAATGAACATCAGTGCCAGACAGATAATCATCCCCAAAAATGACAATGTCCTGGAAATAGATGACACGGAAACAGCAAAAAACAGACGAGATGGGTTACTACATTTAAAAGAAAAGTGTATGACTGTATCTGTGTGTTTCAGTGTTGTACCAGTGGTAGTAGGAAAAACGTGGTCTCCAGTTAGGTGTCCTCAGTAGAGTCTGGAGAGCACATGCCAGGTTTACGAACAGATAACACATCAGAAAAAACCTACAAAGAGAAAAATAAAAATAAACTAAATATAACATACAACCACAACTTTTAAAAGTAAAAGTCAATCTATTGTTTAACACATGAAACATATGTAAAAAATAATGAAAGAAATAGTAACTGGTCTGCCTGCAGTCCAGATCTCTCTCCTATTAAAAGTCAGACTGGCTATGAAGCTGACCATGGTGACCACTGACTGTTGAAGTCATTCAAATAGAAGGTGTAAATCATTTATTTGTTGACCTATGGTACATTATTCAGATGCTTCAGGGCCTCACATTGTTAGTATGGGAGCCACCAGGTCCAGAGAGGCGATGAGAATCCCCAACTCAGCAATCAGGGCTGTTAGGAGCAAAGCCCAGGTGGGCTCCCCATTAGCCTTCCCATAGCCAAACACCTGCCAGAGTGAAAAAAGTCATACAAAACGATCATTAGCAGAGGATTTAGGCACAGTTTATGGAGCTTGGTGAACAGTGAGTAATGCAAACCCGCAGGAAGGGGATGATGTTGTCCTTAGCGATGGCCTGAAGGAGCCGTGGAGCTCCGGTGAGTGACTGGAGGCCGGCGCCGCACGTTGAAAAGAAGGAGCCAATGACAATCACCCAGGGAGAGGGCCACGCTAGAGTTCCGACCACAAGGTTTCCGTTTACAGAGTCGCCAAATCTGCATATGGTAAAAATATGACGGGTCATTTCAGGTTTCTTTAGTACAAGATTCTCAACTATTTCTCACTAATGTCTCCCTTTTTTCACTATAAAAGATTAATAATAATCAGAGAAAAGAGCAGATGAACTCACTTATCTCTGAGAACCACACCATCGATGCAGGCTCCAAACAGAATAACGCTGCTCAAGTCTGACGTGATCAAATCAGGAAAAACAACGACAACAACTGCAATTATCCTGTTCAGTCTGAATGTATTTAGCCTTGAGATTTATTACTGGTGATGACTTCAGCACTCATTATAATGATCAGAAAAAAACTGTTAAAAATAAAAAAGCAAAACCAATATTATCATCATTATTATGATGATAATTTTGGTTTTGCTTTTTTATTTTTAATGAAGTGCAAACATTTAACTCCTGTTGATTTTTTTAAGAATTTCTTGACAACAACTGATGCCTTTTTTTCAAATTCATAAATGTCAAAGCTTTACTAGGAGCTTTTCAATTGTTTGACAACTTCAATTGAGACTAACCCTTTACATGGACATGTTAGTATTTCATACTAGTAAATTGTGTTGATTTCCTCAACTGTTTCCCAAGTTCCAATCAAGGATACAGACGACAGATGTAGTGAGGATGGCCAGAATCGTTCCAATCGGGATTGAGCGTTGAGCGTCCTTCAAATCACCCGATCGATTTGAACCAGCCATTATTCCTGTAAGAAGGAGGAAACATCATAGACATGAGTGACCCATTCAACATTCAAACATCTGACTGATCTTGGACAAAAATATTCATACCTGTGACAGAGGGGAAGAAAATGCCCACTAGCAGCGTAAACGAGGTGGTGATGTCAGCGAACACATATGGATGGTGCGTGGATGCTGGATGTGCAAAATGGGTGGAGCTGAGGGAGCTTTTCTCCACCACGTCTCCTTTGCTGAGGTAGGAACTCCACAAGTTCTCTAAAGACACCACATTTATTTAAAATCTGGCTTAACATTTAGGCTTTACCTTTTCCATTTTCTCGTCTGCAGTAGTTTTCGGGGTAGTCATCCCTGCTGGTGGGCAATGGTATTACAACCTAAAAGACTTCTGTGTTGCTCAAAGAGACAGCAAACTCCTGATTTAATTTTTACTGATGCATTGCCCACAGATGTGCAAACCATGACCCAGTAACATTTGGCCCCACTGTGCCAAACTAATGCTATATGGTCTTGAACATCAAAAGAGCAAATTTTACAACCACATTAAAATTCAAAGAGCAACAAAAACTTTTCAACCAATAAAAAATGCTGCAGTTTATCAAGTTTTGGCTACTGTAGCCATACTACAGAATGTTCCAAAAGTGCAAAAGGCAAACACTGACTGTCATATTTACTGTGGTCTTACCTGTTATACTACATAGATTGCATACCAATCAACAGTTGAAGAGGACCGTGTCACTATGTTGTTTTGCTGTTAAAAAACAAGGTCAAATTTTAAATTGACCTTTCACTGTTCCACAGTATTTGACGATGATTAATTGTCTGCAAACAGCGCAGAATGTAAGCTGTCTGCTAAAAACACCGGTGGATTGGATGTACAACTCAGGAATGTTTTTGTTTTACAGCCTCACATTTGTTGCATTCACAAACATTACATAATGTCTCATAGGGGGCCAACGCAAGAAGGCAGAGGAGCTGCACAAAGACCAAGAGCCACAGGTTGGAGGATACTCATCGAGATTTGGAAATAAACTCTCCTCTATTTATATTAAATACAAACACACACAGAGCATACCTGAAATGATGCCACTGGCCAGACCAGGGATTCCTGTGATCTCAGTGAAATTGTTAGAGGTAAAGTATTCGTCACAGGTGGAGTTGAGCTCTAAACCCTGACAGAAATGCTTCCAAAGGAATGTGGTCTTCTCCAGCAGACCAGGAAGAAGACTGGTGTCGAAGGCTGGGACCACAGTGCTGTTTTCTGTTTAAGTAAATGAAGTAGGTCATGAAGTTGAACTCAAATAGGTCAACAGAAATCACAGATGTCTCTCTGTTACCTACCACCTACTGCAGTGACGTTGACACTGTCTCCATCTTCAGGCTCTGGTAGCTGAACCAGGAAAGTTTTCGCACACTGGTTGTCCTCAATCTCGTGCCCATTGATTGTTCTGTTTCCCAGCATGCACACACTGTGGACAGCAGTTCCTAATGTCAATCAATGTCACAACTAAGGACATCATTTGTGGTTATTAGCCTTTTTTTTTTTTTTAACAGTCACTCACGGAAACTGTGGCGGCTTGAAGGCGGAGACCAGTGCACCCACATAAATGGAAACAATGGAGACGATGACACAGGCCAGGAAAATGGATGCCAGCTTGTTGACGTACTTGACGCCAACAAAGACCAGCAAGGACATGAGGAGGAGGCAGATGGAGCCGTAAACCCGCATATTGTTCAACATGGCTGCCCCTTCGCCTTCAGGGTGGTCTGACACAAAAATGGCCGCCTTTGGTGCTATGTACATCTGGAGCAAGGAGCAATGACAATTGCAATAATTTGAAAGTGAAACCTAAATTTACAATTGAGATGGAATAAAACAAAAATTAAAAAAAACAGGATTTAATTCTGTATCACAATAGAAAGCACTTGGTGGTGCAGCTACAGTCTCAGTTATGCCAGAGGAAATTAAAAAGGATCTGAAGAGCAACAAATTAAATCTTTTCTAATTTGGAAATATCTTCGTCTTCTGTACGTTAATGAGCCAGAACAAAAATGATTTCATTAAGATGATGTTGTCAAAACCCACCAGCAAGATTTCAATGGCTCCCAGGATGTACATGGCTCCAGCAAAGGTGGTGCCCAGGTAGAAGCAGATGCCTACTGCCCCCCCGAACTCTGGACCCAGAGAGCGACTGATCATAAAGTAGGAGCCCCCCGCTGAAAGGAGGAATGGGGAGGGGTAAGGGAAAAAGAGAAAGAAATGACGAGGAAAGTAGGGATGAGGGAGTTGAATCAAGACGAGAGTGAGGAGTGTGATAAAACACATGGGAATGATGATAAGGAAGAGGAGGAGAAGATGAAGCATAAACACAGAGAGAAAAGAGGGAGAGAAAGAGATTGGATGGATGTTAGTTGGTAATAACATGATAATAGAAGGTAAAGGGAGAGAAAATGCGAGAATTCATCCTATGCTTGTAGAAATAAGCATATTATTCTACATGAAACTTAAGTTAAAAAAAAACTCTCTGGTCAAATCGTATCTGCAAATAATTCCAGAAAAGATAACTAGTCACAGACTGGGTAGAGTTGACTGCAACCTACAATCTCTGACTGTGTTGGTGGGATGTTTTAAAACAGTATGGGATATTTATTACATAAACATGCAAAGGCTACCTAAACTGAGCTGTGATGAAGCCAAAGAAGTATTTGCTGATACAATTTGAACCAGTTTATATGAAGTCGTCATACAAGAGATATATCAATTTTCACTACTGAGTAGGAGGACATAAAACTCTGTGTTTGGTTCCCAAAATGTAACCCCTTTCACACTGACCAAGTATTACTGCAAATAATACAACGGATGTCAAACAGCATGTAATACTTTGCAAATAATAGGCAATAACAAATATAATAATTATAATAAATAATAAATCCAAGGCTTACGGAAACATCCACTGACAAGCTCTACCACTCAGGTGAGTAGAGCTTGAAGCTACACTAATAGTGCTGCTGCTTGTGGACCTAAGCTTCTTATATGCTTCAGCAGGGATAAAACTGGAGATAAAAATCAAACAGTCCCATTGGTATGCAAACTGCATCAACTGCAAACAAATCATAATTTTCTAGCTATATCATGTTACATCTATATTCCTGGAGAGAGTGTTAATTCTATAAACAGCTTTTTTGTAAATGTGCCCTAAAGAGTAGCAGCAGAAATGCCGGCCCTGGTTTAAACACATCTGAGACATCAGTGATAACGAACTACAGTTTAATGATGTCAGAATACTACAGTCATATTTGGGAAGCCAAACACATTTATTATAACACTGACAGGGTTTCTGCCACCATCTGGAAGTAGATGGTCAGAGCTCGAGGTCAAACAGGTGAAATAACAACAGAGTGTAATGTGAAATGTAGGGCTGTAATCAACCAAAGAAAGTCTTGGTCCACTGAAGCTGTGAAATTTCGACTTGAACTCAGCTTCACGGCCGACTAACGAATAGACTATTAACTTAAAACTTTTACTCTTAATCACAAAAGGCGAGTCCGCTTTAAAAAAAAAACAAACATATATTAAACAAACCAGATCAGGAGCTCATTCACAAAATAACTTGAAAATTAAAGGATTTTATAGAGGAGGCTTAACATCCAGCTGGGTGTAGCTCAGGGGTGCTGCTGTTGTTGCAGGGTGGGGGGCGGGGGGTGCCTGCAGTTATAAAACTTTTTTTGTAAAATGCTGCCACACAGTCGACGTCTTTGGTAGAGGAGGACTGACGTTAAATGAAACGCTCAAAATGAAATCTGCAAACCACCGGACCTAGACTTCCTAGAACCATATACAAATCTTCTGTGGGTTGGGCTAATCCAAAATAGTAAAAACAAGGGGGGCGTTCTGAAAGCAGAATGTTCTGCTCTGAAAACACCCTATTAGAACTTGGTACTTTTCTCTAGATGAAATTAACACGCACACCTAAAAAAAAAAAAAAAATGTTTGGTCGACCTAGAGCGTATGGACCAATAAACCGACCAGTCGACTGGGAGATTACAGCCCTAGTGAAATGTTAGACATTGGTTCTCTATGTTACCTACCCATAGCTCTGAAGTATCACAGTGTTGCATGCTAATGTGATAATATTGTGACTACAGTCAGACTAGCAGAGGCGTAACAGGTAAAGCCAATGGTGGCTAAATATTCTGAGAGGGCTTTATTTGAATATGTGTACAGAGGAAGAGGGTGAGGACAGAGAGAGGAGGAGAAGGAAAAGATGAAACAAGTTAGAAAAAAAAAACACATTATCATCACTGCCACCGCTGGAAGAAGAAGAGAAAAACAACCTGAAAACTTAAACAAAAAATTACAGAGCTCACTCAGAACCATGGAAAACATAAATAAAACAAAACAGCAGTGTACTGCTAATGTGAACACATGAAAACAAATATCTTTGATTCAAGTAAAGACTAAGGTTAATCTGACCACTCACACTACAGTATTTGGAAACAATGCAAGTAAAAAAAAAAAGATGCTTAGATAAAGAGATGTAATACTTCCCACAAGATGGAGAACAAATTACCCAGCTCTTGTGGAGTATGTATCAGCCTTAAGACAAAAGCAGATCCAGGAATGGAAAAAATAAATGGACAGAGGTGCAGACCTACCTGGTACAACTCCATTGGTAGCGATTGCACTCATTGATATTGCAGTCAGCATTGTCTGAAAAGTAAAGAGACATTTCTTTTACACTGGTAAAGAATTTTAGAAGATATATTTTAAGACAGTTCTGAGGATCATGAAGCTAAAACTTGTTTCGCTCTCTCACAGCAGAATCAGCTTCACATGTGGCTCTCTGTGTTCATTTAGTAGCTGTGCCATTATCTTCTTTTCCTGCACACTAACCTGCTGCATTTACAGGATAAAAACACTCACACAGCAGCAGCAGATGAAGACAATAACGAGGGCCTGCAGAATCCCGGCCATGCCCACCACCCAGGTCAGACGCAGGAACAGGATGACGCCGAAGATGTTCTGCAGACACGGTAAGTAGACGCCCATGAACGTCCCCATCTGTGGAGACTGCAAGAAATGAAAACAGTCCGTGTTAAAATTTCAACAAAAACATAAACTACTTTTTAATGTTTCAAATAATAGATTTAGATATGGCAGGGATTCTCAAGGTATGGTGCGTGAGCTTCCACTAGGAGGTGCATTAGGTAAAAAATGTGGTGGTGGTCTAGAATGTTTTTTAAGACGGGTAAATAGACATTTCCTTTGTAAAATTTAGAATCAAAAGCTGACATTTTAAGGAAATGCAGGCCAAAATCAAATTTAAAATAATTTTACCATGCTACACACAATGTGTGTTGTGCCCCCTGGGGGGACCCACTCTTCACTGTATTAAGGAATACAGGCTGTTAACCACATTATGATGTCACATGATGCACCAGACTCACGTTAAGGCTTATCCAGGCCATTAAAGAGGAGTAAGAAAAAGTTGAACTTTAACTTTTCCTCTTGTGACCTTTTGGTAAATGACTCAACCACACAGACAGAATCCCTTATCTCACAGTCACTGTCTTATCAGCCTGGGTTGCTGTTACAGGTCAGGTTCACATCCTATTGTACTTTCACTTCAAACTGCTGAGCTAACAAGTCAAGAATTTGTCCTCACATATGTTATCCTCTGTTAGAAATCTCTATTTTTCTTAAGCAATTGTTTACTCTGTTGTGATTGTTATCATCATATGTTTGGGAACTGCTGTCATGAGTAATACTTCATTTTTAAATCTTACTACATTACAATACAAATGCATTCTACATCTGTCAATAACAGCAGAGGACTTTCTCCACCTTTTTGTTTTTATACTTTAATATTGCTTTAATTTGTTGTTTTCAAGTATCAAGGGTCTAACACTTGTAAATGTGGGCAATGCATTCAGAACTTAATGTATTTCATTTCAGCAGATTTAACCAGACCATTTACTCTGCCTCCTCCCAGTATTTATTAAAAATAATCAAGTCTTGTTTACCTTGCCAGGTTTCTTCTTCTCACCAATGCTCTCAGCCTCCTCATGCTCCTTGGCCCCCTGTGTCAGGTTGGTGTAATTGGCCAGGCGACTGAGCAGGGAGGACACCTTTGGCCGAGTGTCCATCTCCTCCTGAAGAATGAACACAAAGACGAAGAGTAACGTGGAGGTAGTTACTGCTGGAAAGGTTTACACTTTACTGACATTTTAGTCCAAATATATTTGTAAAATATTATAACAGCTGGTGTCATGGACAACGACTATTTTAATGCAGCAACATGTAAAATTATGAGGACAATGTTTCAAACCTCAAATAAAGCCAAGTTTCTGTCGTAGAAATCATCATCATCCACCCCATGACTGTTGTTGATGTACACACTGGAGATTTTGGAGTTCCCATCACCTGGACACAGACAAAGGCAACATAAGACACACGTGAAGAAACCAGAAAGAAAAGATTTTGCCTTTAACATGTTTCCGTGTGTTTATTTGAGACCATTTAAGGTGATGACAAACTACAGCAGCTTCTCCTGGATCTGTCATTTTTCAAATACCTTCAGCCTGATGCTTGCACAGTAGGTCAAAGGTCACCTGCAATAGTCAGTGTCGACACATGTGGTTAAGACCCAGTTTTTGTGTTGGTATGCATTTTGACAACTGCTACAGCTGGTGACACTGAACTGGGCAAGAGAAAGGGTAAAAGCCCATGTGGTACTACAAGTACCAGCAACTTCTGTGTTTGCTTTTCTTTACGGGCAATATTACCCAAGGCCAAAACTACATGATCAGAAAACTACAAATTTTTTTAAATCCTTTAAGTCATGAGATCCACTGGTATGAGGAATTTTTAAAATACTAGTAAAGAAAAAAAGAGTAGGAATTAATGCTTGACTTGAATACATTTGACATGTACCATAGAGTACTAGCAGCACTCCTTATCCTACCACTACAGACAGGATAAAAAAACATCAGCAGCATGTGGTTGAAGGGTGTTAACTTCCCATCACAGTCGGTCTAAAGTGCAACTGGCATGTCATCAATTTGCTAGTTCATTTTGTTGACCACTGCGGTCTAAAGTGCAACTGGCATGTCATCAGTTTGCTAGTTCATTTTAGTTTGTTTGGTGGGAATAAGATGAATCACTGACCATTCAGAACAATTTGCAAGTTTCTTCCCATATAAATAAAGACGTTTTAGTGTAAATATAGATACACATCAGTGTGTGCAAGCAAGATAGAGCAGTTCACACATTCAAACACAACAGAGACTACGGTCTCTGTGGTGTTTGATCGTTGAACCGGTTCAGTCACTACTTCCTGTTTGCTCTGATTGTCGCTGCTCTGACAGAGTGAACTGGTTCCTGAGAGATCATGCTGAAACCATGTGAAATTGGTCACCCTGTGTTTCCCTTTTTGTTTTTATCATAAGGAAATAAATACTACAATAAATGTGCAGTGAAACACATTTATTTTTAAGAATTTCCAGAAACTTGGATCTGAGGCAAATGAGATTGTACCCTTAGGTCACGCTTCTTATGAAATTGTCTTGGGGCTCTGTGCTTTCCGCTGCTGATGGAAACTAGTAATGTAGGTGTGTATGTTGATTTGTTATGTTGTATGTTCATACTTAGTCTTTACTTTTAGACAAACGCTCCTGGTGACCTGTTTTCACTGATTGGGTGATATTGGTATTCTTGTTATGTCATAAAAATAGATGTGACTTCAGAGTTCTTCTCATGTGTCTTTTGACGCAAAGCCATTGCTCAGCATTTGGTCAGCTATGGACTTCCTTTAGCAATATAAAGATCTCTGTCCTTCCATCAACTGTTCTTCAACATTCTAGAATGTTCTTAACATTTATGTCATCTTCATTTTCCATTCATCCTGACAAGTGAAGTTCTTCTACTCCTTTTGGTTTTAATGGCGATCGGCCATTTTTTGCTTTTCTGTAGTAATTGTCTTTGTATTTTTTTTTTTACAGAGGGAGCTTCAGTGTTTCGTTCAGATCTATCTCTACAAGGACTCTAGTCAAAGGCTTGTCTTCATTCCAGAAGGTCCAAAGATACAAAGTGCAACTTTTTACCAAAATTGAGGGCAGTCAGGGAAGGGTGGTGAAGAATCCAGAAATAAAAGATGACATATATATCAATAATAAAACCTCAAAGCCAAGTTCATATTGTGATGTCATAAAAAGAGATTCATATCAGCAAAGAACATGTTCACATTTACTGGGAACACTTTGGGCAAGTTCCCACACAAAAGGAAGCAAGTGTTCGATTTCATGCTTGTTTCAAGAATGAGGTGAAATGTCCTCCACATTAGTCCCAGGGGACAGACTCACCTCTGGTACCTCATGCTATTTGGTGCAGTCTTTTCTGGGGGAGGGCAGTTTTGGTAAGGTTGCAAAATGCAAAAGGATGGACAACATGAAGACCATAGCCATCAAAATGATGAATCGCAGCTTGTATGTCAACCATTCAAACGCAGAGGTGGCTGCTCTGATGAAAATCAAATCATTTGACCCTGACAAATGTAATATTGTGCGGTGGTACGGGGCGTTCACAGACAGAGGACAGATATGCCTGGAATTTGAGCACCTGGATAAGAATCTGTCAGACTTCATGATGGAAAGGTATCCCCAGCCTTTTTTGCTGGTAGAAATCCGTCCCATCGTTCAGCAAATTGCTAATGCACTCAGTCACTTAAAGGCGGCTGGGATCATTCACGCAGACCTCAAGTTAGAGAATGTGATGCTGGTCGACCATGTAAGGGAACCATTTAAAGTAAAACTTATCGACTTCGGCCTCGCTTTTGAGGTGTCAGCTGCCACACTTGGCTCACACGTCCAGACCCGTCCATATCGGTCTCCGGAGATCATTTTGGGCCTGCCATTTACTGAAGCCATAGACATGTGGTCTTTGGGCTGCATAGCTGCAACAATGTACCTTGGCACTCTATTCTACCCTTGTATGAGTGAATACGACATGTTGAGATTTATTGTGGAGACTCAAGGTCAGCCACCGGACAACATGCTCAATGCTGGGTTTAAAAGCACTTTGTATTTCCAGAAAGTTAACTCTGCCAAATCTGCCTGGAAACTCAAGGCACCGAGGCAGGTCTACAATGAGCTGGGTATTCAGGCAATGGAGACCAGGACACTTAAATTCAAATCTCTTGATGACCTCCTATATACGTGGTGCTTCTGGGCAGAAAATGATACAGCTAAAGTTGCAGAGATGAATGATAGAAGTGCATTTGTGGACATGCTAAAAGGAATGCTCCACCTAGAGGCTACCAAAAGGATAACACCCCAGGCAGTGCTAGAACATCCCTTCATCAGCATGCAGCACATTGCCGGCTTGTACCACCACAGTAACCATGTCAAACTAAGTTTCCATATAATGAGCCAAGTCTCTGACAGTGGGAAAGGTGCCTCAGGGCCACCACAGGTGTCACCATCCAGCACCACAACCATCGAACAGGACAGTGTTCTTCACAACATGGTAAAGCCCCAAAGATCCCACTCACGTCATTTTGTGAAGTTCCATGATGATGGAACGCACATATTGGGGAAAAGGAAAAGAATAGATACTGAAGATGTGCACAAAAAAAGAGCTTGCTGTTCAGACAACAACAACTGTAAGGTCTGGAAGAAAACTGCAGATTCATCCAATTCCATTCCAGTAGGGGGTAAAAGAAAGCTAGAGCATGATCAGGAGGACCTCAATGAAACTGGAAAGTCACACCATGAAAGGAAAAAAGCTAGACAAGACAATGTAGAAAAATCAACCAGATGCAATTGCGATTTACTTAACTATTTCCATGACCAATCTGGTAAAAGGTCTGAAGACAACCAATGGAGGGTCCGAGGAAATCTTGAAGACCTGCCTACCTCTAGGAGTAAATGTTGTAACCATAGCTGCGTTTCACTGGCAAGGAAGCGGAAACATTGTCAAAACTCAGACGACAAGCTGCATCAAGAGACCAAGCAGGCAAAACTATGTAGTCCTGACAGATCTAAAAACAATTTAATTCACACTGGAGGTCATCCACAGGAAGTTAGGCTGAGTGATGAAAACAGAAAGGTCCATAGGACGTCTGCAGACCTGTCCACCCCTAGCTACAGGAGTCAGAACAACAGTCATGTTTCATTAGGGTTCAAGAGGAGACTAGACAATGGTCAAAATGATGATGAACATGACAAGTCACTTCAAGAGTGGAAGAGGTTCAAAGAATGCTTTGAGGAAAGATTCTCCGGAAGCAAGCACCATCAACAACCCAAACCTGAGAGGAGCAGGCCAGCTAAGGAGCACTAAGCGTGTCACAATTTTTCCTTTGGACAGCACCGTAACTCGGACTCAGTCACATGAGGTATAAAACCAAAGGAAATAAGGAATGGGAGAGTGGGATGTCTGCCTTTTGGCATCATTAGAGGTGTATATCCTAATCATAGTCTGTGATTTGACTAGCCTGAATCCAGTGCAGTGAGTTATGTCAGGTGTAAAGAGGCAGAAAGTAACAGAACTCTGCAGAGCAGATTCAAACCCCCAACTGTAATGATAGCATTTCTAAAACCCTACAATCAGCTAGGCAATACAGTCCTGCAGGATCAGGCATCAGTATGATAGTACAGTATCTTCTGGTATCAAAGAATAGCCCAAGTATTGGTTTGGGAGATAGTAGGGTTGCACAATAAATGGAAAATGTACTGTAATTGATAAACCAGTGAAATCATGGATCCTGTACTTTTAGCCAAGGCTGTTTGAATTGGTTGCTTCATGTCTAGTTTTATTTTTTCGTCCAATATATGCAACAACTTCAGTTGTATATAAATAGCTAATTTGCTTAGTTTCCTTATTTACTACTTTTTAATTATTACATTTCTTTAAATGTAAATTTATATTTTTTTATAGCGGAAGAACATTTAAAAGGCTAGATTTTTAGAGTGAACAGGCAAATTAATTAAATTATGCAATATTTTTAATAACTGGACTCAATATGGCATATATTCCATTTGTTATGCAACCCTGGCAGGATTTTTCATGTATCATGTAGCAAAACTAATTCGTAGCCTAATTAAAGAGATTTTGTTCAACACATCTGTCTGTGTGGCTAAATTATAAATACATCTTGTAAGAGGTTTCTTTAGTGATCTGATGACAGAAGCTCAACATTTTGACAAAAGCAAATAATCAACCTAATGGTTACAGTTTGTGAAAGAAGCCCTGGGTCATCATTCTCACTCAACATCGCTGTTGTCAGAAGTACAAAACTCTAAAAAATGTATTAAAATAAAATAAGTGTGTAAAAACACACAAGTGCGCCTTTACTCCAGTACATACAACTATATATGGGCTTAAACAGAGCGCAACTTTTTAGATATAAAATTTTTTAGATTGTATTTTTGCTGCATTTCTGCATTCCATCAGTAGCACCCAGAGTGGGTGATGAATCAAAAATGTTTTAATCAGCTTGGCTACACAATCACAACACCCTGATTGTAGCTCAGTTGGATTAAGTGGCTCCGTTTCTATTTCTGGAAGCTTATTAAACAACATGGGGCATCCTCGCAGTAATGCTGCACTGGCTTTGTGGATCAGATAAAGCTACTAGAGTAACACTGTTTCACAGTTATAACTCTCACACTGAGCCTCTGAATCAGTAAGGCTATTCTTAACATCCTGTGGAAAGCGTAGATGTACTGCTCTCCACATGACAACTGCACAGTCGTGACAATCAGGGGACAATGATAAAGTGTCTCTTCTCTGGCTTCCTGTGGATTCCAACACATTTCTGAGTCAGACAGGACTTTAGAAGGTGAACCAGTGCACTTGTCTAAGCTGAATGCATGTGAAAAGTGTCTGTGTATTAACAGTTAGTAGTAAACTGAACAGCAGGAACTGAGGGATGGGTTTTCTATAGAATCCAAAACAAAATGTTTTTTAATCAATATGTTCTAAATCAGTATATATCGACTTGTGTCTCTTGTATGGTCTGCAATACTACCCACTTTTGAAACCACTTCAAGCACTTCAATTGGAGTATAGCAGTTTATGGGATAGCAGATTTATATGACTGGCCATCTTCCAATAAATTCCACGTCGATTGAAAATAGCAGGCTTTTTATAGCCTCCATCCTTCAAAAACATTCAATTTATAGTCCCAAAGGAAACAAACTAAACTGATAATAATTTCAATAAATAAAAGCCAATTGCTAGAATTAGTTGGCAATTATTTACATCCTAATTGAGTCTAGTGTTTGTGCATTTACTCTACTCTTACTTACTGACATCTTAAACCTGAATATTATTTCTCAGCCTTAGCCTCTCACAACAGACAAGTTACTGTCTTCGTTCCGAATAAACTGACAGATTATGTGAAGGATTAAAACACAATACAGTGATACAGTATGCTGTTATGCAGACAAGTGTGATAAACAGTGATTTTGTCAGCCATAAAAAGTAAATACATCCTTTGAGGTGTGTTCTCACCTTGATCCATGTTGCTGTGGTCTGGCGTTTCGCTCCCTCCTCCTCCTCCTCCTCCTGTAGCAGTGGTGGTCGTCAGGCCTCCTGACGCCTCACTGAGGGGGTCACTGCGATTGACACTCTCTCTAGAGCCAAAACGCACCTGGGGGCCAGAGCGGGAGCTGAGATCCGGCGATGTGTCGGACAGCCCTGGGAGGTCCTCCGCCTTGGTGGGTGTCACTGTGAAGCGCACTGATGCCATGGTCTCACACTTAGAAAGGTAATATGGGAGAGATAAGGGGTTGTAGGAAAAGGCAGATCGCAGGGGCAGAAAGTAGCTAGCTCCTCAACAATGGCTTAAGTTGAATGTGGGCTAGGCTTTTTTCCATTTGATGCTGAGGTGATGGTTGTCTCGACAGTTGGTCCATTCAGAGCAGGAGACCTCCATTGAAGCTAACGTGTTGACAGCCAACAGGCATGTGAAGATAAATGTCTTCTAAACCAAAATGTCTCTGTAATTCTCAGCCCCTACTGAAGACACAAGGACTTAAGTGACAAAAATGTCTTTTGAAGAAATTTCACCTACGCTGGCTAATAACAGCAGCAGAGGCCACAGTAGAGGCATGACAGGAAAAGAAGAAGAAGGGTGGGACAGGAAGAGGGGGGGGGAAACAGAAGTTAGACATGCTTGTGTTTACCAAAGTTTTCTTAACAAATGCAGATAGAAAGAACAAAGGAAAATAAAACATCCTAACTATACATAATACTATTATATTAAAAGTAGAACCACAACAAGAAAATGTACAGGCCACCATAGTTCCCTGGCTTGCATGACAATCTGCATTCCCACTGTGTAGTGTTCAACCAACAGGCTCTAATCAGGCTCATAGTACTTTCATAAACACTGCATCACAACAACAAATTACATTTTATCTATAAAAATGTTATTTTTAATGTATAAAAAATGATCACCAATGTATTCCTTATTCTACCAAGCCCTGCAGCCTCTGCTGCAGCTCAGTAAACAGCTGCTGACTTTTGTCTTAAACCCTCAAACATACTTCATGGGGAAAACAACAGAGACAGGCTCTAACATGTCTGTAAACACAATAAAATGTCAACACAAATGTGGTGAATGGTTTGCAGTGTGGCTTTTCACCATCCCACAAAATGACAGTACCCTAAGCTGAAGGAGGTGTCGAACAATGACACAGCGTGACTGACACAGTGTTGGCCTGTTAGTTGTGTGAAGTCAGTGCTGGACACAACCCACTCCAACGTCTTGGGAAAAAAAAGTGAGAGGGCAGCTGATTGCAGCTGAATCTTTGCTTGGTTCAGAATTTAATTATTAAAAGAAGGGCAGTTCAAACCGGTTGTACTGGTGACTCGCTGCTGCCTGTTCTCTCATTCTCTGCATGCAGGGGCACGGTACACGTTCTTGTTTTTACAAACTGGACTGCATTGCACACTTTGGACCCATCTCCACCAGATCCATTTGAACTATAAGTGCCAAGTTCAATATCTGGTGTTAAGAAAAGGCACTAGAAGTGCCTCCTATACTCTAATTTACAGATCTGTCATGGTATCTGCATATACAGAGCCTGTTCATACTTTCAACGTAACATGTCAGCAGAGATTTGCTATTATTTTCCCAGTCTAATGTTTGTTGGAGGATGTGAAGTTAACATGTAGCAAATGTCATAACATATTAACATTGGATTGCAAGTAACAACACTCATTCTACAGTTGATAAATATTGGGATGATTTTTTTTCCTGTTAGCTGACTCTGGCATATTAATTGCAGTAACCCAAAATCCTGGATTTGTCCACAAAAGGAATAAATAAATAGCTTATAGCAAATGGTGGTGGAAGAGTTTTTTCATTTTAGCTATAATTGAACCTTCTAAATTTTAACATGTGTTGAATTATTTCGCAGTTATATATCAACTGTTTAAAAAATAAAAATAAAATAAATTTGTACTATTATGATCCATATTTAGGAAATTGTTGTGTTAGCAGCAGATATGCTGTTAACAGGCTGCTGCTAGCAAGCGCCAAGAATGTGGTTCCTCTGGGAATCGAACCCAGGACTCTCTGCTCTCTGCTTCCGAGGCATGCGTGGTAAGAGAGAGGTGCTAAGAGGTAGAGTTGTCATAATTTCTCGTCTGGATTATAGCATAAGATCTGAAATAGGTCAATCAGAAGAAATCAGTTGACGTGTGAAAGTGACACTGACCTGACTTTTCACAATTGACTTCAAATGTGTCAAAAATTGACCTGACTTTTCACAATTGACTTCAAGTGTGTCAAAAATGCAGAAGATCCAGAAAGCTGGGGGACATTTACATTTGGTCTTAAAGGAACAGTTTACAAAAAAAAATGCAAAAAGTGAATGACTGAAAACCGCCCACCAGACATCATTAGTCTAGACAAACAAATTCAAAAATAACAACAAAAATAATTTACTTTGGTTGATTTCATCATATTTGTTTTTTACTGCAGACTTTTGCTTTTTTGGTCTAATTACTTGAAGAATACAGCTGTCACAAGACAGGTTATAAAACATCAGACTTTCACTCCCAGTATTTTTTAAAGCACATAATTCATATTGTTATTATCATGGTAGACAATTAGTTTTCTCCAAGCAGTTTCTGCTTATATAAGCTGTTATGGTGCATTTGAAAAACTTATCAGACCTTCCACGAAGAGCAGGACACAAAAATCAGGAATGTGTAGCCTTATCAGGCATAAACACTGTTGAAATCGACAAAGAATTTAGTAGCTTAGACTTGTCAACAAGCTGTTTTAAATCTGGACTCATTTTAACAATCAAACGGCATAAAGACTATATCTATTTAATGAATTGTAACAGTTAATATAAATATATAACTGCTGACTGCAACACATTAAAAAATGTTGAGACATCAGGTTTGCTATCACTTTCTTCAAAATACGTTTTTTAATAATTTAGGAGGCACTTTTTTGCTATATAGAACAGAATGTCCAAAAATGATGTCCAATTCTCCTCCTCTGATCTGATATACAGACATTATAAGTAGTCCAGCACAGACGGTTCTAATTTTTTTTTTTTTTAAGAAAATGTGACCTTGCATTGTTAAAAGTTATAACTGGCTTTCGTTTTTTTCTTACAATGACGTGTGAGTGTTTAGATGCTGCGTGGGGAGCCTGTTCTCTCGAAACTTTTATCCTACTTCAAGTTCCACAACATTTTAAACAATAATTGTTGACAATGTCATTGCTTAACAGTTTTACCGAAAATTCACGAAGTGGTAAGAATTTAGTGATTTGATGTATATCCTCTCTGCTCCAGCTAGTTCTTTCTATATTGTTCTCAATTTTTATTCCAAATTTTCAAACACGTTCTGTAAAATTGCAGTGAATATCCAAGAACGTTCCTTACACATCTTTGTTAGAGTATTTTTGCAGGCATCATTATTTAATTTTTTCGCATTTTAAAAACATAAAAACATAAAATCAGTAATACTTACATACAACATTATACCCTGATGGCAATAATGTCAGTAAAAACAAATTGGCTGATGCTTTCTTGCTAGCTTCCACTCACTTCCCATTCTAGCGTTCCACATTAGTTCTGGCTTAAACCGGTTAAACAGTCTCATACGGTTATTACGAATGCAGCACAAACATCACTGGTATTGCTGTACATTTCGTCAGACGTGGTTTAAATATGATTTTAAACTATTTTAATCAAACAACAGGACTGCTGTACCTTGATGAAACTGACAGCGGCGAAGACGCGTTAAACACCGCGTATAAAAGCAGCAGTGACGCGGGGCAGTTTTGGGGAGACACAAACGGTTACATATGCTTTTTTCGTAAAAGTGTGTCGTTTACATTTTAAAAGAAGACTATTAATGCAATTGGGAAGACGTATAATCGTGAAACATCACTTCCCCTGACAGGTGCAGCACGTTTGAAATTGGGGATGAAGGGGCGGAGGATGTGTCGGATGTTGGCTGGCCGGTTTCGCCCCAGTGCTAACTCTAACTAGCCACGCCGCTCAGCCAAGCTGTCAACTCCGCGGATTACCACACAAAGCCCGCTCAAAACACGCACACGCGTGAACGCACGTAACAATTCTTAAAAAAAAAAAAAAAAGACACAAGCTCTTACCTTGCTAACATTTCCCTTTACAACCGGTTTCCTCGGTCCTGCTGTTTTCACTTACATCTGGAGACGGGGGTCCCCACAAAACCCCCCCAAAAAACCCCCCCCCGGGGAAACCCCGTAAAAATTTTTAAAAAAAAAAAAAAAAGACACAAGCTCTTACCTTGCTAACATTTCCCTTTACAACCGGTTTCCTCGGTCCTGCTGTTTTCACTTACATCTGGAGAGATTTGGCTCCACTCCCAGCAGGGTTTTCTCAGCACATTTCCCAGTGAGTGTATCCAAGAACAGAGCCGACACAAAAACATAAGCGCGCACTTAACTTGTCCTACTCAGCTTGCTGTAGGCCTAATTTAGGAGCATGCGCAATGACATGTCTCTTCTATGCCAGGAGGGAAATGTAGTACAGACTTTATCCGTATAAATTAAAATGCTGTACTTTATGCGATGGTTTTGAAAGTCTTCAAATATTTTTACAACAATGTAAGAAAGTGAAAACTTCAGGATTTTAGCGGTATATAACAACACTAATCTCAACTAGACGAACCCAACGATTTCTATATTTTTAAATGTTTTTGTAGATGATTAATCTTTCAGAAAAACAGATAATGGTACTAGTTATCTCTGTTGCTAAATTAGATATACAAAATTTAAACTATTTTAGCGAACATTTTAACACTACACAACTACTTTGACACTTTTGGATAACAATAATTAATATATGAGACAACTTTCACTAATAGTGAAAGGTGAGAACATTGGAGTTTAAAGCAAATGTTCCAGACATGGTGAGAAACTTTTTTTTAAATCTTTGCAACCCAGAGGTTACAGAAACATTGATCACCTCTGCAGTTTTGGTTTTGTCTCACAAGTGCTGTTTGCACTGCTGATGAAGTACTTTCACAACTGTTTACCTGTCCTAGTTCATGTTAAGAAAAATAGAAATTAACACATAAGGACATGCTCTTCCAAAGATGTTAGATTCAAGAGAACATAGTCACCTTTCTGAGAAGTCAGATCATGTGAACTTCCTCTCAGATCAGTTATTATCGACATATTTAACATGAATTCTTTCATTGTCACTGGAGGTTTCAAACACAGAAATGTTGAGATCTTTAATTATGTTATTATATACTCTTTTCAGAGGTAATACCTGACCATTTTTAACATTTAAACCATGGAAATAGACAAGGATTTAGTCCATCTGGAGGTTTTATTCTACATGAATATAAATTCACAGAAAAAAAAAATGTCACTGACAAACAAATATGCAGTTCTCAAAATGGTGTCTTGCTTCTTTCTTAACAGTCCAATCTCCAGCCATCATAGTCTTGGTCTTATCCATTTCCATATCCCCTTCTCCCAGTCCACTTCATAATCACAGAACAGGCTTTGGTTGTTGTGTAAGCAGCAAGTTGAAACGCTTCTTGATGGTCACCCGATGTCGGGAGAACTTGTCATCTGGGGAGAAGCGCGCTGGGTGGGCGGAGCTAGTGGGTGTCCCATCAGGACCCACCTTCTGTTGGTGACAGTAAGACAATTTAAATGACTTGAGAACTAAACTGTTCCTAAGTTAACATCACAATAAGGTAATAACATTTTTTTGTCATAGTGGTTGCCAGAGCCAGAAAACATGTGGTATCTATGTATTTGTGTTATTTGATTAGGTGTACTGGCAGTTTTAATTCCATGGCCAATAAGCACAATAAAGAACCCACAGTATCAATGGATCCTAAGACTATATTTAATAAGAAGACGAAGTTCTTGTTGCTTTATCATAGGTGTAACCGGTGTGGCTTCAGCGTTGTGCCGTCGTGCTGCTGTCACCAACGCCTTTATTGATATGACGGAATTCATATAGAACAAAATACATTTTCCTGCTGGACACTGCCTGAGCCCCTCTCCCACAAAGTCTGAAGAAAGAGGGAGAGGTTGGGTGTGACTGACTTTTTATATCAAAAATATATACGTCAAGTTTCCGCCCAGGTAGAACAAATAAAACAATTTTGTGAAATTATAACTATATACCTATTAACCTCTGTTACATAGGCAAGACATTAACCAGAGATCAACAGTCAAGTTTCCGCCCAGGTAGAACAAATGTGTCACATGTTCCTAATTAGGTTTAGGTAAAAAAACTGATTAAGGTACTAAAATGTATATTGTTTCACATTGGAGAGGGCAAAAACGTGACAACTGCAGTAAAGTGCAAAATATGTTTCCAAAGTAATAACCTGAGTCTTCTTAGTTAAACTATCAGGATAAAATGTTTTGAAAAGTTGCTTTGTATTATACAGTAATATATGAGTTCTTGCATCTTCTTTCATGTCTAGATACATATAGGCACACGAACACGGAAACATTGTTTTTCGTCTGGCTTATACTTTTACAGTGTAATTCTCTATTGTATAACCAGATCCTTAGCATAATCAAAGACAAGATTTAATAATTTAATAAATTTCGAACAAACTGCGTCTTTGTAATTAGTACATTACTTTGTAATTAGTAATTAGTCTGTTACAAACGTAAACACCACGTTACCTTCAAAGTGTAGACTCTCTCTCCGATCTCGTTCAGGTAAAACTGCAGAAACATCGCGAGAAAATATTTCTCAAGTAACTTGACGAAAAACAAAAGTTTTCAATTTCAAAAACAACTGAGAAATGCGAGTTTCTTGGAAAACTCTTCTCTGAAACTCCACGTGTAGCGTGTTAGCAACGGAATTTCTCCCTCATTCTACGGTATCCGGATATACGCTCTCTCATATCCGGTCACGCAGCCGAACGCGATGCATTCTGGGACGTGGCGTTTTCTAAATCAACCACCGCTTCCGAAACATTTTTTTTAATGTAGTCCCCAAACAAACATTCTTTCAAAATGATGATTTGTCTTGTTTTCAATGACATTCAATTAAAATATCTAAAATATAATATGTTGTCTCTTGTTAGAACCAAAAAGTAGTACACGGTTTGTAATTGTTGCTAATTGTGTCTAAAACAATAATAAAAAGTAATATTCATGATTTTTTTTTTACTTTTGTGGATTTGATTATGGTTTTAAATAATAATTATCATTTTTTGTAAAAAATATTATGATTACATTTTTATTATAAAATGTAAAAGTAATTTAAATTTAACCATTCAATCAGCCTTTTGTCTTTACCCTTTATCTGGTCGGCTTCCATGCCTTTTAGTTATGTTCATTTTTCTTTAATTTCATTTTGCCTTTATAGAATTAATAGGCAAAAGAGATATATGGATGCAGTGAGGCAGAATATGCAGATAGTTGAAGAGGGAGAGAACAGGGATGAGATGAGAGATGGAAATCAATGATTTGCTGCAGCAACCCCTGAAAAGGAAAACAGACAAAGCTGAAAGAAAAAGAAGAGAATTAATAGGCAAACGGAGGAAGAAAAAGGGAGCAAAGAGTACCAGGTAAATAAAAAGCACAGATATACAGTAAAACAAGGGTTGGGGGAAAAGATCACGGTAAAGTGAAAATTTGAAATAATGTACAGTAACAACTTTAAACTGTGTTTCTGTTTAACGACTGTGATGCGTTTTGACTATGATGCGTCACTTGGTGTACTTGTGATTTTATGACATCCCTTAATGTGACTTTTATCAAGTGTTGGCTATTTTGATGGCTGTGGCTGTGAAGATGTTAATGACTTTGATGATATCACTGTCAACACTACATAGTAGAAGTTGTGTTTAAAAACAGAACCAACTATAGATTAAGAAAAGTGGGAAGCAATACAACTTTAATAATGCCAGCTCCACTTAAAAAACCAAAGAAAAGAACAGGAACTTTACACTCTTTTGAAGACATGTCTGTAAGGTCTTCCCTGGTTGCAGAGGTTCACCGAGCCTCAGCAGATCTCAGAACCCTGCTAGGAACACAGTGGGATTCCAACATGTCCCAGCAGCCCCTTCGACATCAGCACTTCCACTCGGGCCTGATGATAAATCCCCCACAACACCAGATCCCACAGCTTCCTGATACTTCCTGTCTATACCCATCACCACAAAACCTCCAGCCCTTACCCCTACCAGCCCCTATCCTGCCTCATTTGAACCCCCTGTTGTCAACCCTAGCAATTAATTCCTATGCCTCTCAAACTCCACTTTACAACGACTGTGCGTTTGTCCAACCCAATGGCTGTGCAGCGGCAGAAAATCGTCACAGACGCAGGTTTTACCCGCACCAAGCACCTGTACATAATGCTTCCTTTACTGGACAGTAAGAAGTACACAACACCAAAATACACTTGACTGTGTAAGAATTAGTGACGTCTAAGGGTGAGAGTGTTGCTTGAAACAAGTCCTCGACTCACCCCACCATAGTACAAACACAACAACGAACTCTAAAGTTCTTTGAAGAATAGAAAGTTTGTACAACCAAAAATAATCTTCCCCTAAAGCAGTTAAAAACCATGTATTTTTCTTGATCGTTTCCCCCAAAATGTTTTTATTGAAAACGTACAATACTTCCAGAATCACAGAAATATAATTTACTTATTTTTCTTTAGTTTATAACATATGCATATAAACACACATAAAAAACAAAAATAACCAAAAACAAAGAAAAAAGAGAGAGAGAAAAAAAGCCCATCAAATCGTGAAGCCACTTTTGGCAAATTATGATTAATTTAAAGGATTAATAAAATAAAATAATCAAATGTGACAGATACTGGGTATATAACAGGCAGGGTCTCATTTACCTGTTATCTTAAAAAAGTAATTCAGTTTGAACCGGTGATACTATGGTACTGTTTGTAGGAAGTCAGAGAAGTCAAGGCTTTGGTTGACTAAATCTATGGTCTCTTTTTGTTCTTGGCACAGTTTCTCATGGCCACCCGCAGAGTCAGCGGGTGAGCAGCAGACTGAGACGTTTCAGTCAGAAGGCCAGAGGTTGAGGCCAAAGAGAAAGTCAAAGGAGAGTAAGGGTAAGATTCAGAAAGAGAGGTGACATCAGCCTTGTAAACCGGGGTTCTTCTGAGCACCTCCAGTTACCAACAGAGCTCATTTTCTTCTTTCAATATTTCAGTTTCTCTAGAAAACAAACATGCAAAATACCCGGAAGACAATACAACGACGACGACACTGAAGGTGTGTAAAACAGTATTCCTGAAAATGTTTTCAATTCATACGCATATCAATAAAATTGGGTTTTAACTTAATTTTTGTACAAAAAGGAGGAAGGGGGAAAGGAGGAAAACAGAGATGAAGAAAACAACGTCCAAACACAGGAAATGCCAGAGCTGGAGAATACATCATTTTGGGAATACCTCAACAAAATCTTCCAAGAAGACGATTTCTTAAAAATGGTGTGCTTTAATAGCTAACAAATTTAATTTTAATTGTAATTTTGTGCAGTGGCGTACCGTGTTTCTCATCTAAGCCTTCAGTGGCGTCCTGCCTGAAAAATGTATATCTTAATGACATCACTGTTACCATAGAAACCATCAATACCATGCAGAAATATGGTATAACGGGTGGTTCTGTCCTAGATAACTCATGCAGCCATAATAACTCCATGACTAAAGCAACAATCCTACGCAGTACAGTTCAGCCACAGCTGCGACATAACATATATCAATAATAACATAATACATTTACAATATTATTAAAAAGACAAAATCATTTTACTCACCAAAACTTCAAATTAGTTGTTCATAACATTCATCCTTCTCTGTTTTCTTTCAGGAAGAGTTCAATTCCTCTGTTGTACAGATTCTCTGTACGATCTAGTTCTAACAACAAGTCTGTTTTTATCTCCGTCCCCACTAATGCTGAAAGTCCAGTCTGGCCTGTTGTATCTATAGAATAAGGTTTTTAATCCCTTCAGACCTAGAACGTTGTCTCGACAGAAGAAGTAAATGCAGAGAAAACTTTATTTTATAAGATGCTGGATGGTGATTATAATAAATCTTTAAAAATATGTCACCAGCAGGTGAGGCTTTGATGGTACGCCACTGCTTAAGTGACCAGGCATTTGCATGTTTTATTCTACATCCCTTTATTTTGATACCATAAGAAGTCTGTTCAGACACGTGACTTCTCTTGTACCATGTGTCTGTATATAAAGAATATAATTCCAGTGACCCTCCACTCAGAGAAAGTCCATGATGGACCCTGGCTTTAAAAACCAGTGCTCCAGTCTAATTAAAATGCGGTACCACTTTGTGACCTGATGACGTGTCCCACTCATGTCGCACTTAGCTGGAGCCGGAGGAGACTACGGAGACGTCACATACTCTCATTTGTGGATGGGATTCAGACTCTGAGCCCTTTGACCTTTTGCCACTGATTGACGCAAGAGAAGAGGTAATATTTGGGTATCAAAAAAATCAGGAAAGTTTATTTTATTTGTTTCCTTGGGAGCTTGTGGCTCACAGAAAAGCAAATGATGCCAATGTTAACTTCCTTCAATTGGTTTTCAGCTCTTTGACATAACCAGAATGGAAGAGTTAGAAGAACAGGAGGTTGATGACACAGCTGTAGGACTGGAAAATGGATGTGAACTGGAGGACAAAAGGGAACAAGAAACCAGTAAGTCAGGTCCTTACACCAAACCTGAGACCGAAATGCATCAAGACAACATCATGACGGAAATTGCAATCCAGAAAATTTGCCAGTCAGTGTTGGAGAGAATGGAGCTCTTGCTTACACCTGAAAAGACAGTGCAGGACACACAAGAAGTGAATGAGCGTTTGTGTGAGGGTTCGGAATTAAGTCTTAATGTAAAGAGTTCTGGTGACCAAAATGAGGTGGACAATGATCTACCTTCAAACAAACACAGCAAAAATATAGTTTCCAGAATCAACAGTCCAGTTTGTGCAGCTGAACCAGAAACTCCAACCACATGGACTGAAGAGAAAGTTTTAGAAGAACTAGCATTGGGTGACAGTGGAAAAACAGAACATCTGTTAAAGAACCAAGTCAAACAAGACACCGACGATTCCATTTGTTCCAACAAATCTGAGGAAGCTGACGATAACTGTAAGACTAATCCAACAAAGACAAAGGATGACGAAGCACGAGAGAGTGAAACTGGACCGAATGAAAAGGCAATAAATGAGCTGAAAGAAGATCATCTTCAATCATCTGATCTAGACCACAATGATCTGAACAGTCCAAACACGTATGATCAAGATCAGCAGACGTCTGCGGAGGTGACTGTAAATCAGTCTGAAACAGAGTTGGAAATCTCTGAAAGCCTCACAAAGAAAAGGAAGTTGGAATCAAAAAGTGCCAAAGACTTGACTGAGGAAGATAAAGATTCTAAGGATGAGGAAGAAACTCTAGAGACCAGTTCGCTCAACACAAGGACTAGATCAAAGGCTGATATGACTCCGAGTTCATCCACTTTGACTGCAGGAGAAACAGTCAGAGGCAAAAGAAAGGCAAATAAAAACCCAGAAGAGAAAAATGAAACTGAAGTCACAAGAACAAGAGGAAAACAACCAGGTTTTCTTAATAGGAAACAATGGAAAGAATCTGCTCGTAATAGTCAGCATCAAGGCCATGAGCCTAAAGAAAAGGTATCAAAAACACTGAGAAGAAGGAAGAAAACGGACAAATAACCCATATTTTATCAAATAATTCACATTTTATTTTCAGTTTTCCATTGGACGTAAGAACAATTTATTTGAGAATAAACTGGTTTCTTTAAAAAAACAAAACCCTTCCCATAAAAAATAAACTATAGAAAAACTTTTAACAAAACTTTTTTTTATAAATAGTCATAAAACTCACACTTGTAAACATATTTATACAAGACATTCACAGAATATGGAAATAAAATTCAATACAATACTGCTGTCACAGAGTCTGATGTTAATGTGCTCATGTGCTGCAGCGTCATGGAACAAAGAAGTATCTGATGGAAAGTAGTCAATGGAACTTTTTGCTGTGGTGCAGGGAACCATTGCTGTCGTGCACGCTTCTGTTGTGGACATTTCCGTGGTGCAAATTTCCGTTGTTATTTAGGGTATTGCCGTTGGCCAACGAGGTGTAGGGCAGGGGAGACCACGTCTCCGGCTGCAGGTACTCATTCCACAGCCTCTGATAGGTGGGATGGTCTGTCAGCACTCTGAGCAGATCATCTGTAGAAACAAAAAGATTTGAATGTTTTAGCCACTTCTTTTTACAAATAATACAATCCAATGTGCTATTTTAATACTGCACAATATTGCAGTATTATGATGATTTATATTTTACACTTATTTTACAAATGAAATGCCATTGAAATCCCTATAGTCAAACCATTCAGACCAGGGAACCACTGGTTCCTAATTTGGGAAACCTAATTGTAAACAAGTCACTGAGGCTAATGTCATTAGTGTTGCATGTCTGTTTGTAGGATTGTAAGAGCATTAATGTTGATGTAACTTTTTATCATATTGGCTCCTGAAATAATGTTCAAGTTCAGTGGTTTGTGAACAGTGAGCCCAGGAACTCACTTTCAGTGCAGGGCGAGGCCTCCTTGTAGAGATCAGCAGTACTGTGCTGAGGAAAGCCAAGCAGCGCCCCCATCAGGCCGGACAGCTCTTCAGCCGCCAGGCTGCCTTTGTTCTCCTTGTCAAACATCTGGAACACACAAAGAAATGAATGAACTTAAAAATCGGCAGCAGATCCAACATATTTATTCTTCTGGTTTATTCAATCTTACAGAGTGAAGTATTTGAAGTATTGATATTAAATGTGCATTTGTGTGGCAATATTTGTGTGATTTAAAAAAGTAAAGATTTAAAGACTGTTGGATAATACACCACAGGATCTGTATTGACGTGCCCAAATACGTGCTTATATTTTAATAGTCAAATCTAGTTTAGAGACCTAATGAAACAAACATAACTCCTTTACAGCCTCATACCATTTGAAATGATCAGATATGAAAAGTTGGAGAACTCACACTGAAAGCAGAGTGAAGCATTGACTTGAAGCTGACAAATCCTGAGACTGCAGCGATGCTCAGATACAACTGTCGGATGTTCACACTCTCATCCTGAGGACAGCACAGAACATTAGTACATCTTCCTAAGATGTTGTCTTATGGTAATTTCCTTTTGTCACACTTGGTACATGGCATCTTACAATATAAAATATAATTTTTAAAAAACCTCCACATAAAACTCATCAAATTTGAGATGAAGTGCTTTGGAGTTTGCAACAATTATAGTGTTGACAAACTCCACATAAAAATAACTAAGTGAAGACAGCGCCCTCTAGTGTGCTGTGTAAAAACCTACCTTGGAATAGAGAGCACACAGCTCGACTGCCATCTCTCTGTCCTTCAGTCCGAGCAGAGTTGCTAGTTCCTCGGCACAGACCTTTGACCCCTGAACTTCAGACTGGCACCTGTCACTCATTCGCTCCAGAGTTGCTTCCACGTCTGGTGTCTGCAGACTGATACACGATGAGAGGGAGTAGAGTGAAGAATCTGCAAGAGTGTGAGGACGACAAATAGAGCGGGGACAGTTGTCTGGTCTTACCCAGCTTTCTGCAGCAGTGACAGAGTTGCCCTGGCAGGAGACTCCAGTGGGAGAGAGAGTCCTCCCAGTTTACTGACAGGAACTCCTCCCTCCATCACATAATCAGTAGCTGGGACTCCCAGCGCCCTGTGGGAGACGAGAAGTTACATTTTATTACTGTTGTAATACAGTTTTCCCAAATATTCTTAACAATAAAGTTGAAACCTTACTTTGCCATGAGTGCCTGGACGTTGTCTGCGTACAGACCTGGGTTTTTCTTCTCCTCCTCTGAAGGGTTGTAGACTGGCAAATACTAAAGAAAAAAACAAACAAACAAAAAGACAGAAATCTATTTACTTAAGAAAAAATGCATGTACATACATGCTTTTATGAATGTTCTTACCCTTTTTGGAAATCATTAAAAACTGCAGTTTCATATTTTTCCTCCTTGTGAAAGGTTGTGTAGTCACATTTCTAAAGCTCCTTTGGTGAAGTAGTCACTTTCCATTTAAAGTCCTACAAGGCTGAAGTGTAAACTAACACTTCAGATCATCTTCGTCAGAGGTCACCAATGTGGTGCCCAGGGGGCAACCTGGTAGCCCCCATGGACTACCTAATGTGCCTATGGGTCATGTTCTAAAATAAAACTAGTCAACAAGAGGGTCAAAAATTGTTACTGTTTAAATCAGTTCCACTGGCAATGATATTCAAATGGGTGCAATGGTGATGCTAAGAATGTCTACTATTGTATGTCCTAGAACTTATTATTATTCAATTGTTCAGGAAGTCTGTATCAACAGGGCTCTTTGTATTACTGAGTGTCCTTGAAGTGACTCTCAGTTTCAAAAAGGTTGATGACCCTTACTGAGTCATCACCATAAGGAAGCTTCGTCACCTAACACTGACACAGGAGGCGGAATAAACAAACGACAGCCTTTACACCATAAGCACAAAAAAAAGAACATAGCTCCGAAGAATTCTGACATTCATTTGTTGAAAAAGATAGAAACATTAGATTATCTGAAATCCTACAATCAGAAGCATTTGACAAACAAGTTGTTGTTGTTTCCTCTTCAGTAAAAGAAAAAACAAAACATTACACCAACATCAGAAAAGACAGAGTAATTTAAAGAATCGAGCAGAGCTGGAATGATTTGACTAGAACTGTGTGTACTCAGAGTAGAAATTTAAAGAAAATAGAAGGTAAGAGAAATATCTAGGCATACATTGACCACACCCTTCATAACTCCTGAATGAGATCAATGGCATCCACCTGTTACTCCAGTCAGTGATGACAGAGAGCAGCCAGGTGAGTTTTTTTCCAGCAGACAGACAGACAGACACACACACACACACACACACACACACAGTTGTAAAAGGTGTAATCATACCTCTACTGTTGTGTTGGTGTAAAACTGAGACGTCGTGTGCCACAGAGCCTCGTACCTTGAACAAAGACATCAAGTTTATTGTCTACATAAAAAACTAATTAATATAAATGTGTCAGTTGAGATGACACATATGCTCCGAGTGCAGCATCCATACCAACATCTGTACTGTCTGTATGTAAAATACATGACTGTTCATACAGGAAGTATACACAAGGACAAAAATATAGCTGTCGTGTTTTTCGCCAGGTTACACCACAATTATAATGTGTACAGGTTTGAACACTGAAGCAATTCTAGACTCTACATCTGTGCAGCCTTGCAGTTCCAAGATTAAAAAATTAATTAATTAATTAATTAAAAAATAAATAAATATATATATATATATAAAAACAAACAAAAAAAAAAACACAAAAACTTACCAGGCTGTTCCTTTGTACGTCCAGCGAACAGTATCCTGATGAAGAGTCATAAACACACCATTGTCAAACAGTGGACACAATAAAAAGAGACGCACACAAAAACAGTCTTTCTTAACAGTATCAGCCAGGGCCGAGACAGGGAATACATTTACCGTAATTCTTTATTGCAGCCATTAGATTAGACTGAACTTTATAGATCCCACACTGATAGAATTGTTGAAATGTGTGTAATACTGCTCACACTCCCCTGTCAACACACCCTGACAGGAATGAGTGAGTAAACACTGGTGTGCAGTGTCACAGTCAGGAAGGAGGTATGTGACAAGGTGACGGAGAAAGGTAAAAAGAGAAAAAAAAGAAAGAGAAAAGACCAAACATCTGTTCCCATTCAAAACTATCACTTTAAAGGCCTCTTAGGCAGCCTCTGAAAAAAAAACTACTTTTGTAAACAAAGCGTATCTATATATCAGAGTCTTATCAATGACAGTCATCACCTTTGCTGATGTAGGAGCCTTTTGTGATTACAATTTGAACATGACACACCTCTGTATAACTACAGAATTTTAGTCAAAGTCAAACTTCAAAAATGGCCATAAATCTGAATGGACTTCATATAAGTGTTGACTTATCCCTTCACTATGTTCCTATGATGAGGAAATAGCTGTTGTGTGCATCAGTGACTCAGGCAGTCACTCCTGTTGTTGTTTTTTCTTTCCACTCACCAGTTTGTTGGGGTAACGCAACAGAACAGGTTGGACTGGGACTCCAGCGAGGAAGGCACCTAATGATAGGAGACAGAGAAAAAGTGTCAAAGACACAGAAGGTAAGAAGTAAATGAAAAAAATAAATGCTTGAAAAAAAACTCCCAAAAAAACATTTGTTTTGACCACAGTTCACTCCTTCATATCTAAAAGGAGATGAACATGTTTTTTAATGTGCACAGTGTCAGTATAATACTTCAGACATGGGCTGATAAAACCTGTAATACTGATAAGAGATCTATGTAAAAAGACACATTTGGCATCCTCTCGTTTCATTGACTGAATTGATCTGAAAACCTTTTCAGCTGCAAATTTGCTTGCGATATTTTGTACGTCATTCACACCTACAGTCAACTAAGAAGATAAATTGATTGTATGCCATTGTTTGTGGTTTAAAATGGTTGAATGTGTGCTCATGTTAGAAATACACAGCCATAAAGATCAGACATAAAATGTCATGACTTTCAGATGGTAAAAACTCACCAGGCTTGAATTTGATGAGAGCCTGTCCATTGGTTGTCGTCCCCTCTGGAAACATCAGCATCTAGACCAATATGTAGTACAAAATACATTCTAATTATGAATTAAAATTCAATGAAAATTATAGGTATGGGCATTTACATTGTATGCCCCCCAGACGCCTGCTGCCCCCAGAGGTGCTCGGGTCGTGTCCCACTAGGAGGAGACCCAGAGGAAGTCCCAGGACATGCTATGTTGCTTGGCTGGCCTGGGAACGCCTCGGGATCCCCTCAGGAGAGCTGTAGGAAGTGTCTGGGTGTCCCTGCTCTGACAGTTACCCCTGTGACCCGGCCCCGATAAGCGAACGATGATGGATAAATAAATGCACATTTTGGAAGCGTGGCGGAGGTTAGCGCAAAGCTGCAAAAGGGAGCACGCAGGAGTGGCGACACAGTGAACAGAGGAGCGCATATTGGCTAAGACAGACGGACCGTATATGACACAGCACAGGATCGCACATTATTATAAAGAAAAATAAGGGTTGTTAACTGTCATCTGTGTCAGCATCTTCGTTTGGGCTTAGTTACAGAAGTCTCACAATCGTCCTGATGGCGCTGATACCCAGCCCGGCTGACATGTCCGCTGTGCAACCCAGTGTTATTTCCTGTTTTCGTGGTCTAACAGAGTTTTAAACTGCAGAGTCACAGCTTGTTTAAGCCTCTGTACCTGTGGCCAGTAGCCATTGGAGGTCAGCCTCTCATTGAGCTGTGTGGCAGCCTTTTTCCTTGACTCTGGATCCTTCCTGCTCACTAGCACCGACTGGTTATACTCCAGCAAAGCTGAGTGTAAGAAGAGAAAAAAATAAGAATTAAACCAAACCAGGATTAAACAGTCAAGAAAGCTAAACAGGAAGCAGTGGCCTCAAGTGGTAGCATAAGGAGGGAGCCAGTTATTTTTCTTTGGACTTCCTTGCATTCCTTCATTTTCACTGGACTAATTTGTAACGTGGAATGTGTCTTCAAAGTAAGTAACAAGCAGTTGAGTTAAAAAAAAAAAAAAATCCATAAATGTATAAAAAACATTAGGTCAACTTGACTAGAGCTTCCACCATACATTTCAGAAAGCAACACAACAACCTCAACAAAAAAAAAACACAAATCACAGAAACCTCAATAAAGAGATCACTATCACAACCCAATGGTAACCATGTGGACTCTTTCCTATGAACTATGCAAATCCAGAACAGACACAGGTTATCTGATTAAACCCTAAGACAGGCTACAGTGTTGCTGTCCCTGACCCTGCATAAAGTATACAAATCATTGGGTTTATTTGGTTGATGTTTACCAGTACAGTGAACAAAGTCATGAAATTACATCAAATTCTGTCTGTGTACAGTAAGTTCTTAGTCATCCGGGTTATTTCATGCCAAGATTAGAAGTCGGAAACTGGGCTGGTTTCAATAAGATGTTTTTAAAGGAGAAAAAGATAATTTAAGGAACGACTCTCAACACATGTCTTCTACACCTGTTTGTTGTCAGTGACGAGGGTGAACTTAAGGAGGGGCAAAAAAAAACCATCAGGTAAATCAAGTTACCACACTGCATGCAAAACTTGAAAAGGTGACAATATTAAAAATAACTTTTTAAAATTTTGAAACCGTTGTCTTCTTATATAAAAAAATCACAGTCATTTTGCAACTGACAGCTTTCACATTTGTCATCATTCAACTGCAACCAGACCGATCAGTCAAGCTGTCAATTCAGTATCATCTTATTCACACTCATCTGCTGGGTATTTTTTTAAGGTTTGAAGGTTCATTATTTAATCATGACTCTGTTTCATCTCTACAACCAAGCCCAGATCGGACTATACACCATACCCTAGTATAATTGCTTTGTTTAGGTTTCTCTAAAATTTAGATTAAGATTGAGATTTTGAACTTCTCAGAATTTAAAAAAAAAAGTTTTTTTAAGCAAGAAAAAACAAATTGTCCTCAAACAAATTAGAGCAGTTGATTAAAACAAAGCTACACAAACGTGTACCTGAGATTACAGGCTTTTTCTACATCTCTTAATTCAACTAACATCGTCATTTCACTTCCTCACCTCCAATGACTGGTATGTTGCTGTTCTCTGAGCGGGAGACCACGGTGGGGTGCTGTGTTGGAAGAAGAACTAACATGTCCAGAAAGCTGCTGTGAGGTGCAACAACCAGCACTGGCGCCTCCTTCAAGTCAGCCCTGCGGCCTTTGACCTTCACCCACAGGAATCCCAGGGAAAAAAATACAGCTCTACTAAGAAGCCAGACTATGGGGTGTAAGAGCCAGTAGCGCCACCCTCTGACGGGTCGGGAACACTCCTCCTGAGACAGGCCAGCCAGTCTTAGTCGCGCCAAAGGCCAGGTGATGAGGAAAAGTAAAGTTGTCAGTGTGACGCGGAGAGGGAAGAGGATGCTGCCCAAGATGATTCCCTGTAGAGGAGTACAAGCACAAACCTCAGGATCGCCACCTGCCAACTCTAAAAGCTCTTTCATTTTTAACGACTTCCAGGCATCAATTTTAAACGTGCAGATTACTTTCTACACATTAATGTATCGTTGTATAGTGTTTTTGAAGAGAGGATGCAGACCAAGTACTTTTAGGATTGCAACTTCCTGCAGTGTAAACAGCAGCAGTACACACTTGTCTTTTCCCTGCCTCCCTCAGTTGTTTCTTATGGGTTTATCTCAATGAACAAACCTCTGTGTAAGGAAAGCAGTTCAGCAGTGTCTCCATGAGTGGAAAACCTAATCAATTTCTATGGACATTGTCGTGAGGAGGTGCACAAAATCCAACTGCTTGAGATAGATATAATTTTTTTTTTAATCACAGATGAAAACTGTCTTCCTTCCTTTAGTGACACCCATATAGAAATAATATTATTTTTAATGTCATTGTTACCATGTATGAGGCAATGACAACAGATTATCATTAGTATTTACCATTATCCTGATGAGATACCCAACCCCAGTAAATTGGTCAATGCAAATATTTGTTTTACTCATTCTGCATTTCAGCATTCCATATTCCAACTAAATGGAAACCTCTGGATGCAAGCATAATACAAGGCTTTATAGTAATTTAGATCCTAAAATATCAAGCACTAAAAATGTACAGTAGATGTAAACATTGTACAAAAACATAACATAAATGAATGTTACAACCCCCATTACAAAAAAGAAAACCTTTATTTTCTTAGTTAATAAAAATGCTGGGATGTTTCAACAGGACTGGATAAAGAGACCATTGTTGAGGTCAAAGTTCCTACGGTCAAATATTGGACAAA
>NC_024307.1:20738260-20779053 GCF_000523025.1 Cynoglossus semilaevis
CTCTTCACTAATACAGTCACTATAAAGTCAAATCGTATTGCTTTTCAAAATACCTGCATGAAGTTACATTAGGAAAACTTTTTTCCTGTGTCTAAATCATGTCAAATACTAAAATGATTTTCATCATTCATAATCTTAAGGATAAGGATAGACTTATATTTAGTTAAATAGAATATTGGCTCATGAGAGGCTTACTTTTCAGCTAAACTGATTGATGAATTGCTCAATCAAATGCTTGAAATTCTGAGATTTTAAGAAGTCAGCATTTAGGAGAAACCAACTCCTCCCAAGTCAAATTACTGCCTAATTGGTTTCAGATAGCCGATTTTAGAGGCTAATTGAAGCCATTCAAGATAGCAGGTCACTCAAGTGTCAAATGTTGCAGCACCATCTCCGATTTCTGGCTTTGTCAGGGTTGTCGAAAGAAAACATCCTTTCCATTTGTTTATTTGAACCAAATCTACGAGAAGAGTGAGGAGATGGATTTACAACCACACAATGTTGGCAAACAATGTTGTAATTACATTTGAACTACTTTTATGAGGTGATATTTCTAATATATAAAACTATACTTTTCGACCAGTTATTACCTGTGATTGGAGATAATTGATTCCAGTCAGTAACCCTAATACAAGATCAAATATCACACGTTTCAATGACTGTCTAGATTTAACCAACAGTAAGTTACTCCTAGTTTAAGCCTCATTATGTACTCAAACAATTCATGTTACAACATAACCGTTTATAAATGTCCTGTTGTTGGAGTCGATATTAGAAACTTGAGTTACACAGAGATCGTGATAATAATTTTAATGGTGCCATACAACACAGTTCATCATGGCAGTGAGATGCTAACTAGCTTTAAATGCCAATTGACATGGTAATGATTTGGAAATTTACCAAAACAGTAAAAAACAACTCAATATTTTATCCAATTTTTTTAAAAACTTCCTGATCAACGGTTACAGTCGTGTCAGTGAAACAGATTTGGTTTTAGGCGAAGTTTAAATTGAAGTCGGACGGTTACCCTGATTCTCTCCACTCTGTTCAGCTTCACTTGGTGGACAAACGGATGTGGATATTCCTGCCGGGGTGACTGACCGCCGTTCTCCTCCATGACGACGACTTTCTCGGATTTTTTTAAGTAAAAGAACAAACAATACAAAAACAAAAACAAACAACCAACTCCAAGTCAAACACAAAAATGTGTTTAAAAAGGCCCTACTCTTTTACTTACGGATACTGCCGCTGCATTAACAACGGGTTAAACGGCTCGGCTTAAACGCAATGTATTTTCAAATGATGTTGCATTAAAAGAAAAAAGGTAAAAAGAAAAAAATAAAGATGAACTAAAAGTCACCCTCCCGTCCTTCACATGGCAAAACACACTCTGAGGAGTGTGAACGCCCATCCTCTCTTTGTAGCCTCCTCCTGCTCACCTGTCCCGCCCCTTTCACGCCTCCATACCCTGCCCAACAAGCGCGACTGTGGGCCGAGTCTGGCGGGTCAAACCGGTCTATGCCGGAGGAGATGAAGTGGTCCATCGAAGACTAGTTGTACCAGAAACCATAAATAAGAATAAAACGTATGTCATTGAGATGCTTCCTATTGAAATACTGCGTTAGTATCACCTTTGGACTTTCCGTCTTTCCTTCCTTGTCTTTCTATCCTTACATATTGTTTTCTATTTTCCTTTTTAAATCTTGGTCTAACTGCAGCGTCATGTTTAAACATATTAAACATATGTGTTGAGTTGACAGTAGCATCAGTATTACGGAGCCCCTCTAGGGACATATGGCGGGAAATAAATAATTATATTGTCTGCATTGTATATTGTCTGTTTGTTTCTCAGGCGTTAGCTTTAATAAATCAAAAACGAAAAAAACCCTTACTAACACATTTATTAGATAAGAAAAAAAAAATTCTTCAACACTTTTTATACAGTTGATCCATGACAAACCAAAAGCTGTGTAATCTTACTGGCCTCTGACCTACAGTTTTCAGACGCTATTGTTCTGGGAGCAGGGTGTTGCTGCAGATATCACATTTGACACAACACCCCACACACCCACAGGTTGAATATTTAGCACACTGAAGGACATTCAGTCTCTTTTACACTTTTATAGATAAAAAAGATTTTAAATGTAATTTAATGTATTTTTTGCCCAAACATTCTTTTCTTTGGTAACATGATATTCAAATAAATATGTATTTCAACAATTTAAAAAAATATCATTGTAGTGTGAGGCACAAAATATTATGAAGATTTCAAACAACAAGTCCTAAAGTGTTCCCTAAATCCCAGCTGTAACCACTGGAATAAATAGTTATAAAGAAGAGAGTTCAGTTTCAGTCTAAGTTCCCCTTTACCCCCCACCTTTCCCCAACACACACACCCATAAACTGAAGCAGTCTGACTCATCAAAATAGCAAGGTTTGGTTCAGGAGACACAGCTGATCCTAACTGTGCTGTTAAAATGTTACGTTAAAACAACTTAACCAGCAGCAGATGTCCTATAAGAGATTCATTTAGCTCAGGCTCACCACTCACATATTTTCTTTTAAATAATTTTGATTTACATAGAACAGTTTTGTTTGCAATTGTTATGCATGGGAGCAACCAGTGTTTGTCAATAGAAATCAGACGTTTAAAAAACAATTATCAACATCATTTCAAATGATCTAATAAGGTTTTATTTAATAGAACATTTCATAGAGCACATCAGTATAAATTAAACCATAAGTACATGAAACCAAACGACATGATAAAAATCCTTGTGAAAATGAAGCCTTTTACTATTAACTAACTATTAATTAGATGAGAGGTAAAGAAGATAAATGTCTGGGCTCTAATCTTTTTCTTTTACAGTTTTAGTTGCAAAGTTCTGTTAATTATGAAAATTGCTCCAGAATCTGCTGATGTGTTAGAGAACCTTAGAAATGTATTAATGAAATCACAGCAGACATAAAGCCATGAAGTTGTGGCTTAAATGCTAATAATTTTCATTTCATTGTAAAGTTTGTTTTAAAAAAAGCAGCTATGAGAACAAGGATGTTTTAAATGAACAGATAAAGTATATAACAAACCTCTGGAAATATTGAAATCCTTTAAGTGAAGTTGAATCATGCTCTGAGACAGAGTTGGACACAAACAACTTAGCTTCACTGTGCTTCAAGAAAGGCTTAGTCAAAATTTATTTTTGTGCCTAAACGTGTAAACATCTTTATTTAATTTTAACTCATTAACACAAACCTAACAAATCAGCCAGCGGTAGACCAGCAGTTCTTGCGTCGCCTGGAGCTTAGAATGTAAAAAAAATGATCGCAACGTGATTTGGTGAAGGCTGGACTTTCTGGTTGAATCACAGACTCTATCCCCGTACTTCATAGATCCACATTTTTAAAAAGTAAGCTAACTATATTTTTGATGACCAAAAAAAAATCCTCTTCACAAAACCATCCCTCCTCCCATGATCTCCATCCTCTGTAGAAAAGACAGAAAAACATAAACAGTTAACTTTACATACCTGTTCTTTACTACATATGTATATATCAATATATTTTTGGCTCTGCATGTCTTTTATAGTACAGTTTGATTTTGATTTTGTGTGTGTGTATATATGCATGCATCACAACTGAAGTAAACTTTGGGAATAAACTAGTTTACCTAGTAAACTCCCCTATAAACACAAGCCTGTTCTGTCCCCCTGTGTGTAAAAGTGAAAACAAACCAGATTGAAGGTTTCATGAAACCCAGAACATTCAGTTTAGAGGTTTCAGTTTCAGTTTCGAATGACAGTTAACCATTGGCTAAGCAGTGGCCACTGCTCATAAAAAGTCAGTCAAGTTAAGTGTGTTTCTTTACTGAGGGTGTTCAGCAGAGTTCCTTTTACCTGAGGTGGTTCTATGAATGCCAGCCAATCAGACGAGTGTGTGGGCAGTAGTCCCATCGATTGACACTTGTATATTGCTAACGCTGAGCCCAGCAGGTTTCCAACCAAATAGACAAGACCCTGGAGCCACTGCTGACTGGAGCTCTCCAACAGCTTAAAGGCTTGGATACAAGATGAACATCGACAAATAAGAAACATGAGGAAATTCTACTCAAGAACATTAAACAAAAAATTTCATGTCAAGAAACTCTGTCTATTTGTTGTGGTGGTAACATGTATAAGCCAAGGTTGTCGTACCATTTTTTCATGCCATTATTCTTCATACTATATTGAGTTAATGTGGTACCAAGGCTCCATTGCAGTATTCAAAAATACTTCAGAAACACTGACCATTATACCATTAAGTTGACTGTAAAAGAAAATCACTCACTGGCGGACATGGACATGAGTGCCTGGATGGGCCTCCAGGCCATCATACAGACCATCATGATGGGAAAGATGGAGATGGTGTTTCCAGACATGTACATGATGAACAAGTTCATGGGGATCTGCTTCAAAGGACCGAGGGCTACGTCCCAGCAACGCTGTTTAAAACAGACCATCGTGTTGGTGGTGGGTATTCAACTAAATCTCTAAAGAATGTCATATTAGGACTTAAAATGAAACTCTGTCTTTCCTCACCTTCTCCACCAGGTTCTTGTCCGTTTCTTGAATGCTGGTGTCTGGGACTGGTTTCTCAGAGTAGCCGATGGGGTAAACAACATCGCCTTGGCCGCCCTGACGCTCACTACGACTCCTGCAAAGCAAGCGATAAAGGGATGACTCCTGTTTTTATATTGTGGTGCAGTACAGGTGCTAAGTAGCAGCCTGAGAAAATGGCTGTGTTTTTATCCAAGAATAAACAATGTTTTGTTAAAGTCTAAAAAAAGTCTCCAGCTCTGGTTTGCCACTTCACTGACTCAGACCATTCATTTATAGGCCAAGATAAATGAACGAGGATTACACGATCATTATCATTGAAGGTCAAGTTTGATTCGTCCAGCCCAAAGTCACAAAACAGCAGCTTACAATTTATGCTAACAATACATAATAGAACAGACACTGAGCACACAATTTGGCAACACTGTGGAGGAAAAACTCCTACCTGTGACAACAAAAAGAAAAAAGGGAAAATGGATAGAAAGCAGAGGGGAGATATAAAGAGAGGGAGAGAAAGAAAGAGCAGGTACAACACTTTCATCTAGTGTTGGTACAGTCACACAAGTTATTAAAGTGCGAACAGTACTAAAGTAAGAAAACCTTTATCTTTTATGTTACATGTAGACATAGATAAGCTGAGTTTGAATTTATTAATTATCAATAACCATAAGATTAATGACAGCACTCTGTTCACCTTGTGTTTCCTACGCTCAGCTCCAGTGCCCACTTCAGCCTCCGGGCGCCAGCTCCTCCTCTTGTGGACAAAGCTCCACCACCTCCTTGCCCCCCTGGAGACGCCATGACCACTGACTTCACTGATGGACTTCAGAGACAAAAAGTAACCTGCAAAGAATAACAATGGTTAATAATAATACATTTTATTTCATAGGCACCTTATTGTCACCCGAGGACACCTTACAATGAATACAAAGATAACAATACAACAATAAAAACAATAAAACTATAAGAACAGGTTCAAATACAACAGTGGAATTGAGGATGAGTTTTGAGTGTGGCCTTGGGTTAAAAAGAAAAGAAAACAATATGACAAAGACATATTGTATTTCACCGTCTAATATACGTTATAATTGTAATACTGACCAAATCAAAAAGGTAATTGACTGCAAACTAATCTTCAGTAACCACTATAATGTCAGTGTGACTGATGACCCCTGAGCCACATAGAATAAGATAAGATTATAAGGTTAAGATACCCTTATAATCAAAACTCACATAGAAACCATGTATACAGAATAACATTACTAGTGGGGTTTAATCTAAATCTCAATGTATGACATAAATTAAATGTCTTAATCAAAACAACCTATCTTACGGTAAATAGTTTAATTTATATAACATCTCAATATATTTTATTTAAGCTAACAATTAATCAGATAATTCCCGTCTAAGATAGAAATGCATACAACGTATTTAGGGAAACGGCTCTACATTTGCATTGGGAAGACATACACATGTCAACAGATGACAGAGGCAGGCCTACTTCTTTAGAAGGTGATTTAAAGGAAGTAAAATAAATAACGTATCAGTTAAATCAAGTCAATCAAATTACGACTATGAACGAAATCTAGTTTAGGACACGTTTGGTGACCTTAAAGCAGAAAATTAAAAGAAATGTTATCTAATTCGGAATGTTCCTTTTTAGTAATAATCCCAGTAATCGGACTAAAGACCTGCACAGAAATGATGTTGGTCACTCGCTGCAGTGACCGCTTTACACGACGTTTAAACGACAAATTAAACGACGCAAAAAAGGACGTCGGTTTTGAAAACGGTCGTCGTGACATCAGACAAAATGCCATGAAAATGCGGCGGTTTCTTTCGTTTACCCCAGAGAAATATCAACAATGTCACAGTCCGACAGTTAATATACCTATTACGATTTAAAAGACGAAACAGTTGGCTGTGTTAAAGAAAAGACAGGTCGACGACCCTCTGCGTCACTCACTCAAGCAGCCAGCTTCCTTCTACGGCCCGCAGTGATGACGCAACGAGGCTGACTGACTGTCGGACGCCACGCTCTGCCTCTAGTGGTGCGGAGGGAAATTTCAATCTTAAACCAAATATTTATTATGACCGAGAGTCCGAATGTTCTAGTACAGCTATTCAATGACATTTTTTTCTGAATTTAACCAAAAAATAAAAGAATTAGAGGGACATAAACAAACCATATTAAACATTTATTGCTTGGAACAGTTACCTGTTTTCTGTAGCTGCTCACACAAACAAGCTGTCAGCAGTACAAGCACAATGGTTAAAACAATAGTGTTCAATCTATAGAAACAGTTTAAGGCACTATAGTTAAAGAAAACAAAAACAAAAAAACAAAGCAGTTATAGTGTTGGTTTGTGTTTTAGTTGTCAGTTTAGTACAGTGTACAATTGTTCAAAAAATGTAAGGTAAACTTGTATTTACTTGCATAATGTAATGAAATATCAGTTACTGGGACCTGACAATTTGGAAATAAATAATCATTTATACGTTTGGCTCTACAACATATTATGGAGACAATAAAATGTCATTCCATAGCTTTAACCATCGATGTGATTAAATATTACATGGAATATTTCACAGTCCAGAGATAATATACTTACGGCAATCAAAGATTTGGACATTTAGCTCTGTGACTCAGTCACATTTATATTACATATATACATATATGGCACAATTAAACACGTATCAGTTCTTCTCGACTGCCGTCACGTCTTCATGAACAGGATTTAGAATAACCATGAGCAGCTTATATTGGCTAATGATCCACCACATTTAAATTATAGGGATTTGTGACAGACTGAAAATGTGTTAAAATAGTATTTTTTTAATCTTATCCAACTCTTGGATTTTGCCATTATAATGATCTTTAGTTTAGTCAAAAGGAACAAACGAACCTTTGATTGTAAACAGAACATCCTTCACTTTTACTTTTAAAAAAACAAATCCTGAAAAAATCAGCATCTGTGAATCTAAATCACTTCTGTGTCTGTGGTCACATCACTTGTACAGGCTGAGCTCAGGGCTGTGGTACAGACACATGTACGAGTCACACAGCAGACGTCGCGTTGTCTCACGTATTGATGCAGCATCCACACGGCTCAGCTCCTCCTCTGACAAACTGAGGTAACGACCCACTTCAGGACACGACATCACCCGTGGGATGTTGAAACCGTTCTGACCACCTGGGTAAGGAACCCAAAAACAGATCTCAAGATTTCTGTTTCTGCATTATGCTTCCTTCATTTCCATTTAGCCCTCTTACCTTCTCTATCTGCCATGCTGTCAAAAAACAGCCAGTCTGTGTTGAGAGGCCCGTGCTTGATGAAACTCACGTAGTGACTTGTCTCTATGCATGTCACAGCAAAGAGAGACATTGTTCGGCGGGTGCAGTGCAGAGACCCGGACCATGGACCATCAGGAATACCCACTTTTACTGGGCTGTGGGACATCCTTTTCCTGTGACTGTGGACCTAAAAAAGTTGTTAAAATGATAGACTAGTGGTGCGGAGGGAAATTTCAATCTTAAACCAAATATTTATTATGACCGAGAGTCCGAATGTTCTAGTACAGCTATTCAATGACATTTTTTTCTGAATTTAACCAAAAAATAAAAGAATTAGAGGGACATAAACAAACCATATTAAACATTTATTGCTTGGAACAGTTACCTGTTTTCTGTAGCTGCTCACACAAACAAGCTGTCAGCAGTACAAGCACAATGGTTAAAACAATAGTGTTCAATCTATAGAAACAGTTTAAGGCACTATAGTTAAAGAAAACAAAAACAAAAAAACAAAGCAGTTATAGTGTTGGTTTGTGTTTTAGTTGTCAGTTTAGTACAGTGTACAATTGTTCAAAAAATGTAAGGTAAACTTGTATTTACTTGCATAATGTAATGAAATATCAGTTACTGGGACCTGACAATTTGGAAATAAATAATCATTTATACGTTTGGCTCTACAACATATTATGGAGACAATAAAATGTCATTCCATAGCTTTAACCATCGATGTGATTAAATATTACATGGAATATTTCACAGTCCAGAGATAATATACTTACGGCAATCAAAGATTTGGACATTTAGCTCTGTGACTCAGTCACATTTATATTACATATATACATATATGGCACAATTAAACACGTATCAGTTCTTCTCGACTGCCGTCACGTCTTCATGAACAGGATTTAGAATAACCATGAGCAGCTTATATTGGCTAATGATCCACCACATTTAAATTATAGGGATTTGTGACAGACTGAAAATGTGTTAAAATAGTATTTTTTTAATCTTATCCAACTCTTGGATTTTGCCATTATAATGATCTTTAGTTTAGTCAAAAGGAACAAACGAACCTTTGATTGTAAACAGAACATCCTTCACTTTTACTTTTAAAAAAACAAATCCTGAAAAAATCAGCATCTGTGAATCTAAATCACTTCTGTGTCTGTGGTCACATCACTTGTACAGGCTGAGCTCAGGGCTGTGGTACAGACACATGTACGAGTCACACAGCAGACGTCGCGTTGTCTCACGTATTGATGCAGCATCCACACGGCTCAGCTCCTCCTCTGACAAACTGAGGTAACGACCCACTTCAGGACACGACATCACCCGTGGGATGTTGAAACCGTTCTGACCACCTGGGTAAGGAACCCAAAAACAGATCTCAAGATTTCTGTTTCTGCATTATGCTTCCTTCATTTCCATTTAGCCCTCTTACCTTCTCTATCTGCCATGCTGTCAAAAAACAGCCAGTCTGTGTTGAGAGGCCCGTGCTTGATGAAACTCACGTAGTGACTTGTCTCTATGCATGTCACAGCAAAGAGAGACATTGTTCGGCGGGTGCAGTGCAGAGACCCGGACCATGGACCATCAGGAATACCCACTTTTACTGGGCTGTGGGACATCCTTTTCCTGTGACTGTGGACCTAAAAAAGTTGTTAAAATGATAGAAGACAGTTGCAGTACCACTTACTGGACAAAAGAGACCATCTTCCTCCTCAATCATCCCTAGGAAAATTGTCAACCTTTTTTGCTCAGTCAACTATTCATCCTCACAGGTGACCTTATGGCCTAATATTAGATTGAAACCCTGATTGATTAAAGTATGTGATCCTCAAGAGAACAACTCACTCCTGCTTCATTTGTTTAAAATCGGTTGGTAGAGAAGACTGCTGGCCACGACAAAAACACAGCAGCTCTCTCCACCTCTTACTACAGGCTGCATATACAGTACGAGTGGGTTAGTGGTGGTTACCTGTGTATTGCAGGTGCTGCAGAACTGTTTTGGACGACCTGGTGTGATGTCCACATCATCGTAACACTGCAGACACTCAAATTCAGCCGTGGCCTGGCAGATGCTGCACTGCCTCAGAGCTGAAAACAAAGATGGCCAACCCATTTAAACAACCTAACCAACATAGACAACTGCACAAAATAACACAATTTAGCAATAGCAACTGATTATTTTCACTGCATTTAAATCTCCCGTATAAAGGAAAAAGAAACACTCCTCTTACTGTCATCAAGGAGGTCAGTGATGTCCAGGCTGAGGGTTGGCAAGATGGCATCAAACATTTTAAAGTCTTTGCCAAACCTGGGCATGAGCAGCAGGAGACAGGAGGGAGCCTAGAGAATTAAAATATTATCAAAATAAAATCATAGGTGACTACTGAGTTACCGAATGTTTTCCTCTGATATTCAGAGTAGTTACCTCAACAAACTTGAGGCCGGCATGGAGGAAGGACGACTCCAGAAGTGTCTGGACACTAGCAACTCTCATCCGGGTGGACGAGGGTGACAAGAGAGGGATGGGGGAGTGCACTGGTGAGTTGGCTAAGTGTGAGCTGGGAGAGTGGGGCACAGTAGGTGGGAAGAGCTGGTAGAGGTGACACTCCTGAGGTTGCTGGGACATGGATCTGAGGAGGAGGGGTTAGATGAGACTATGACATTTTTTTGGAAACATTTGTAGTCCGGCTGAACAGATTGTCACAGTCTACAGCAGCGGTCCCCAGAGGGGGTGGAGGGTTGCAGAAAGGCAAATCAGTTTTAATATTTTACTTTTTTTGTGCCATGGTAAGGAAATTACAGTAACGTCATTTTATTTTCTGTATCTCTGAGTTTTGTAGGAATAACATAGTCTAAAAAAAGGCCAATGAGAGGATTAGTCCCAAATGTGAAAAACTTAGGAATCACAGGATTGAAGTCATTATATCAAATGATATCAATCTCTGTGTGTGGTAAAAGGTCAAAGGCAGAACCTGCTGTGTCATGCTTATGATTTTAGAGCCATCTGGTGGTAATAAACCAAATGACTGATCTTTATTTGTACAGTTGGTACAGTGCAAGAGAACTTGCAGAAAAGTTGCATCAAACATGGAAAAGAAACGCCCTCAAACTTTACCTGATCTTGAGGAGCGGCTCAACTTGGAGGAGCTGGAAAAGCCTGTTGAGGAATTCCTCCGGATCTGAGGGGAGAGAACAAAAGTAGGGTGTCTACATTCCTCGGTGTGACTGTGATGAGACACACACACAAACACAGGCAGGCAAATGCCTGCTGACAAAGGCCCAATTACTTAGGCAGAAACAGACCTTTCTCCTGGTTGGTGAAGCCGGTGTCACTGTTAGGGGCCTCCAGCAGGTGTCTCAGAGCCATGGTCTTACTAGCACACACATAACCGTACCTGAGAAACACAACAATTAACACAAAGTGTTTAAAGATCTGGTTTATTTGGACTGATTTGTGTGATGATCATGATGATGTTGGTGATAATTTACAAAACACGAGAGCGCAGGACGTTACAGACCTTCGGAGCGGGTTGACAATCTCACAGCGCAGCAGGTCTTGAGCCTGACTGGAGTCTGAGTCGGTTTTCAAGTCTGACGGCCAAAAGAGAACCCAGTCTGCTGAGCTGCAGCAGGAGAAAAGACTGGAGGCGAAGACAGAGAGATCACATTCAAAACAAACCTAACCAACACATTTATTTTATTAAATAAATCCTATTCTTACTGCTCAGTGTCTCCATGATAATAAAACACTTTATACCTAAACAGCGTGGCGTCCAGGTAGCAGGAGTTCAGATGACCCTGAATGCCTCTCTTACAGCCGTCATACAGCTGTCTGGCCTCCTCACCTTCCACAGGAGGTGTGTGCTCTTCCACACGCTCACTGCCCCATTCTGCAAAAGCTGAGAGACATAGGAGAATCGGTGAACACCTCAATCCCTAGTTACATCCCTCATCTAAAGAATACTCTTGTTTAAGTAATCGAGAGTTGATGCCAAAAGTGGACGTGGACTGAGCAGCTCCACATACACAATCAATGCCGCAACAGCATGCAATTCAGGCGGCGGTGGTGTGATTGGAGCTTGGGATGTGACGCTATAAAGCAAAAGAGTGTCTGAGGTGATGAAAAAAGACGGAAAAACTTTTTAGGAGGCATCACGTCACGACACCCAATCAGCAACGAGTTTACCCTGACATCACCTCCCTGTAGTAAGCAGAAGTTGTAGAGAATGGTGGACACACTTATCATCGCTGTGTGTGGACAATGACACCACTGCTTTGTTTTATCAGAACCAGAATTAAAAAAAGACTAAAGTCAGCTAGTAGACGGGACCCTCTGGTAAATTGTGAGACTTTGTGTGGCTTGTTTCACCACTGTCAGCCTGAGGTACCACTCAGACCGGCTGTTATCCAGTCAGAGCGCCTTGTTGCCACCCAGACATGGTGGCTTCTGGTACACTACGTACATGCCGGCTTATCATCGACGTGTGTGGGCACCAACACCTCTGCTATGCAAGAAAGAAAGTTGAATGCTCTGGTAAATTGTGAATCATTCTGTGGCTTGTTTTACTACTGTGAGGTACCACTGAAAGGTTGAAAAATGAGGGGATAAATAACTATCCTGCATGTCATTTTTCCCCACTGAGCATCTAGGGGCAGCGACAAGCGAAAGAGGCTATAATCAAAAAATGAACAAGCAACGCAATGTAGACATTACAAGAATTTGTTTTGCGTCTATCACTTTTGGTGTGAATGCAGCATTACACAAAGAGAGGATAGAGAGGAAGTTTTTTTTCAACCTGTTTCAACCTTTGTAAAGTAAATGATTCATCTCTTTTAAAAAGGAGATTTCCCTCATACATTACTGAAGTACCTTTCATGACTTCTACCATGTATGTTTTTGCACCACCAGTCTGATTTAAAATTAGACATGTTAATTTGAAGGTAAAAACAAAAAAATATATTGTTTGTAGCTGTGGTAAGTTCAAAGTCAACACATAATTAAACAAAAATGTCCAAACAAAAATGTTCAACATAATTATTTCAGAATGTGTTGGAAAATGATTCACAGTTCCCCCAAAATGTAGTTTAAGGCATTTTTAAATATTAATTATTTTGATTAAATAAAATTATAAATAGTAAAAGTCAACAAAAGTAAAAAGAATCCTAATAAGTATGCCGTAAAATAGTATTAACCCATCATAACAATTTGCAAAATGTTATCTAAAAGCTAGTTGCAATGGTCCATGAATACATGTAATAGTTCATTTTTATATGCTTCTGTTGTTTTGTTCTGATTTGTGGTGGAAATACTGTAAATGTTTGACCACCCACCTATAGAGTTGCACCGCTCCACTTGATTGAGAGGTGTTTCTGGGGCAGGGAACCTTGAGTCCCTTCTGCAATTTCGGAGTTTGACAAACAACCCCTTGTTAGGAGGACAACGAAAGTAGCGTTCGCCCAGGTAACTGCCATCTGTTCCTGCAGACAGTTCGTGATCCTGATACACAAACACAGTCGACACAGATGGACAGAAAATAAAGTTTCCTGATGTTGCAGGTTGGAATTGAATTTATAAATATTTTTAAAAAAAGACCACTGAGTGTGCTCACTAGTTCAATTCCTGCCACATGCTCAGAAATACCACTGATGTGTCCAATCCAGCAGATGACCCCAAAAATGGGTGGGTCATTCACTTCCACTAGCGAGCCCACCTCAAACTCGTTCTCTAAACACGCCTCGCCGATGTCTGTTGGAGCCTTGTGTCCATCTGGGGACAACAAAAGGGAGGAGGCAAAACTATGGATGCCGTTAGCGTGTGGCGATTGGTCGGTAATGCTGGTTGACGACGGAGTGCGGGGCTTCGGAGGAGGAAGAGGTGGAGGACGCGGTGACAGAGGTTTATGAGTGGGTTTTGGAGGTGGGAGTGGAGGAGGTTTCACCGCTTGCTTTCCGGGTGGGATCAAGGCGACCTTGGAGTTGTAGGATGGTGGCGGTGATGTTACAGTAGACCGGTTGACAGGTGGTGGCGCTGGTTTTGGCAGAGGTTTGTGAGACTGTGGTAGAGGACTTTGAGGCCTGGGTTTAGACTCTGGAAAAAAATCCCACATAAAACATGGAAGTTACTCAGGATACTTCTGAATTTGTTTTCCTCATGCCTCCGCTGGCAGCCATGTCTTTAGGTTGGATATAAAACATGATAGATCAGAGTGAGTTGTTTCCATGTGTAATAAGCGATATAAAGTTATTAAAAAGCACTGAGGCATCTTTTTTTTAGTGCACTGTCACAATATACTTAAAGATCCTATACTTGTATTTAACACTCGACGAACTATATTCAATAAATTCCTGTCAGTTACTTGATCTCAAGCCACAGGTAGGCAGGTCTGTCAGTCAGCCCTCTCTCATTGCAGAGCAGAGGCCAGTGGCTGACTTTCAGAACTTTGCAGAGGTTCGATAAGCTCAGTTGATAAGATAGGTTTTCCATAAAGAAATTGCCAATTGCTGATCTCTATATACTGAATGGTTTGCTTCCTCAAATACATACAACATACTGTATGACCAGTTGAGGTGGAAAAACAGCCAAGGTGAAGTTATCACACACATGCTACCTAATTTGGTTTGGACTGTTTACAACATGACATTAACACACTCTGAATGGCTGAATTTTACAAAAAAGAAAAGAAGAAATAAAGTTGTGAAAGTTGATAACTGCAGGTGTATTTTATGCTCAGATGTTATTTTCTGCAGAGAAAATATTTCCCTTTTGCAGTTTTAATTTTGTCCAAATCAAATGCCAAAGTGCACAAATGAGTTGATGTAAACAGACCTATTTGAACTATATCTTATTTCCTCATACCATGAGAATCGATAAGGAATTTAATTGATAAGTGATACTGATCATGAAAACAATTTCCATCTCTGGTTCCTGGACTGTCAGCAGTAAAAGTGTCAATGGATAAACTGTCTTCTGGCTCTCTGGCTGTGGTGAGAAACAAAAAGTTAAGTAAGTAAAAAGTTCAATCTCAGGTGTGTAGCAACCAATCATGTTGCTATACTTAATTTTCTGGTCTTGGACAACACACAAAGTTCTTGGTACCCACTTCCTGTACCTCCTATGACCACTTTTCTACAAGAATTTGCTAACAGAGCTAACCATCACTTCTGATAATTGCTGTACCTGCATAAACCACATTAAGAGGCAGCAGGAGTCCATAGAGAGGTGAAGGAATGTCGCAGAGCTTCTCTCCTCTGTAATGCCCGTCCCAGTTACCAGAAGGAGTGTCCTGTAAGAAGACAAAAGATACACCACAAAGGCTGACACAGATACAAATGACAACACAGACACAGGCAAACACAGGTTATAATCTCAACATTATATATTTGTGCGGAGAAACAGAAAGCAAAGCTAAACAAGCAGGTCATGACCTACTTTCATATTTAACCCCCTATTTGTACATAATCAGGAGGAGAGTATTTGTAGCAGTTTTGACAGAGTAGCTCAACATTTGAGTTTAAGTGAGGGTAAAGAGAGATATACTACAACCCGTCCTGACCTGACGTACTCTGGGACTGATGGTTTGTGTGTACCGTTTTATTCTCCAACACAACTAACCTGCAATGAATCTCAAAGATTTCAATTCGCGGAGAGTAATTAAAGTATTCACCTGGAGGACATGCTCTGATCTGACCCTATCCCATCTCTGCTTTGACACCAACAATTCCCATGTTCACTTTCACAACACCCACAAATCTCCTCTAGAGTCTTCCTCTTCTCTTCTTGCCTGGCAGCTACATCTCCAATACCCTTCGTACACCATCGGCACTCTCTTTCCTCAGCTCATGCCCAAACCCTTTTCAACCTCCCGTCTCTAATTTTATCTTCAAATTGCTCCACCCTAACTGTTTGATCTGCTAATTTCTGATCGTGTCCATCCTGGTCACACACAGAAAAACATCTCATCTTATTGATTTTACTTCATTTATGTAAAAGCCGGATAAATTACAACTAAGGCCACTTTGAAAAACTGTCTTTAGCAAGTTTTAAGCAAGTTCTATCAAATTTTGTTTGAATTATAATATAAGGTCAATGAACTCGGAATTTAAGCAATTTTTAACACCTTATTACCTTACCATGTTTTAAGCCTATAGAAAATAAACTACTGACCAGCAGTATGCCGACGTAGGTCCCTGCAGAGGGGCGACCAGGCAGGAGGTCACAGAAGCGCACCTCCCCAGCATAGACAGTTTCCTCGGGCTGGAAGGTAACACGCTGGCCTATGGTGAATGTCAAAGCCGGGTCTGTCGTTCTAGGAATGATGCTAGGACTCAGTGGACGAGGGCTGCTGGACCGAAGTTGGTGACGGCCTTGCTGCTGTTGCGGTGGCTGCAGCTGATGGCTCGTCCGGCTGTTGTTACTGCTGTTGCTGCTGCTCTGATGCCCATTGCTGCGGCGCTGCTCCCGGTCACGAACTTTTTCCTGGATGTTGGGGTCGCTTTTACTTGGCCAGTGGCGTAGTCGGATGTCACTGATGGGCAGGAACAGGGCGCAGCCTTCGGGGCAGACAAACAGTTGGTGGCCTTTGTAGGAACCGTTGCTGACTCCTTTACCTGCTGCTGAGCCCTTCAGCAAAAAAAAAAAACAAAAACATAGAGATAATCAGATTACAAAGTGTTATGAAACATGTCTGATAAAACAACTTCCCATGTCTATTGTGTTGAAGAACTTGCTAAATTAATACTGTACATGCACAAAGCCAAAAACACTACTGAAAAAGTGAAAAATCGCCATTTTGATATATATATATATATACAGTATATAAAATATAGTTATCTAAAAGGGAAAAACCACAAACGAGACAGTTAGTTTCATCAGCTCAAATGAGGTAAGAGTTGTTGAATAAATTAGCTTCCAGAAATTAACCACAGTTTCCTTGAAACTACAACATTACTGCTTTATTAATTATTTTTGCTATTTAATGTAACTCAAATTAATCTAGATCAAACAGCACATCACATGCACATGTCACATATCCTAATAAGACATTGTACAAGTTTACCTTGAGTTGCACTCCAAAGTACACTCCACTTCCTCTGTTCAGAGGCCCAATGTATTTTAGCTCTGCCTCTGCTAACTCATCTTTTTGGCCGATTTGCACCCAGAGTGGGGAGTCAACAGCTAATGTTGCCAGCTGCTGCAACTTTCCTTGGTCATCTAAAGATGTGCAAGACAATGGAAAATTTGAGTGATGCACAGAAAACGTTCCACAGTGTTATTGTAATTATGTCTACAGTTATGTTGTGTATATCACTATTACATTTTCTATACATTTAACTTCACTACTGAACCCCATTTGGTAACATTTCTCATACAGTAATGTTGGCAAATAAACTTTTAGTCCCACACTCTTAATGCACGACTCTTGCCCACTCACTAATGAGCTTCAGACGGGCCTCCAGATCAGTCACAGCCTCCAGCAGACCACCATGTTCACTCTGGATTTCCAGCAGGAACTTCCTCTCTATTTTTACCATGACGTTATTGTCCAAAACCTGCAAAAAGAAAAAAACATAAACAGCAGGAAAAAAAAATCAGAGTTAATGTGAAAGGAAAGCAAGACCACAGCGACACCAGTTTCACTTACAGCATAATTTAATGCATAGACATTTTGATACATTTGTGATTGATAATGTGATTGATAATACATAAACACGTAGTTTTTCAGCTATAGCATTTACTTTTGCACATTTGTACTTTAGCTAGGGCTACACCTATTTCTACACTAATATGATACAATTATCAGATAATTACAGGTGCTGTTTTATTATCACGTCAATCAAATTGAAGTTAAAAACTATATATTTTTATAGTTAAAAAATACTCGGTACTATTTTGTGTAGTGACAAACTTATAATGTTATTTATCAAATAAACCGTGGTACAATTGTCACATACATGTCAACTAATTTTGTTTCTCCCCAAAACAGTGCAGCACATCCGGTCTACTTTCTGGACCTAACCAATGGCCTTATATTTTTATTCTATGCATTACATTAAATGACTTTGCAGCAAAAATCAAAACAAAACTGCGTTTTTTTCTTTGTCTTACTTGTAATATCTCAGGACTTTATTTATTTTTAAACAGTTGAACTTCATACCTTCACCCAAACCCAGTCGCCTTTGGTCCTGCTCACATCCTGCTCTTGGCACAAAAACCCCCGCAGCAACCGGATGGAACCTTCCACCTGATCTTGGACCCTCAGATCCGTAGAGATCGCGAAAACTCTGGGGGGGCGGCGCTTCCTTCCTTGGTCGTTATTAGCCCCTGACATCATTTTCTTAACGAGATTTCTCTATGTAATGGTATCTGTTCACATCTTCATGTTATTGTTTTCTATCTCCTGCCAAAATAAAAAAATACGAAATTGATCAAAATGGCCGAACTTTGTCAATTCACCTGCAGTGACGGTTACGCCAGGTAACAACAATGAAGTAATGCTCGCATTAAAACTTTCTTCGTTCGAGTTCCACAAAAACAAAACAGCGGAAACACCACGAAATAACTCTCCACAAATTCGACGTTCTAACCAAACAATTCACTAACTTTTTGACGAACGAACTGGGCCGTTAGTTAAGTACACTTACCCGCACAGAGCGTAAACATTTCCCCGTTTCATTTAAAACAACACACCGCACCGAGCTGCCCTGCAAAGCAGGAAGCGTAGTGACCGACAGCGACCACAGCCAATAGGAAGTGAGGAAAGTTGAGCGGACAGGGGACTCAGCCAATGAAACGGTGCATGGGTGTTTCCGGTACATGGGGAAATTCCAGAGCGTTGACAGGCTTCTTTAAATATGCAAATAGGAGGAAGCTGGTGCACGCAAACAAATCAGTTAATAAACAACGTAAGTGGAATACTTAAATTTAATTAGTTCATAAATTAAATAAAAATATTTCCCATAATTCATATTTTTCAAATATTCACATTTTACATTCCCTAATACATATATATACATATATAGCATATAGTTTATAAGACAGAAGGGGAGATCCACGAAAACGTATTTGGTTAGTTTAAGAAAAAATACAAAAAATACATACATAAAAATACACAAAACATTTAAAAGTGCAAATGTAAATGTGCATTTAACTATTTTAAATGTCAATTGATTTAGACACTATAATGACACTGCTTTATTAAGGACATGGTTAAGCTATTCAACTTTCTAATAATAGCTACAGACTTCTAGCATCTTAGTTAATTATGTTTCTTAAATCATGGAATTGTGTACCAAAATTGCAACACAAAGTCAAATTAGCTACATACCCAACATTCTTTTTGCCAATGGCCCATGGTTTAGCAAGATACTCTCTTTTTGAAAACAGTTTATAAGTAGTCCTGTAAGGATGGGAAAAAGGCTGTAGGTTCCATCTCTTTACCTTATGTAGACCATATACTGTGTACATTGTTACTTTACGCCTGTTTTTCCTGTTGAACACATATGGTAACAAATGTCCTGCTGCTTCTGTAATATGTTGTAGTTAAGCGTTATCTCTTCTCAATTAATCCTAATTTATATAAACATGGCAATTTTAGTAGTGCAATACAAATGTAGTTAGACAACCTACACAAAAGTTGTATTTGTTAACATGCTTAGGCTTTTTAGTGATACTTTAGCTTACAAGAGCTGTGGCAACAATAACATTTGCTGATTTTAAAACAAATAAAATCCTTCCTTATTCTCTCCACAGTTACAAAAATACGTGTATAAAAGTTAATGTTCAGGTGGTGAATTGCTATTCCTTCAGGTCATAATGCTTTTAAAACTCAAGGAGAGTGTGACACACAGTATGTGAAGTAGCTACAGTACAGAAACAGCTTAACGCTCCATGTGTAGAAGTGTCCGTCTATTGCCAGTTCAGCTTTTAGTGTCTTCATTCACACTGTTGGACTTTTATTTCTTGTCTCAACTCAAAGACAAAGGCAACTCTGTGGTAGACAGAACCATATCAGTATTACTGCAAAAAGCTCAGTCCAAGTTTGGCTTGCCCAGATTGTTCCAGAATATGATCAGCTGGACCACAGAAACAATGACCTGGTGACCACAGGACACTGTACCAAAGGTCAACTGGGTTCTGTGCATTTTTTTTTGTTGCAACATTTTAACATTAACTAGAATGAAAGGGGTTAAAAACAATCCGTCTCCACCCGTAGCTGTAAATTAGTTACCCTCTGGTCCAGCAGAGGGAGCTCTAGGCACAGCTAATAAAATATGTTTTTTCCCCTGAAGTTAGCAAGTATCAGCTTTTCTGGTTGGACTAATGCAACACTAAAGTCCTTTTTGTGATTCGAAATGTGCTGCAGTTTCACTTTCTGACAACTGCTGAAACGGCTCATCACAGGTGGTGCATAACATTTACTGACATCTGCATCTGTGGCACACGGCTTTGACACAGCCCATACCAGAAGTTTGGAAAAAAGTTATTTTTGAAAAGAACACGAGGAGGAATGTCTGTCTGTGTGTATGAAGATATAGAATTATTTAAAATTAGTTGTTTTTTTGTGAAAATTGTGCATGGTTATTTTCTCTTTTTTCTGGTTAGGATGTTATTTAATGCCTCAACCCCACAGAGAGAGGCAGCTTCTTGGTAGCTGTAGCCACATCTCAGTTATGACAATGAGTCATTTGGCAAAACATTAAGCAATTCATGCAAACCACTGCCTAATCAGGTTTTTGCACTCAGTTGCCACCACATTAACCCAAATTTATCAATGCAACGTAGCAACTACCAAGGGCTTTTGCTAATGTTATGTGGTGAGAGTTAACTTTAGGTCTGCGTGATGTTTGATCCCTGGAAATCTGAACCGAGCCGACGGATGCACTGGTCCGTGTCCACAAAATAGGTGGTAAGTTGGCCTTTGCCCTTCACGTTAACGACACCCCTCAGAGTGACGGTGTAGCCAACGTTCTCCACCATATGTGTAGTTTCCTCTGTCACCTGACAGCAAAGAAAAAAGAGATTGAATGAAGATTTAATTTTTGATTATTTTTCAGCACTTTCTTTTCGTGGTCTCACACCTGGATCTTGTCCAACACTCCCGTGCTGTCCATTCTACTGGCCACATTAACAGTGTTGCCCCAGATGTCATACTGAGGTTTATGAGCTCCAATAACTCCAGCAATCACCGGTCCATGGTTTATACCTGTGAAAATCAACATAGAAATGCCTTTCTCATCTGGGAATACACAGCACATGCACAGCAGACTTTGCTGAGAGAATCACCTAAATATTATTTAGAATGATCTTATTCTTAACTTAACTTTTAACATTTATAAGATTTTTAAAAAAAAATTGTTTTAATTTTATTTTTAGATGGATCTCTTATGTAACCGAACACACAAAAGCCTTTCAGCCTTTGCTGCAACTTGATTTTTGTATCAAATATTTGGCATTTAGGGTTTCTTGCATCAAACTACTTATGTTTTAAGAATATTCAGATGTTTTTCTGAATATTTGATATTTCATTCTGTGTGAAAGAGAAATTATTCTAACATTATTCCAAGTAAAACAAATTTACCAATCCTGAGTTTGAAGCTGTTGAAGGAATGTGTGTTGATGAGCTCCAGTTTAGCCATGAGAGCGAATGCAAACTCCACCATGGCTCTCACGTGACTGTAGGACATCTCTTGTTTCTGCAGGGGGAGCCAGAGATCATGTTAACCAATAACATTCATTAGAGCAGCGTTCTTTTGACAGATTTGACTGAAGCAGGATATGGAACCAATATTTTAGAACCAAAAGTAAAAGAGATTTGTGATAAGGGGAGGTTTTTTCTTTACCTTTCTTTCATCCCCTGGTGGTGAGTGCGTCAGTCCTGCAGCTGCCATGTACGTGCTGCCGATTGTTTTGATTTTCTCCACTGAAGAGAATTTGGGTTTTGAGAGCAGCTGAGAAACAGACAATACAGGAAAATTGAAGACAAATCAAAGTCTGTGTGGAAAACCTACCTTTTTACAAGGGCTAACTTTGAAAATAGGTGTTTTGGTTTAAAAAAATAAACACAGGGCTACTTAACAATGTCACTAATGTCACTCTCTTTGGACCATTTTAAACCTGTTAAATAGTTAAATGTTAGCCTCAGTTAGCCTCGGCTTATTGTAAGAAATGTTTTGCTATATAACAGGAAGACATATCTAAATATTGTCTATCTTGTAAAGGATAATAATTTTACATCCTGAGGACACTGATAAAAAGACATATCTCTCCTCATACTTCATCAAAGTCGGCGATAATCTCATTGAGGAAGCGCAGACACTCCAGCCCATCTCTGTTGGCACTGCTCTCACTGTAGAACTCTTTAAATTGGGGAACTGAGGCAAACATTACGCACACACAGTCGTAGGACTGGCTGTACAGGTCCTGAGAAGAAAAGACATTTGAACGTAAAAAGACTTGGCTCAGAAAGTTGTGCATCTTCTGGATAGTTCTGAAGGAGCAAAAAGCCAACAGCTCAAACCTGCTTGGCTTCTTGAATGAATAATCCTGAGAGTGACTCATGACTTTAAACAATCAAACCAATGACAACTTTAAGAAGTGCTTCACCATCAGTAATAATTTGGAGGAGATCATTTGCGTCAGACAAATTTTCCAAGACAAAAAAAATTGGAACTGGTCCTGGTTGAGTGATCAGGAAGAGAAACATGTGTCGGCTTAGAACTTCTGTGTGATTTTACAGCTACAACGTGACATGTTATAATGGTATATTCATAAAAATACAATATATTACTGTATAGCACTGAAAATGGCTTTGTTCAAAATTAGTCTTTTCTTATAATTTCCATTTAAATGACAATAATCCCTTCACAACAGTACAGTCCATCAGCTGTGAGCGACTGCTTTCACCTGGTTGCGGATAGTTTTGCCCATGAAGAAGGAGGCGACGTGGAGTGGCAGGACATTCTGCAAGAGCAGTTTGTTGACATTCTCCATGGTCTCCATCTCCTCACGCTCTGCTTGGAAACAGTGATCCAATAGGAAGTCCACACGGCAACTTAGCTCATCCTAAAATTATAGGAAACAAGGACAAGGATAGATTTTAACATTAGGGAGTTGTGGCATTTCTGTAACAAGAAGGTGTAGTTCTCTTATGCTGAGGTATGAATAGATGCCTTAAAGTTTCACTAAATTTTTAACATTGGGTCTTAGAAACCTGAGAAAATTATATTTATAAACAACTGGAAAATAATGAAACCTACCTGTCTGGCCAGTATGAGGCATATGATGAAAAAGATGACCAGCCAAACCCCAGACATGATGTGAGGATCTTTCAGTACGCCTGGCCTGAGAAAAAAAACAAACACTTTCAACAGCTCTGTCATGTAGATTTTTGACATTTGACACTTTGTACACCCTATGATTCAGAACAAGTGGTTTGACCTTGACCCCAGGTGAACAAGTGCAGCCGACACGTTGATGTCACTCACATTGTGTCGTTGTAGAGAAGGTCAACGAGGCAGAAGGACCGTGAAGCGTAAACTTCAAGGAAGAGTGCGAGGTAAACCACCACGGCCAGAGTTAACAGCAGAGCTTTAATTGACAAACATATCTTGACGAACACGATCACACCCAGCATTGCTAGCAGGCAGCAGTACAGGTAATATTGAAGTATGGAGAGAGACAAAGTGAGTGATTTTTTTTATTCACTATTTATTTATTTATTCAATGCATATTTTATTGTTTATTGTTGCACTCACAGGCACAGTGTAGAGTTTGAGACCCTCCATCTCAGAACTGTTGGTGACAGCAGTGCAGTTATTTCCTGGTAGAAAGAACTAAAAAAAAGGACATAAAAAAAAGAACAGATATGTGACTATTCAGTCTGTTTCTGAATAGATTGATTTTGGTTGTCTGCCTAAGTTCACAGATAAAAATTCTGTGACATCTATTTTACCAGTCTTTGCAACATTTGGTCAATATTTGTGCACTGTTTTTATTACTACAGTTTATTTTGGTTCATGTTATTACATTGCTCCAATTATTTTATGCAATGTTCTGGTTACTGGGCAAATACTTGTCAATATGTTTTGAAGTTTTCTAATGTACGGTGAAATATTTGATTTAAAGTTTTAAATCCTGCACTTTGGTATTGACCCCCTGCTCTTCTAAAATGTGTTTTGAAAGAGCAGCTGTTTAACAGTTACCCCAGGTGTTCAGTAAAGTACTTCTGATTAAGTCAGAATGGACTTTTGTTTTGTGTGACTCGTTGTACAAAAGTATGAACTGATGTAATATTGTCTGTGTTGGGGTTAGATGGATGGATGGATAGATGATGTGGTTGTATGGCTGACTGGACACATCATATCTGTAAACCTTTAAAGTGATAGATTGACAAATGTCGTAAATTAATAAAAGTGGAACCTACAAAGTTAAGGATGGCCATGAGCAGGGTAATAAGCACACAGAGAAGGACCACAAACAGACGCAGCACCACCTTGGTGGCTAGCCTATGGTTAAGTCCTGATATCCACTGAACTCCAGCTGGTATCTTGGAGCGCCATTTCTAAAAAACAAAAACATAAATAAAAAACACACAACATCACTTTAACCAACAACGCTATCAGCTGGAGTAGACACACTGCAAACAGCAATTTTAAGCCACCAACATGGTTATAGTTAAGGAATCATGAAAGACTCATGTACAAGGCAATGCAACCTACTGACATTGTTTTATTCAGAGAGACAACATCTGTGTTGGTTTACCTCCAAATACCCTGTGAAGGACATGGACAGAAGCAGGATGAGAACAGGGAAGGTTGCACCATAAGAAACTGCCATCTCAAAGTTCCTGAAAACAAAGACAAATAATGAAACATATACTTTTTTTTCTCAATTCTTTTTCCATTTACATAAAAACCATGGCAGTTAATGCCAAAGATTCTACCTTAATCAAATTTATACTATTAATTATATAAATTTGTAAATTATATTACATTTTATTTGACAAAGTTTGCATTCTCCAAGTTTATTCACCACTAGAAAAAAAGGACCAATGATTGGACTTTATATGTCCATGATGTGACCTACTTTTCAGAGACCAGCATCTGGACGGTGAAGAGAGTGATGAAGATCATGGAGATGCAGATTATTGACTTGTGCAAGCCCTTCACCTCTGAAACTCTGAACTGGAAAAAACAAAAACACACCTATGATTGTTACCATGTAATGAAGCTGAAACTGATCAAATTTGAGAGGACGAACTTACCTGTTTTTCCAGACTAAGGTCATTAAACAGAAGTGTCAAACAGTTGAGCTTTTTAGCTCTGCGCCTGAAAAAAGGGTGAGGATTAAAAAACAATATAAAAAGGGTGGAGTATGAGGAGTAAGAACCTCCAGTAAAAACACAATTCTGCTTCATACATACTTGAAGGAAGTAGAAGGACCAACTATTTTACAGAGAATGGTAAGTTAGTTCTTGAAACCTTCCTCTCAACTAATGTTTGTATATATTCTGGTTGAGGTAAACCTTGACTATCTCTAATTACTATGCTACAGGCCTAGACCGCTAGAGAAACCAGTGAAGTTACAGCAGCGTAACTAAGGGATTACGCTCTCTCTCTCTCTTTAGTTCTTCTTAACATTACCTGTTTAACAGCATCCTGAATTTGCTGTAAAAACAGGCAATTCCTGGTCTAAAGGTGACAATGTGCGAGCAACTGATGAAAGAAAACTAATATGAAAACCAACCATGCAATGTCCACTGTTTCCAGTGATGCCCTGACACGACTGTCCACAACCAGACTAAGAGAACACAAAAACGTGTGAGAGTCAAATTCACATAAAAAATGATTGTGATTTTTGTGTTAAAAAATGACATCATACTAAAGGGAGTGTTTGGTGAAACTTACCATCCAGGGTTGTTGTGGTTTGGAGGTCTGTCCTGTAGCAGAAAAATAAACTTGGTTTTGACACACTCATCTGAATAATCATGTACAATAATACAAATATATTCACATGTTGGGAAAGACATTGCAACAAATACATACTCCAGTTTGCTGCAACTTGCTGGAAACAAGATTGCATGGGAAGTTTCTCTTCATTGGGCCATTGCTGTCAGGGTTGCTGAGGTCAGCAAAGGGGTGAATGGTCCGCCAGGACTGCATGTACTGAGACATCCTCACTGACACGCGCTGCCTGCTCTCACCTGATACAAGACTGTTCACCTGGAATCAGGGAAATGTATTATTTCTGGGAAATGGTCAGTCTTGTCCAAAACTTGTCCAAAATTTTTAAGCATGGTGTTACCAATCATTTTATCTCTGGATATGAGTCTGTTGACACCAAAACATGCTTACGGCAGACATCAGTCTCACACTCTTCAATATATTATTGTTATGTCACATTTTCCCTTTCATTCTCTCATTTGGTTCTAATTTGGTTTTAAATCATTTTGATATTAAGTTCCAGTTTGTATTATTCATTATAATTCAATATAATGTTGACTGTGCATACATTAGTGGATTTAGTGTAGGAGTTTTAGGAGGATAATCCTAATCTGAATTTTAACTTAAAAACTGGAAATTTCATTAAGGCAAAATATTTGACTTGAAGTGACTTTGACCTAAAAAAAACTGACTAGAACTATAGTCCCACTGTAATTAAGGGAATCAAAGTGATGATTAATAACTGTCTCTCACACTGACCACTTTAGGCCTCCTTGAAATGCGTTCTGTTTCACGAGGATCGATTACTAAGTAGGTTTCTCTTCCCTGAAGAAGAGGATCTCGACTTCCCCCATTCCCATCCTCCACTTGGTACGCTTCATTCAAATGATGCAGTGTTTCCTCCGTGATGTGGACCCGTCTGACAACCATATTAAGTTGTTTTAAAAAAACATACAATTCTACAAATGATGACTGATTTAAACGACTACCTTCAATACTCACCCAGCCAGACCTCCAGACTCCATGTGGTTGGCCAATGTCACATCATGTGACCAAACGTCATACTGCCACTTCTGCAGGCCAATCACACCACAGAGCACATAGCCAGTGTGAACGCCCACACGCATGTTGATGTCAACACTTGTTGCCTCTCGCAGTTTACTGCAAAAAGATAGAAGGATAAAACTGGATTGATTTTTCACAGAAACGATTTGTCTCAGTGATCACAAGGCATTACAAGAAGCTGCACGTACTGACCAGAACCATAGTAGTGTTTGCAGGTCTAGCTTACATTGGCTACATGTAGTTGCCCAAAGCAATAAGTTATTTGTCCCGTATGTGGATGCGTCTGTGTTTATTATACTTAGGGTTGAAATAAAATTGAAGAATATGCTTTTAATAATATTTTTGGATTCCTAAAGCCTGGTATCTCAGTTATACTTCACAGAATAGCACCTCAGCTAAATCTGTTTGCGATTAGCATAGTTATCAGGTCTACGTGACAAAACACATGGCAGAGGCAGTGGACTAGATTGAGATCATACTTCAGAGGAACTGACCTGATAGCCCTGCACATGTCCAGGCCCATCTGTACACAGTTCTTTGCATGAGTCGGGATGGGATCAGGGAGACCGGACACACAATAGTAGCAGTCACCGAGGATTTTGATGCGAAGACATCCATTTTTCTGAAGACAGAGGAGAAAAGTCAGACCGTAGCAACACAACTGTATTTAATGTGAAAGTCAGCTTTTATTTTATATCTGCAGCTGGTGGGTGGTGAATGTTTTTTGTTTTTTTTACCTTGGCTATGTCATCAAATCGGCCAAAGAGCTTGTTGAGCACAGCAACCAACTCTTCTGGAGTGCAGGTACTTGCCAACTTAGTGAAGCCAACAATGTCTGCATAGAGAATACTGCACAAAGACAGATAAAGATAAAGGATGAGGAGAAAGTGCTGTGTGAAAATATGTTATAGAAACTAGCTAGTATAGATTTATTTATTTTGCATTATTTAAATGCTGACTTTTAGTCCTTCAAACAGACCAACTTTACTTCTATTTGACAATAGAACTAAAACTTTGGTTGTCTTTTGCCAAATCTATTGCTATTTTTTTCAAATTTTAGCTTTTGTATGAGAAGCAAAAGGTCAAGTGTGTGTTGGGCGACTGGGACGTCAATCATCACCTGACGTCTTTGTGCTGCCGTATGTAGAGGCTGTGAAAGTTGTTGAGTTTGGATTCGTTTTCCTTTTCACTCTTGGGCTTGGTCAGCCTCTTTATTACCTCCGTCTTTAGCTCCATGGCGATGTAGCGTGGCAACACCGACAAGAGGAGCTGCTCCTGTCACCGAGGAAACAAATAGGAGGAAGGCGTTATTAGAAGGTTTGATGGTACGCTGTCACTAACACAGGTGACAATCTATTTGTGAGGCTGTAAAAGAAAAAAAAAAAAAAGACGGCAATCGAAAATGGCCTTCACAAGCCAAGTGTATTTGCTCAGCAAATCTCATTTCATCTATTTGTTTGCTTGAGGCGAATAAGTCCTTGTTTGGGTTTGTTTACCCATCCTATTGCTGCTGAGCTTCAGATGAGTGAATGATTAAACTGTTGAACTGATAGACAGAACGAGATACGGCAAACAAGACCAAGCTGTCAAACTAAAGAGTCCTAAAATGAAACAGATTACACTCAACAGTTTTCACACAGTGTCTGTTATCTGTCTTTGTCAAAAGAATGAGAGTAGTATTGTATGTGATGTATAACCTGCTGATATTTCTTAATTTCCTTCTGGGAGCGAATGGCGCTGAACTCCTCTCTTTTCTGATTGGATAGCCTGAGATCGTGCTCCGTTGTCCACAGGTGGAAAATCCCAATGCAGTTCACACATAGAAACAGCACTGCGTTTGCAACCAGCTGAAAAAAATTGATTCATATGTTTAATGTCATGTCTGTAAGGATGTAATTATTATAACAACCTAAAACATGAACAAAAAAACACACAACCATCTAATGCAAATTCATATTCAAAACATGAAGCCCTATTTGAGAAGATACATACTGAGCTTCACACAATATTCAAATGTGTTCTTTCATTGTGAGCAAATGCATCCACATATCTCTAGATGCTGTATTTCAAATTTTGCTGCACATCCTTTGTTTGCATTTGTAACATTCACTCATCTGTGGGGGGCTGGAGGCACATTGGCTAAAATTTCAAGTACACTGTTCAAAAAATTTAAAGGAACACTGATGTGTTGAAAACACATCAGATTTCAATGTGAAAAAAAAAATATGTTGGATATCTATAGAGATATGGACAAGGCAATGTCTTAGGAACAAAAGGATGTCACATGTCAAAATGTAAATAAAGGTTTTCAGCCTACAGAGGGATTCATTGAACAGACACCCTTCACATCTTCCCTCCACAATTCCTACTCCAATTCAAATAAAAAAATATTATATAAATATTATTAAAACATATATGTATTTATTCTAGTCTAAATTTAAAGTTTTTATCAAACAATGTATATAACAGGTAATTTAAAAAAAATCCATTAAATATTAATGTTGCAAAACGTCACACAAATATAAAATAAAATATTGTCATATCGTGTCTGCTTTAGCAACTACCATTTCACTCCTACATTTCAACCAGTCAATTCCTTCTGTGAGACGTCATTGGACTAACATGGCAACAACGCAAGGCTCGGAAATTGAAGTGGTAAATTTATTACTTCACCTGCACAGCCAAGTCTGGTGTGTTTGGGCTTGTGGTGGCAACATACACACTGATGATGATAATGTGTGAAACACTGGTCCAGATTCCAACTATGAGCGCCCAGGTCAGAGAAAGAGGGAGCACTGTGTAGACACTGAGAGTCAGGAAGAGGAAAAACGCCACCTGTAAGTAGGAAAATGTATGAAACAGAAATGTCTGAACTCCCTCAGCCAAGCCATTCGAGACGACTGGCGTTTGTAAGAAAATCCAGTGAATATCCGATTATGGTTTTTGACCATTTTGGCTTCTTTCTCACCTGTTCCCATGCAGTGACAGGGCCTCCAGTGAAGATGAACACAACAGCTACGGTGTACAGCGTTCCCCAGACAAAGAGGGCCAGGGCGCCTCCACAGCGCCGCACGGTGGCGAGCCAAGGCAAACACACAAGCAAGAGTGTGCTAAGACAGAGGACCACGCACACGACTGCCAAAGCACCAACATGAGTTTTGGCATCCTGCAAAAGAGAAGGTCGGACATACAATAATGAGCTCCATCTAAATATGTTGGGATATATATTTGTAAATTTTTAGGCTCCAGCAGATGTGGTCAGATGACCTACATAGATGTAGGGGTTCCCCTGTCCTGTTTTCACCAGTGTTCAACATGCCACAGTGTTTGTTGAAACAGGTTTGGTGTAAAAATCCCAGCTGTTAAAATGTCAGTCAAGAGTTGGCCCTTTTTAAAAAAAACTCTTCCTTTGTTTGCAGCCCTTCTACTCTCAGATGTTGCTAATCGTCTTTGTATATCCATTATTTTTTTTCTAAAGTATCTGCCCTTTATCATTAAAAAAAACAAAAACTAAATTTGCAGGCATCACAGACCACCAGGCCATGTTGTAGGCCTAATGTGTTGACTTTACACTCCTAGGATGCACAAAATGTTTTTAATGAATATAAAAACATAATATCATACAATAATAAAAACATCTATATAATATAAAACTACTATAAATAAAATCCACAAATGTTACGGGAACGTCTGTCAGCTATGACAGATGACCGACGGACGTATGATGTACTCTCTGGGTCTTACCCGTCCAGTGGTTGGAATGAGGATGATGATGACCACACAGAAGACTATAGACAACACTAGTCCAGACAGCATGGCCGGCGTCTCCTCCACACATCGTAGACACGCCCTGTGAAAGGTCTGGTAGCAGCAGCACATGCCATCCTTCATACTCTGCCTGGACAAGATACTACGTTGGTCGTCGTCATTATCTGAGTCGTCCCACCTAACGTCAATGCTGTCCCTCACTTGGTAAACTGCAGGTGAGCCATCTGCCAATGTGGGTGAACTGCCACAGTTTGGGCTTTTTGCATTTTCTTCAAGCGGATTTTCCTGATTTCCATCTGAAATATGCAAATCCATGGTAGAGTCTGATTCAAGTTCTGAGAAATTGACATGATTAGTCTTTTCAAGTGAGCTACTGTCGTCTTCAGATAAGGCATCACTGCAAAGGTTGGTGTTAAAAATGAAAGCGCCACTGTCTAAGACATCATGGGTGTCGAGGTCCAAACCTTTCAAGGTCAAAGGTTCAGGGACTTTTGCGGTTTCAACTAATCCGGACTCTTTGGGTTCATTAAATCCTGGACTGTTCTCAAAAACAATGTTACTGTTATTCATGAACTCTTGGATAGCATCTGATGTTTGACTGAAATCTTCAAGTTCAACTGCTGGCATATTTTGCCCACTACTGCAGGAAATAGCCACATCTGGCACGAGTGATTTAGCGTTCTCTCCTTCTTCCTCAACCCCCGTCTGATCCTGATCACCTTCTGGCATCATGAACTGTGTCAAGCTGTTGTCTTTCTTTTCCTGGCTTTTGTCGTCTACATGGTGGTAGAGGACCGTGGGTTTTTAGGAAGACTTGAAGTTCAAGATGCAGACAAAGATGGCTGATGTGTAGACTGCTTCGTTATCTCTTTTCTCATCTGTAGTGTGAAAGCGGAGCCCTGCTGTGAAAACAAATATTCAATTAGAAAAAAATAGATTAACAACTCTTGCTAAATCTGATGTATAGGCTTTGTTCTTATCAACTGTGGGCGAGTGAGGAAGGTGTAAAGGTTTAAGAAGGCTTGAAATCTTTAAACAACAATGTTTTGAGCAAGGTAGTTGATGTGCACGATTTCCATTCCATTTGAATGACAGTCATTTACTTGTCACTTCCCTAACATGCTTCACAACTTGTTAATGTAGGTGCAGCTTCCACCCTGTGTCACACACTCATGTGCACACACACACACACACACACACACACACATAACACACTGTCCTGGAATGAGATGTCACAGACGCACCCAAGAGACATGAAATTCATCAGACTCTGTGTTAGGAGATAATAGCCTTGTTTGTAACAGTCTTTTAAATAATTACATGACTACCACCACCAATGACAATTTTAGTATTTACCTTTACCTTTTTTAAAAGGCCCGTTGCACTCTTCCCTGAAGCTATTCTATCTGAATGCAAGTTTACAGAAATATAGCAACACTGAGAATGGTAGATGAGAATTGACACTGGTCAACAATGTTGGAGTCTACATCAAGGTTCAAACTATTTGCCTGTTCTCCTGTGAATGAATTTGGTTATTTGCAAAATGGGTTATAATGCCAACAACTGGATGTTTACGTTTGATTATTATTCACTTTTTGAAAAAAAAAAAAAAAAAAGGAATAACATGACAGTTAAAAATGACATGGTAGAACACAATTCATACACATCATCTGTGGTTTATCTGTGGGATCTTGAGACATTTCCTACAGCAGGTCTTATTAAGGTTTATAAGAGATTCAGGTCGAAATAATTTCTATTTGTTGGACCACCCTACCAGAATATTCTCTCTGTTGTTGTTCAGCCTGTATTATTGTCAGGCCTGGAGAATGTTACGTTCTCTAAACACAGTGTCCAGTGATCCAAAAGCCAGAAAATCCCAGCAAACTGCACAATGCTACATTTTTATAGTAACTGATACATTACTTCCAGTCTTTCTTTTTTAAAGGGTGGGGGTGTTCTCCTTACAATGAGCCACAAATCAGTGAGAAATTTGTGTGGAATTTTTGTTTCACATCTAATAAATGATTTATCTTACAATTACATTTAAATATTTACATTCTAAATGTATCTTATTTGCTGGCTAACATTTTTGGATGATTTAATCTGATCCACATGTTCACCTGGGCTGACCAGCTCAGGCCTTTTAGGTTAAAAAAGCTGTTTGGTTTCTTTTATACACTTTTACAAAGGAGGCACTGTGTTTAGTTCTGTGTGTGTGTGGGAGAGGGAAATGTCAGTACACCGATTCGTCTTCCTTGTGCAAATGTTGCTCCTGCACTACTGTGTGTGTGTGTGTGTGTGTTGTGTGTTGGTTTCACTTCACTTTACAAAATTATTAAGAATTAGATGGGAGAAGAGGGGCTTCCTAAAATGGACTCCTCTAAACTGAACTTCCACATAAAACCAAAGTTCTCACTGATTTGTTTTCTTAGGAAAGTATGTTCAAATATTACAACAATATTCATTTTGCAATTCTTGGAGAATGTAACAGGGTCTGTGTATATTCTTATCACTTCACTTGCTTTGGAGGGAAAGTATGCAGCAATCCTTGCTTACTGCTTGCAAACATTAGACTCCAATGGTTCTGTTTGATCATCAGCTGTTGACGGGATAACAATAGCACAGAGCCCCACTGTCCTAAGGAGCTGTACTCATTCAACACTGTTGTAAATGTTTGAATTTTTGACTGGAATTGTGTCAAATAAATTAAATCAATTGAAATAAAATACATCAACAAATAAATCAGGAATTATTAAAAAAACAATAATTCTCAACTCGTTAAAAGCAATTAATACATTTTATTTTAATAATCGTTGTAATAATCAAGTAATTGCAACATAAGCTTTGAATGTCGAACGAAAATAATGAAAGACTAAATTATCATGTTTTTTATTATTAGTTTTTGCTTATTTTCTAATCGTAGTGATAAATGTGGTCCTCAGTGAATGCTTTTCTACTTTTAAGTGTTCAACTATTAATAAGTCTGTGAAATAATTGAATAACGTAAAGAAATAAAGTTCAATCGACGCATTGTACTTTAGCATTTTACTGTAAAACAACCGAAACTGGATAGCTTATGTTTAAAGCATACATTTTACAAGAATCATATTTTGTTCATTAATGTGGAATCTTTTACAGGGAAAGTCGAGCAGTAGATAAATAATTCAGTTAGTGTTACCCTAGTCGTTAATGTAGTTTGGTTTAAATATAATTACAATTTATCAGTAAACCCCACTCATACGTCAAATGTGAAACGTGTGAAGACAAATTAAGTTCCTACCTTAGTATTGGTTGAAGCTAAACGGGTTCTTCTTTTGTTTTTCGTCTTCTTCTGTCATTTTAAACACGTTCTTCACAAAATCAAGTATTTTCCTCCTGTTAACGCGGTACAAAAACCTGTCTCGGTCTGTTCGCCAGAGTCAGAGGCGAGACGGGCGCGCGCACACGAGAGCACAAGCGCGAGCACTGGGCTTCGGGTTACACATTGTACCAGAAAAGTTGGTACACTTCATAAAAGTAATAGAAACTATATTTTCACGTTTAGCAGTCTATCCAAATCTCCGTTTCAGAGAAGAAATGAGAGAGAAATACATTTAATTTATTTTATTTTATCATGATTTAATCTGATCCACATGTTCACCTGGGCTGACCAGCTCAGGCCTTTTAGGTTAAAAAAGCTGTTTGGTTTCTTTTATACACTTTTACAAAGGAGGCACTGTGTTTAGTTCTGTGTGTGTGTGGGAGAGGGAAATGTCAGTACACCGATTCGTCTTCCTTGTGCAAATGTTGCTCCTGCACTACTGTGTGTGTGTGTGTGTGTGTTGTGTGTTGGTTTCACTTCACTTTACAAAATTATTAAGAATTAGATGGGAGAAGAGGGGCTTCCTAAAATGGACTCCTCTAAACTGAACTTCCACATAAAACCAAAGTTCTCACTGATTTGTTTTCTTAGGAAAGTATGTTCAAATATTACAACAATATTCATTTTGCAATTCTTGGAGAATGTAACAGGGTCTGTGTATATTCTTATCACTTCACTTGCTTTGGAGGGAAAGTATGCAGCAATCCTTGCTTACTGCTTGCAAACATTAGACTCCAATGGTTCTGTTTGATCATCAGCTGTTGATGGGATAACAATAGCACAGAGCCCCACTGTCCTAAGGAGCTGTACTCATTCAACACTGTTGTAAATGTTTGAATTTTTGACTGGAATTGTGTCAAATAAATTAAATCAATTGAAATAAAATACATCAACAAATAAATCAGGAATTATTAAAAAAAACAATAATTCTCAACTCGTTAAAAGCAATTAATACATTTTATTTTAATAATCGTTGTAATAATCAAGTAATTGCAACATAAGCTTTGAATGTCGAACGAAAATAATGAAAGACTAAATTATCATGTTTTTTATTATTAGTTTTTGCTTATTTTCTAATCGTAGTGATAAATGTGGTCCTCAGTGAATGCTTTTCTACTTTTAAGTGTTCAACTATTAATAAGTCTGTGAAATAATTGAATAACGTAAAGAAATAAAGTTCAATCGACGCATTGTACTTTAGCATTTTACTGTAAAACAACCGAAACTGGATAGCTTATGTTTAAAGCATACATTTTACAAGAATCATATTTTGTTCATTAATGTGGAATCTTTTACAGGGAAAGTCGAGCAGTAGATAAATAATTCAGTTAGTGTTACCCTAGTCGTTAATGTAGTTTGGTTTAAATATAATTACAATTTATCAGTAAACCCCACTCATACGTCAAATGTGAAACGTGTGAAGACAAATTAAGTTCCTACCTTAGTATTGGTTGAAGCTAAACGGGTTCTTCTTTTGTTTTTCGTCTTCTTCTGTCATTTTAAACACGTTCTTCACAAAAGCAAGTATTTTCCTCCTGTTAACGCGGTACAAAAACCTGTCTCGGTCTGTTCGCCAGAGTCAGAGGCGAGACGGGCGCGCGCACACGAGAGCACAAGCGCGAGCACTGGGCTTCGGGTTACACATTGTACCAGAAAAGTTGGTACACTTCATAAAAGTAATAGAAACTATATTTTCACGTTTAGCAGTCTATCCAAATCTCCGTTTCAGAGAAGAAATGAGAGAGAAATACATTTAATTTATTTTATTTTATCTATATATAATATATATTTATTTTTATATAATACTTTGTTTTTTATCTTGTACGGCTACAGATTTTTACTTTGGGGAAGTGATGTAATCCATGTTAAGCAGCGATTTCCACTCATGCATCTATCCAGAGACGTCAGAAATATTTTTATATTAACATTAACTTTATGAACTAATCAACATTTCTAGGCCAATGACCCTCAAAATGATATAGAGGTGTAGAGCATAGAGCCCTGGGTTTTAAATGTATTTTAAAGTGCCATGTTTGAACAAACCCTGCTATTTATATTTAATAAAAAGTTATTAAAGTAATGCAAAGGTTAATATGTGTATGTTTACATTTTTCATGAACAGCGTGTAAAGTACGGTGTACAACTTGAGAGAGCTGGTGTGAGAAACAGGACATTGATTTGACACAATAGGGGGAAAAACATAATCCTTGTTTGCATAGATTGAGCCTCTGGTGGACGCTCCTTTTATACAGGTTCACATTTAAGAACAGTTTTTTGGAGCACGGATCTATTTATCCAAGATTCAGAACAATTTGCACTGCACTCCAAAGTAATCTTTAAAAGTTGCCAAATTGTCAAACGTCAGATCGGGATTAGACAAATAGTCAAGACAAAGGTAATAGCGAAGGCCCTCAGCCTCCTCCCTTCACTGCTAGTCTTTCATTTTCTGCCGAGATGCACATAAATGAAGCACTTAACACAGGCCAAAGTACAATATCTGGTTTTATTTTCTTTTTTTTCACACGCCTGTGTATGAAAAGAAAGAAAATATTCTCCTGGTTACATGGGAACTTCTTAATACATTAGTTGTTTTGCAAGTCCCAAACCGGTTTAATCGCATCTATTTTTAGAACTTGAAATCTTTACCTCCACTCTGGAAAATACAGTCCATACTCCATCTCCACCTGTGTATTACTGCAAATGCAGAATATCCTGTAACGTTTTTGTGTAACAAACAAAACATAGAAGAAAAACAGACCCAAGTCATTGTGTCCATGTGGCAAATATGGGTTCACCTGAGCTATTATTATTAATATGAAGTTACTACTATTATTACTAGTACTACTATTACTTTCTATGACAAAGTATGAAAAATACTTAAAGCTACATTAGTTATAATTATTCTGGGTTCTTTTTTTTAAATCACTTGATGAACGTATAGATGTTTTCGTCAACGTCAAGTTATCTTATAGATGGATTAAACTTTATAAATACATTAGAAGTTCCCCTTGTTAATTAAGGCTAACTTTTTTTGGGGAGGGGGGGGTCCACATTAAGTTAAAGTTAATTACCATTATAGCATTTAAATCTCTTCTTTAAGAACTTTAAGTAATTAGTAAGATATTTACAGAAACTTTTGATAAATTAAGGGCAATTGTTGGCTAACTTTTTATTTTCTATTACCAGATCTATAAAAACATGTTTGTGGGCACTGAGCTAACTTGCTCAACTGTATTTCTGGGTGTTAGCTAATATGGGCTCCCTTTAAGTTCAAAGTTATTGAAAAACCGATAACAATCAAAACGTAACCGTTTAGTACAGCCTGTTGCATTGCCCACTACACAGAAGGCTAGATAAAGTTCGCCCCCTACTGCACAAAACCTCGAATGGCAGAGTTAGCGAGTTTATAATAAATTAAGTTTAAAAAAAATGAACGAAACGACCCATGACAACAACTCAGTCAAGAGATGTTAACTATGTTAAATACATAAAATAAAGATTTTATTTTGATTCACAAAATCTGGAAAAGATTGCTCATTAGTGCAAACAGTGCAATCAGTCCTTCAACATGACAGCAAAACACCTTTTTTAATAACTGAGTAAAGATTACTGAATAAGATCGACACCACCTTAAGTCTTTGGTATTTTAGGAATGTGAAGCTTTGTAACAACTAAATATAAATGTGCTACAGAAAGTTTATACTGTTGTATAACATGCTCACTCTGATGACAAAAAGAATCGATTCAATGATCCCAGAGGTTCATGATCCACTGCTGGCTTATTGAAAGATGCAAATGTGTAGTTTTGTTATTTCACCGTTATAAAAGCTCTGTTTCTATAAGTTAGCTAAAATTATGTTTTTCTCTATGGGGTTTGGTGTAGGAGTGTGGACGTTTAAATAAAATGTCAAAGATAAAATTATAGACAGAATAGGTGATTTCATATTTTTTTCTTAGTTCTTCTGCAGCTCTAGGATTTCATCTGTCAGCATACATATGTCTGTCTCTGTCGGGTGACACTGCAACACCAGCGCTACCTCATTGTCCTGACCTGGAAAAATCTGACAGAGCTGCTCTCTGAGTCTTGACGTCTGCTCTGGATTCCTCTGCGGTCCAGCTTTATGTAGCTGTCGATTTCCGGACTGCCAGCCTTTTCCATGCCCTCCTCTCCCACCTTTATCTTTGCCTCCTTTGTTCACCTGAGTGCCAAACCTTGTCCAGTGATTAGGGACCTCCGCTTGGGAGTGCAGAGGTTTAGAGGAAGAGCTTGTGGTTGCTACGCCAGTTAATGTATTTCTTGCTGGTTCAGAAATCCTGATCCATAAGAAAGGTGTTAGAAATAATATTTTAAACATCTGTACATATGTATTTTGTAAACATTAATACCTAGGTTCAGAGCGTAGAAAGTCCTCCAGGTGAGGTCCTCCTCGCCCCAGAGGGTCATCAGGCACCATAAAGTGGTCACCAACAAATGTGTACTGTAGAAGACTGAAAGGCAGCATTGTGACATGAAAACCTGTGTTTTGTGTGTGTGGAATGATATGCGAGTGTGCTTGTGGCAAACCTTTTTTTGATGATATCTGTCCATTTCTCAGACTCATCTATAAGGTCCCTCAGGTTATCATTCGTGACAATAACTCCATTGGTTTTTTCAGCGTGCTGCAGCATGAATCTGTGACAGATTCAAGGTCAAAGTACAGTCTCAAAGTTTACAGTACAACAGTAGAATTCAATAAACACAGTATCCACTCGAGCACAGAATTGGATTTCGAAACAGGATTAGGATTTATGTTAGTGATGAAGCATGTAGCTCCCCAGGTCATCCTATTTCAAGCTACTGTGGTGCAGAGCGATCCACAGAATGGTTGAGCTGCATCCTCCAAACATGTTTACAACCAAACTATAAATGCTATTTTAAGACACTATATTGAATTTTCATTTAAAAAAATAGTCCTGAAATTACTGGATAAAATTTGTGTCATTTTTCTCTAAGCTTTGACTTTGACATATACCTGCCTCTTCCCATTTCCCCCCAAAAACATTTCCTTTTAATTTAAGTTAATAGAAAATGAATCTGGAGAAGCATGTAAACGAAATATGAAAAGATTCAGAAATTAATTTATCAGTCTATTGCTTATTGATTAATCCAGAAAGTTATTAAATAAAAGGATTTGGAACACTTTTCAAAAGGTGTAACCATACCTGTCATCGTAGCAGCTGATCCTCCTGCCTTGCACCTCTCTGGAAGGTGTGTAGGAGAGTAGGCCGAGGTCATACAGTTTAGACATGAAGTGCTTCTCTGAGAAAAAAAAAATTCTGTACCAAAACCGAACACCCTACAAGGCCTGACGTATTCTAATCATTATTTCAATAAGGACGAGATACCCTTGATCCTGGGGTCACTTTTCTGTCTCCACTGTGGCACCAGGACTTGAATTTCACGATGGCCTCTGTCCCAGAAATGTTGCACAGCCAGAGCGATTCCTCGACAGGAGAAGAAATGACCCAGTCCGTGACTGAGTGTGAAACACAGATATTTAGATGGCTGTTCTTGTGGTTAGTAACACCTAAAGACACACTGTGCCAGGCAAAATGTTTTTTTCTACCTCATGGCAACGTTGCTGCCGTCAATGATGATTGCCCTCAGTTTCTGGACACCAGGCTTGTCTGTGAGCTCCAGGTCGAAAGGTGTCTGCAGGCCCTCAAGAAAACGCTGCTCCCCTGTGACCACCACTGTAGAGGCAGGTGTTGAACCATGTTGGTGCGTCATTCTGGTCGGAGACAAGTTGTTTCTAATCATGTCTGGGTTGGGAAGCACTTTTTTTTGAGAGTTTGAAGGCAAGTGATTGCCAACGTTATCTTGAGAGTAATGTTTTTGTTTCAGCATGGTCAGATTGGGAACATGGATGGTGTGCTCAAAGTGGGCTTTAGTCGGAATGTTGGGAGCAGGTGGGGCATCGCTTAGAGACGGATACAGGGTCATTGGCGGACCTTTGATATCAGAATGAATGTTCCGGTGTGGTGTACGAGACTCTGATAGCTGGTGTTGCTTTGGTTGCGAGACGAACTGAGACACAGGAAGCTGCTGAGGTGTTGTCATCCTGGGAAACAAAACTGGCCCTGGAACAGATGCTGGGAATTCTACCCATCCATCATCATCAGAATCTGTGTCCACGTTGTCCTGTCCTGAGCCAGCCTTTTTCTTCTCCAGAACCACATCATCTGTCTCTCTTGGACCCTCCCTTAAACTGTTGGCCTCTTGGGTCTCCTCTCTCTGGAGTTCCAGGAGGAGCTTGTGAGTAGATCCGTTGTTTAACATGCCGTAGACCTTAGCTACTTTCTGTTCAGAATACCCACAGCTGGCTGCTGCTTTTTTCACAACTCCAAGGACAAAATCTTCCTCGTTCCCATTCTCTTTTTTCTCTTGACTGCCCCCTTCAGGTTCTCCTGATAGTCCACCCTCCATGTTCTCTCGAACCTTTCCATTATTGCTAATCATTATCAAATCTCGCTCTGCAGATGCTGCTGCTGCATCTGGATCCTCCTTGTGCTCTGTCTCGCAGGGTCGGTTTCTCGCTTTTTCATTCAGGGTATTTATATTTTCACCTCTCATATCAGAAAAACCATGAAGTACCTGCTCTTGGTCACTACGATCCTGCTCCTGTTGAACCAGGTCCAGGATCTGTGAAGCCTCCTTGGGTCCTGTTCTGGCAAGCACTCTATTGACTACTGACTCCGTATACCCCATGGCTGTAAAGAACTT
>NC_024307.1:20779129-20797404 GCF_000523025.1 Cynoglossus semilaevis
TGATAATCTTTGCTCCTCTTCAGCCTCTCTCATTTCGGTCCTCACCGTGTGCCTCTGTGCTGGAGAATGTTTTTGTTTTTTTATAGTAGATGAGGAAGATGTTTTGGAGCTAGATTTGTTCCTTGAAACAGCAGCTGTCCCTTCCTCCTCCCAGTCAGCTGTGATGAAAGGCCTAAAGTTTGTGTTCATAGCAGATGTTTGGTCATGACTCCCGGCATTACCTTCTCTCACCTCCAGGTCAGAGATAGAGTCAAGTCCAGATTCTTTCACAAAATCCAGCAAGATTTCCTTCACCCACCCTGGAAGCACCAGAAGATCCAGGATGTGCCTGTCCTCCCTCTTCTCAACCAGAGTTTTGAAAGCTCGACGTGACTCTATAGACTCACTAGGAACTCTGTCCCCAGTCTCAGAGTGACGAGTTCCTTCATATCGTTCCACCAGTTCTGTAATGAGGGAGTAGGCCTGTACTACTGGCTCAGCCAGACCTGATATGAGTAGATTTCCTGGTGAGGCAACCTGTTTGGGTGAGAACAGGATCAAAACAATCATAATAGAAAACACTGTACTGACAGCAGGAAGTACCAGCAGGACTTTATGTTCACATGTGTTTTGCTAGCTTTCAGCTAGAGACTAGCATTTTGCACAGAGATATAACAAAGGAATGAAAAGTTAACTCTATGTCAGTGGCATTTGCATTTAAGCTTATTTACAGTATTTTAAGGTCTTTATCTGACCAACTGATCTCAACTTTACATTAAATCCTTTAGTATTAAAGTAAAATAACCAGACGTATGTTGCTAAAAATAGGGTCAAAAATGTGTAATACATACGTAGTAGAAAATATAGGCTATGGCTTGGGTTGTCTGTTAGATGAATACTATTGGTAATAATATTGAAAAAAGGTCTCTATATCTCTAAGGACTGATATTGTATCTTTACCCTTTGTTCAACATTTGTAAATAAAGTATGGAATTTCCTGACTATATGTAGAAAAACGTGGCAAGTAATATAAAAAGGAAGTTGCTACACACAGTAAAATGTTCCTCATTTCATATAATTATATTTAGCCAAAACCTACACCACCACCTAAAAAATCCCTATGAATCTATATGATGAAACAGTTCTGATATTGACTCATAATGTAACTTCTGGTAAGAAGAACTTAAGTGTAATCACAGAACTTTTCTGTAGTAGTAGTTATTATTGGTATTACATCAATGCTACAAGAAAAATACAAAGAACAAGGACAGAAGTGAGCAGAATCTCATTAGAACTGAGAAATGTTAATAATATCACTCACCATGACATGAGCTGAAGTGGTTTTGATCAGACAGTCCATGAACAGCCCTTTGGCTCCACAAAAAATACAGTGAAGGACCTTAGGATAGGAAACCTGCTGCTGAGCTTCCTGGTTCACAATTCCCTTTACAAACAACTAGAGGAAGAACAATAATCACTTGTCAACCCATTTTTGAGTCAGGGAATCTGTGGTTGGTTTCTGTTAGACAAATAAAATATCAAATAACATATGACATTGGACAAAGTCATGTTAAGGCCCTGGAAAACCAAGATAAACATTAAAAATATTAATAAAAGCCCAGACCCTGAATGTATGCCTTTATAAACAATTAGCCCAGAGACGACAAAAACAACAATAGATTTGTTAGCCAGAAGAGCTAAAAATTAACTGATGTGATAATTATAACTGATTCAGAAAGAGCAAAAATTACAAATATTCTGAAGCAAATGTAGCTTTAAAAGAGAGAGAGATAACATTCTAAAGGAGAGGCTTACTTGACCAAAATAGGACCTGTAGTTTCATGACATCATATAGGGTACATGTACATTTGTATTGACAGCACAATGATGCGATACACATCCATATGCTGAAACTAATCAAAAAGATAAAAAAGGTTAAAAAATAAGTAGCCAATCGATCATTATGATCCAACGATGCCTATTGCATGCTGAAAGAGTTTCGGTTTTGCTCATGTCTGAAGCTGGGTCGTTCAGCTTTAGGTCACATAGTTTCACTTGAGAGAAAACACAAGTCTGCTGTATATGGATGAGTCACTGCACTTACATGATGATATGCAAGCTGTACATCAGCAAAAACAACACCTCACCCTTTACTGCTAAATGACTTGTGTAATAGGATAGCTAAAAACAAAACTCAACATACCACTGTCATCTTGCTCAACCAACAAATCTGGGTCAAACACATTTGTCTAAAGGAGGCCAACTATGGTTTAAAGGTACAGCTTGTAGGGGCCCCACTTTCTGCATATCAGATGTGGACCACTTAATACAGTATGTCCTTTGAACTAGCAAGGTACTGCAAAACAAATGTCTCTTACTTTGGCAGCCTCCACGTTTTTGCTCGTCCCACATAGCTTGAGCCAAATCTGCCCATTGTTGCCCTGGGGTAAGTCGTCTGCCCCGATACCGAAGGTCACTTGGAATATCCGTTCCACGGCATCGTGCAGGGAGGTCAAAGACCCTCGTAGCATCCCGGCACAGGCAAACTCATCCTCCACCTCAGCTTCCCCATTACGTCTCTGATTGTCCATTTCTTTGTTTCTAGATCACTAGCAGAGTATGTACCATACTGCAAAAATACATCGGATTATATTGATTGGTCACCAAAATAATTAAAAAAATATTTTACTAATATATTATAAATAATCTACCAAAACGTTTCAAAATATGAAACAATCACATATGCAGTATGTTTATAAAACAGTGTGCAGTTATTGATTATGAACGATGATTTTTGCTAAAACTCAAATTATATACCATACCAACCAAGGGATACTAGGTTCCAGTCAAAAGGTGGGACAGAGATTATGTTTGTGCCGGACAAGGCAGGACACAGCATTAGGACACAAAGTTGTACCGCATTTTGATTTGACTTTACAGTAGTTTGTGAGTGTCTCCCCTGGAGTAAAGTGACCAGTCGTCCCATTTTGAGCAGGATTGCAACAAACAAACACAATGAGCAGGAACTGATGAAAAAACAAAGACTGACTGTGCATCGGCTGCACAGCATCCAAAAAGAACAGAACACCCTGCAACCACATTGACTGCACAGATAACAGTGCCATAATAGATAGCACCACTATCACCAAAAACAAACAAACAAACAAACAAACAAAACAACAAAAAACAATCCAATTAGCTGTGCCGTTTTCTAATGTCATATTGATGGAAAACAAGTCCAGTACCAAACCCAAAGAACTACTTTTTTTATTACGCTGCACAGTGCCTGTCGGGATTGGCCTTATAATTTTGGTTTGCAGGTTCAACTCCCACCTGGCTGACTGTGGTGTACTGAGCAAGCACAAAATCCCCGTATGTGCTTCTAAAAGTGCCCACTGCTTCATGGGTGCGGCATGGGTTAATAAAAGACACAAAATTTGCTGTAAGTGTATATTGGTCTGTTTATGTTTAAGACTTGTTTTTCTTCTTGTTTTTTTAAGAGTTGTTCTTCACAGACCTTATCCAATAACACCAACTAACGCTGCACTTTTTTCGTGGGAGAGGGGTCGCTGGATTATGATCAAGTCACGATGAGTGACGTCACATAGTGTCCAAACAGACTTTGGAAATTCTCACTTATAGGAATAGCGAGCAACGCCTGTAGTTGTTGGACGACTACAAACGTCCAATTTATGTGCAGTATATACGTGGAAGTATAACACAAGTAGTCGCGGTTTAAAAGTTAAAATGAATCGGAAAGAATCGTTCAGGAGAGTTTTGACGCAGTTGTCAACAGAATTGTTGAGTATGTCCGAAGAAGAGGAACAGGACATAGTGACGATCCATTTTTCTGGATAAGAAGTTAGAAGAGTCTTTGACAGGATACAATTCGTTTTATATTTAAGTCACATTTCTTACGTGGAGTGATGATCTTTTCCTGGACACGGAAAAGTCCTCCGCTCTTTAAATCTCACGAAGCAACATGTCAAAATCCGGGAGGGCGAAGACAAAGTGGATCAGCAGGGTAACTGGCGGACCTGGAGGAGACTGTTAGTTGGCAGGACAAGGAAGAAACCCAGAGCAACGGAAGGACAAATGGACAGGAAAACGAGACCGAACCGAAACCAAGCTGCGCATCTCTGCGCATTTCTGCGCAATTTGTGCGCACATCAGGGAGGTTCTTATCCAGTCTTCTTTTCCTGGTGCAGTTGAGGAGCAAAGGTCTCCAGATGGAGGTTCAATAACAACAACAATAAACTGCTGTCAACATGCTGTCACAGACACGAAACATATAAACCGAAATACAAAACACGTTTTTATTTCATAATTTCGAATGTACCTAACGTAATATGTTATTATACGTTATATTATATATGTTGTTTTTTAACTTATTTCTTAATTATTTTAGTGGACGTGTTTGCGATTTCAATATATTTAATTACTTTGTTTTGTAAAATGGCAGACGAAGGGGAATTTCCAGTGACGTCACAAACGGGCTTTTCCCTCTTGACTCAGTCACAAGCTTCCTTAAAAAACCTCATACTTTAGTCTCATATATACAGCAGACACAGGTCATTGTCTTTTAAACATTTACTAATAAATATAATGTTTTATTCTACTACACTCTGGTGTTGTGCATTCTTTTGAATAGCATAAATTGAAGGACATTTTGTTTGTCTCACTTCTAGCTAACTAAGCTAAACAGCTTCTCACTTGCTATGATGTTTGAAGTTGTACTAATTAGACTGTTCAATCTATGGCAAATATTGTTATTACGCTTTTGGCTAACTTCTAGCTTTTTTAAAATACCTTTTTAGCTTTCCAGAGTCTTTAGGTTATGTTTTACAGTTAATTTTGTTAACTAACTATAATTTAGGATTGCAGTTATATTTAAGTTAAGTTGGGCTTAAGTTTGTATTTTTATGGCTAATTAATGTACAATTTTGATCCAGCTATAGGCTATTTCTTTGGTATATTTTCTGCTAGGATTCAGATTGATCTATGTTAACTTTTAGTTTTAGGATTACTGTTTATATCAGGGTGTCCACACTTTTTTCCTATTGGGAGCTACTTTTCAAATGACCAGAGTAAACTGATCTATCTACATTGAAAACTCTAAATATATATTTACTAATATAAACTGAATATCTTATTATATACATTATATGTTGGGGTACTTTCATTAAATCGCTGGAGTTGTATGGCACAATACTGTCTGACTCAATACTTCTATGGTCCTTACTTTAGCCCTATTGATTAGTATCTTAAAGTATAATTCAATTTATAATTTTAATTATTATTTTTTAAAATGTAATTGCTCTTGATCTACCAGCACTCCCTTTGAGATCTACTGGTAGATCCAGATCTACTTATTGGGCACCCCTGGTTTATATTAAATATGTTCTTAGCTTTTGTTGGCTATCCTCAATTATTTTTATATTTTTAGTTATTGACATTTAAGGATTTATTTTCCTAATGCATTTTTCCATTTTATAACTATTTCCGCAATGCTTAGCACTGTACTAATTTTAAGCTAGCCTTGTTACGTATTTTGCAAATTTTGGCCAAACTTATGCTTACTCTGGGCTATCTCTCAGTAATTTTCACTCACACAGGGCCGTCGCAGTGGGGGTGCAAGGTCCAGGGGGGACTTGAAATGCGAGGCCCTGGTCTTTGACATGGGCAATTGCGCATGAATAACAGTCACATGAACACAGCTATTCTAGTTCTACTGCTTTTACAGCTAAATGCAATATGTTTTTATCAACTAGAGAATACAGCATAATCATGCACATGACAGTCTCAGCTATAACTTTTTACTATTTTTTTCAAAGGGCACAATCAACTGTGCAATGAGTGGCTTTCCATCAGGTCAACTCAGTCACTTCATTCTTGGCCTCTTGACATTTACAAAATGTAGGTGAGAACACTTTCATTCATTATGTACATTCATCTTGGTCATTTTCATTATGCAACTCACACTGAAAAAAAAAGTTTTTTCTCACCACTGTTGCCCATTGTGGTTTTTTTCTACTGGGATCTGTTTCTCTCTTTAAATAAAACTGAATTGAATATAACTCTGAGATGGTGAGAGGCTCTCACCATGCATAAATTGTGCTAAAACAGATAACGTCGGAGTCATTTCCCATGTCTTATCTAATATCTTTTTACTCTAGTTTGGATGCAATGTCCTTTTCAGTGGATAACATGTGACATGGAGGTGTGCAAAAGTTTTTAAGTAGTTTTAATTTGAAAAGCTTTGCTCGCCACCATTACTAGAATAAGATAAAACTATCCTGAGCCACAGTTATGGAAAGTTCATTCGATCCCTTCGAGGTAAATGTTTTTATTGTTGTTTCCTTTGGGATTATATCTCATAGTACCCTCAATTCCTGGAAGAGGTCTGGCACATTTAAATCTTGCGACTTGGACTTGCTCAGAGCATCACTCAGTCTGTGCACTGTCTTAATTTGTTAGATTTAGATTTTTTGTTAAAAAATGTTTGTATGTGACCTTGATACAGGCATGTCACTGATACAAAATCATAAATAACTATTATTAATACTAATTTATTGAAAAAACAAAACAGAAGGATTGCAGGCACGAGGTCCCCTACTGGTGCAAAGTCCCGGGGCAGCTGCACAGTTCGCACAGCCTATGTCTTTAAAGGGAAAAATCCTCAGATGTATTTAACCTTAATAAAAGTTTTGGTCCAAACAGCGTTTTGTCTGTGTTATGACGGAGGTTTACACAACGAACACCTGTTGTGCACATTGAAGACGGCAATCACTGAAATTGTCAGTAATTTTGCAGATGACTTCCCTGTAGTGGACAAATTAGAATATTTGTATTTGAAATTCCAAAATGGAAAGTATGCAATGTAAAATGTGTAAGACAGTTTGTCTAAATCAGTGGTTCTCAAACTCTGGTACATGTACCACAAGTGGTATGCAAGTGCTCTCTAGTGGTACGTGGGGAAAATTCATATTTTCACATTTACATTTTCATGACATATGCACAATTAATACAACATTTAAACACAAACATCTTTATAAACATTTATTTATATTTCAAACGTGGGACAGAGATTATGTTTGTGCCGGACAAGGCAGGACACAGCATTAGGACACAAAGTTGTACCGCATTTTGATTTGACTTTACAGTAGTTTGTGAGTGTCTCCCCTGGAGTAAAGTGACCAGTCGTCCCATTTTGAGCAGGATTGCAACAAACAAACACAATGAGCAGGAACTGATGAAAAAACAAAGACTGACTGTGCATCGGCTGCACAGCATCCAAAAAGAACAGAACACCCTGCAACCACATTGACTGCACAGATAACAGTGCCATAATAGATAGCACCACTATCACCAAAAACAAACAAACAAACAAACAAACAAAACAACAAAAAACAATCCAATTAGCTGTGCCGTTTTCTAATGTCATATTGATGGAAAACAAGTCCAGTACCAAACCCAAAGAACTACTTTTTTTATTACGCTGCACAGTGCCTGTCGGGATTGGCCTTATAATTTTGGTTTGCAGGTTCAACTCCCACCTGGCTGACTGTGGTGTACTGAGCAAGCACAAAATCCCCGTATGTGCTTCTAAAAGTGCCCACTGCTTCATGGGTGCGGCATGGGTTAATAAAAGACACAAAATTTGCTGTAAGTGTATATTGGTCTGTTTATGTTTAAGACTTGTTTTTCTTCTTGTTTTTTTAAGAGTTGTTCTTCACAGACCTTATCCAATAACACCAACTAACGCTGCACTTTTTTCGTGGGAGAGGGGTCGCTGGATTATGATCAAGTCACGATGAGTGACGTCACATAGTGTCCAAACAGACTTTGGAAATTCTCACTTATAGGAATAGCGAGCAACGCCTGTAGTTGTTGGACGACTACAAACGTCCAATTTATGTGCAGTATATACGTGGAAGTATAACACAAGTAGTCGCGGTTTAAAAGTTAAAATGAATCGGAAAGAATCGTTCAGGAGAGTTTTGACGCAGTTGTCAACAGAATTGTTGAGTATGTCCGAAGAAGAGGAACAGGACATAGTGACGATCCATTTTTCTGGATAAGAAGTTAGAAGAGTCTTTGACAGGATACAATTCGTTTTATATTTAAGTCACATTTCTTACGTGGAGTGATGATCTTTTCCTGGACACGGAAAAGTCCTCCGCTCTTTAAATCTCACGAAGCAACATGTCAAAATCCGGGAGGGCGAAGACAAAGTGGATCAGCAGGGTAACTGGCGGACCTGGAGGAGACTGTTAGTTGGCAGGACAAGGAAGAAACCCAGAGCAACGGAAGGACAAATGGACAGGAAAACGAGACCGAACCGAAACCAAGCTGCGCATCTCTGCGCATTTCTGCGCAATTTGTGCGCACATCAGGGAGGTTCTTATCCAGTCTTCTTTTCCTGGTGCAGTTGAGGAGCAAAGGTCTCCAGATGGAGGTTCAAAAACAAACACAATAAACTGCTGTCAACATGCTGTCACAGACACGAAACATATAAACCGAAATACAAAACACGTTTTTATTTCATAATTTCGAATGTACCTAACGTAATATGTTATTATACGTTATATTATATATGTTGTTTTTTAACTTATTTCTTAATTATTTTAGTGGACGTGTTTGCGATTTCAATATATTTAATTACTTTGTTTTGTAAAATGGCAGACGAAGGGGAATTTCCAGTGACGTCACAAACGGGCTTTTCCCTCTTGACTCAGTCACAAGCTTCCTTAAAAAACCTCATACTTTAGTCTCATATATACAGCAGACACAGGTCATTGTCTTTTAAACATTTACTAATAAATATAATGTTTTATTCTACTACACTCTGGTGTTGTGCATTCTTTTGAATAGCATAAATTGAAGGACATTTTGTTTGTCTCACTTCTAGCTAACTAAGCTAAACAGCTTCTCACTTGCTATGATGTTTGAAGTTGTACTAATTAGACTGTTCAATCTATGGCAAATATTGTTATTACGCTTTTGGCTAACTTCTAGCTTTTTTAAAATACCTTTTTAGCTTTCCAGAGTCTTTAGGTTATGTTTTACAGTTAATTTTGTTAACTAACTATAATTTAGGATTGCAGTTATATTTAAGTTAAGTTGGGCTTAAGTTTGTATTTTTATGGCTAATTAATGTACAATTTTGATCCAGCTATAGGCTATTTCTTTGGTATATTTTCTGCTAGGATTCAGATTGATCTATGTTAACTTTTAGTTTTAGGATTACTGTTTATATCAGGGTGTCCACACTTTTTTCCTATTGGGAGCTACTTTTCAAATGACCAGAGTAAACTGATCTATCTACATTGAAAACTCTAAATATATATTTACTAATATAAACTGAATATCTTATTATATACATTATATGTTGGGGTACTTTCATTAAATCGCTGGAGTTGTATGGCACAATACTGTCTGACTCAATACTTCTATGGTCCTTACTTTAGCCCTATTGATTAGTATCTTAAAGTATAATTCAATTTATAATTTTAATTATTATTTTTTAAAATGTAATTGCTCTTGATCTACCAGCACTCCCTTTGAGATCTACTGGTAGATCCAGATCTACTTATTGGGCACCCCTGGTTTATATTAAATATGTTCTTAGCTTTTGTTGGCTATCCTCAATTATTTTTATATTTTTAGTTATTGACATTTAAGGATTTATTTTCCTAATGCATTTTTCCATTTTATAACTATTTCCGCAATGCTTAGCACTGTACTAATTTTAAGCTAGCCTTGTTACGTATTTTGCAAATTTTGGCCAAACTTATGCTTACTCTGGGCTATCTCTCAGTAATTTTCACTCACACAGGGCCGTCGCAGTGGGGGTGCAAGGTCCAGGGGGGACTTGAAATGCGAGGCCCTGGTCTTTGACATGGGCAATTGCGCATGAATAACAGTCACATGAACACAGCTATTCTAGTTCTACTGCTTTTACAGCTAAATGCAATATGTTTTTATCAACTAGAGAATACAGCATAATCATGCACATGACAGTCTCAGCTATAACTTTTTACTATTTTTTTCAAAGGGCACAATCAACTGTGCAATGAGTGGCTTTCCATCAGGTCAACTCAGTCACTTCATTCTTGGCCTCTTGACATTTACAAAATGTAGGTGAGAACACTTTCATTCATTATGTACATTCATCTTGGTCATTTTCATTATGCAACTCACACTGAAAAAAAAAGTTTTTTCTCACCACTGTTGCCCATTGTGGTTTTTTTCTACTGGGATCTGTTTCTCTCTTTAAATAAAACTGAATTGAATATAACTCTGAGATGGTGAGAGGCTCTCACCATGCATAAATTGTGCTAAAACAGATAACGTCGGAGTCATTTCCCATGTCTTATCTAATATCTTTTTACTCTAGTTTGGATGCAATGTCCTTTTCAGTGGATAACATGTGACATGGAGGTGTGCAAAAGTTTTTAAGTAGTTTTAATTTGAAAAGCTTTGCTCGCCACCATTACTAGAATAAGATAAAACTATCCTGAGCCACAGTTATGGAAAGTTCATTCGATCCCTTCGAGGTAAATGTTTTTATTGTTGTTTCCTTTGGGATTATATCTCATAGTACCCTCAATTCCTGGAAGAGGTCTGGCACATTTAAATCTTGCGACTTGGACTTGCTCAGAGCATCACTCAGTCTGTGCACTGTCTTAATTTGTTAGATTTAGATTTTTTGTTAAAAAATGTTTGTATGTGACCTTGATACAGGCATGTCACTGATACAAAATCATAAATAACTATTATTAATACTAATTTATTGAAAAAACAAAACAGAAGGATTGCAGGCACGAGGTCCCCTACTGGTGCAAAGTCCCGGGGCAGCTGCACAGTTCGCACAGCCTATGTCTTTAAAGGGAAAAATCCTCAGATGTATTTAACCTTAATAAAAGTTTTGGTCCAAACAGCGTTTTGTCTGTGTTATGACGGAGGTTTACACAACGAACACCTGTTGTGCACATTGAAGACGGCAATCACTGAAATTGTCAGTAATTTTGCAGATGACTTCCCTGTAGTGGACAAATTAGAATATTTGTATTTGAAATTCCAAAATGGAAAGTATGCAATGTAAAATGTGTAAGACAGTTTGTCTAAATCAGTGGTTCTCAAACTCTGGTACATGTACCACAAGTGGTATGCAAGTGCTCTCTAGTGGTACGTGGGGAAAATTCATATTTTCACATTTACATTTTCATGACATATGCACAATTAATACAACATTTAAACACAAACATCTTTATAAACATTTATTTATATTTCAAACATGTTGATAATTCAATATTGAAAGTAATTAGCCAAATATGAACAAAATAAAAACTGGGCAAATAACTAAGAGTTAGCCGAATAATCACAAGTTACCAAAAAGTTAGCAATAAGATGCCTCTAAATTCTCAAACTGTGGTACGCATAGCACCAGTGGTACACAAGTGCTCTCTAGTGGTACGTGGGGAAAATTCATATTTTCACATTTACATTTTCAACTGAATAAATCTGGAATATACCATGCACAATTAATACAACATTTAAACATAAACATTTTTAAACACCTCTCCTGCGTGGTGGAAGCTAACAGTGAAGGCCTCTGCTGCTGTATTCTAGTGTTGGTCATCATGGTGGTACTCAGAGAGATCAAGGTTTTCTCAGGTGGTACAGAGTAGAAAAAGTTCCAGAACGACTAGTCTAAATAATAGGTATTTTATTGTAAATTATTGAATTGTTGATGTATCAAAAACAATGTTTAATAGAACTGTATGAAGTATATAAAGTTGTTGTATGTTTATTAATAAACAACTGTTATTGGAAGCCCTCAATAAATGGCATCAGCAGTAGTCCAATGGTAGTGGGAATTACTAAGAATAGAAAAGCTGGAGGAAACCACAAACAATTAAATGACAAAAATATATGACCAATTATCCCAGGGAAATAATGATAATAATAATTTTAACTTACATATTTGGGAAATTCTTGTGTTAACAGCAGCTGTAACAGGCTGCCCCTGGCACGCGACAAGTATGTGGTTCCTCTAGGAATCGAACCCAGGGAGGTGTGCTAACTGCTACACTATGGAACCAAATATATACATATAAAAAGAATTACAATAACTATATAGTAAATGGTGGCGCTTTGGCCCAGAGGCCATGTCTCTGTCATTGGTGTGGAACCCCAGGGTTCACCTCCTGGGCAAGATCAAATCCTGGTTAGGGCGGTTGGTACCTTCCAGTGGACTGACCACCTGCAGGAAGGTTTAGGGGGGGTGGTACGGTGCAGTGTGATTTGGGTGGAGACTACTGCCCCGCGACCCGGTAACGGATAAGCAGATGAAAATGGATGGATATACTAAATACAAATATTGTTTAGCTGATAAAAATTACCTAAACCTGTGGTAGGTGTTAAGTACACCATGACAACAGGTAAAAGTTAAAGATAAAAGCTTAATATAAAAAAAAAGTTTAAGAGCTGCAACAATTAACAATACGACCCTGTATATTAAACAGGACAAGAGAATTGTTCTTTAAGAAAATGATAGACTTTGATCATTCTTCAAATGTAGACATGTTTATTTAGAAGTAAAAACCTCATGATCTGTGCCACATGGATAAAGTAGAAAAGCAGAGCAGAAAAGCAAAGCTAAGCAAAGCAGAACAATGTGTCTAAAGCGGAAGTAAAAGAAAAAAAAAAGGATAGCTCTGTTTCACTTCTGCTTTCATCTGCTTTTACAAGAAGCAGCTACTCTTACAGCTGCTGTTGTTCATGTGGATACACAGACACAGAAGGGTTTCTTAAACACCCCAGCAGATTTAACACTTGATCAACATGTGTAAATAATGACGAGGAAGAGTTATTTCCCCAAAGGTGAGGCTTTCTTTTTTGTTTGTATCTTTATTTAACACCTATTTTTGACAGGAAATTCTACAGCATGTTTTTTTTAACCTGAAAGTCTTTTGTTAATTTAATAGATGGTGTACAGGTGAGACTTTATGTTATTGTATATTTACATTTTTTAAAAATATTTTTCTAGAAAAATGGTTAATAACTTGTCTTCCTGTTAATTATTTAACAAAAATATCTTACATGGACCACAACCACTGTTAAAACTAAGAACACATCTTCAACTATTTTATGTGTATGCCTTATACTAATGTCTATTATTTGTATTATACATTTAACCTAAAATAAAAAAGGTATGCCTTTTATAATGGCATAACTGCCATGATAGGTAATAGCTCCATTCCTCAACACTGGGCTCTTGAGTTCTGCTACTGCTGTTAAAAACACAAAGTAGTGCAATAACAGTTAGCCTAGAAAAAGCTAGTGAAGATAGTAAAAAAGATAGATACACACACACACACACATATATATATATATATACATGGGGCAAAGAACATATGGCAAATTAGCTTAACATCTGTATAAAATGAGGAAATCTCAACCAAAAAAAAAAAAAAAACCCAAACAAAAAAAGCTAAATACTAACCATGAAAACATGTTTTAATGAACCTAAAATGCAATAAAACCAAGTTACTTGAAAATGCATCTATCTATTATGCATTCTAAAATACATGAATACAAGAAACAATGGTAAAACTTTATGACCAAGATGATAAACACAGTAAAATAAGAAGGTAACACACAAATCTGTTTCAAAAAGGATGAAGGGTAATTGGAGAAATAGAGAAACTTAATGAATAAATGAATTATGCTTCCACATTAAAATAACTTATAAAATATAAATCATTTTGGCCTCGCCCTGGTTCCATTCTTCATAACTAGACTGAGGCAATTCTGTGGTTTCCTGTTTGTCTGTAGACGCAAAGGTTTCATGAGAAAAAAGTAGAGTAGTTTGTGATTTTGTGGTTTAAGATTTTGTGACTTATGCAGCTTTATTCATATATTTATTTCTGTTTTCTACATATAAAGTTATTGACATAATTGTAATGGCTGAACAGAATTGCTCACTGCACCAGAGGACTACCCCTCGCAGCCTAATACTGAGAAATAACCAAGTGATACGTCTGACAAAAATGACCTTTTACATTTACTCTAAGCTAGTGTAAGTGTTGAGCGCTGAGCAAACAAACGTTAATGTGACAAATGAATGTCGATTGTGCACTAGTGTCAGACGGAACCTGTTCATTTTAGGTCATTCAAACCTTGTAACCTTTGCATTAACAATTTGTACTTTTTTAATTGCATTTGGTTGTGTGCATGTATCTGTATATGAACAATGACAATAAACTGACTATAATTAACAGTCTCAACTTGGAGACAAATAGATCATCCATAAATTATTCTACCGGGATTCATCTAATGGTTTAATTCTCTCTGGTTTGTTCCTGAAGAATAATCCTGTCCATTCCGTATGGCTCAGTTAGGCTGCTCTCAGCCCATGCTAATTGAAGAATCCAGTCTCTCTGGATGGAAGGTGATTGATTCTGGAGGGTTTGGACAAATCTACAAGGCCAGACATCTTCACTGGTGCTATGATGTGGCCATTAAGCTGCTACACTATGATGACGGGTGAGTGAAGAATGTCTACGACGGGGCCATGTCAGACCATGAAGAAAGATGGGTCGGAATAAAATTTGGACTAAAATAAATGGATGTATTGGGAAAAAAAAGTTTTTGGTACACCAACACACATTGCAAAAGTGACATATTTGGAGTCAGGAGTTCCATTTCTGCTTTCAGAGAAAGTGAAGTGTTAACACACCGGGGGCATGTTATGGGTTAGTGTTGTGCGTAAATATGTCGCGGAAGGTGGGGTGGGGGGGAGGGGGGGAGCAGATAGATGGTGCGTTCGTGTTAACTGAGATAAATTACATATAAAAGTCATGCATAAAGGCTACAATGCTAAAAAAATTAATCATTTTCTACACCATCTATTGGGCATATGTGGGTATTGCAGGGAAATGCCAGAAGTATAATGAAAATATAAATAAATTACATAATTTGGAAAAGTATGATGGGCCGGATTAAAAAGCTGAACGGGCCGCATCTGGCCCCCGGGCCTTAGTTTGCCCATGCCTGGTCTAGGCTATGTGGAGCGTCCATTTCTCCTAAATGACCACAGACCGGGCCACTGTGAGGTGGTCTCTGGGCACCATGTGGTCCATGGGTCAGATTTGGATAGGTTGGCTCTACAATATCTGTAAGTAATTAATAGAGTAACTTCAGATGGCACTGTCACACACACAGGAGGAGTTCACTTTTGATGCGTGAAGCAAAGATGATGTGTCAAGGAAGCAACGAGTATGTCATGCAGGTCCTGGGGGTCTTTAAAGGCAGGGTCCCAAACTCTGTACCTTCAAGGCAGCTGGGTTTGGTCATGAAGTTCATGGAGCAAGGATCTCTGACCACCCTGCAGGTAAGTACATGAACTATCTTTTTCTTCTTACTCTAAGTGTAATGTTATTGCATCACAGCAGTTGTAAAAATGTTTTTGTTTTTTTTACTTTAACAGGTTAATCTATGTGGACCTCCACCGTTGCCCCTTGTCTTCAGACTGGCTCATCAGGTGGCTGTGGGCATAAACTTTCTCCACCAGCTGTCCCCCCCTCTGCTCCACCTGGACCTGAAGCCCAGCAACGTGCTGCTGGACCCTGATCTCAATGTCAAAGTAAAAAATATACAAGGAGTGTCAAAGCTGATCAAATGCAGCAGTGGTGATATTTAACATTCCAATGTTGTTGTTTTTTTTCTTTCTTTCAGCTCACAGATTTTGGTCTTTCCAGATTGTACCACAGCGTCACACAAGGTTCTAGAAAGAAAAACAAAGATGAAGGAGGAACCATCAGCTACATGCCACCAGAGGCGTTTGATATTTCATACAAACCCAAGACAGCCTCTGATATCTACAGGTAGGGAAGCTACTGAGGCAGAGTCCACAGTGATGGTCAGACGTGATTTGTTAATAAAGAGCTTATTTAGAAAATTACAAAAACAAAAAACACAACTCGTTCATTTTTTGGACAGTAGTGTTGTTTTTTCAAACCAGTCCTTTCCACTTACTGTAAAAAGAGACCTGACATGAAAATGCAACTGCAACGTAATAATTGTTTTTTGCTCATAAAACATGACATTTTATTTTTCTCCCCAAAGAAAGCTAAAGCACAAAACCATCAGACCAGTGAGTGAAAAGAAAAATACATGCAGGTTCAAACTTCCCTACATTTAAAATCTCAGGAGAATTCTTGACACACTGAGCTAAATGTGCTTTACTTGACAAACACAGTATTTCCAGTAATTGTATGAGCTATGGTTTCAGTTAAAAAAAAAAACATAACCAAAGAACTATCACTTGGAAATGAACCTCTGCTGATGAGAAGTGTTGACCTTCATGTTCTCTCTTACAGCTATGGGATTTTATTGTGGTCCATAGTAACTGGAAAACAACCTTATGAAAGTAAGTGAAAATCAGGTCCTTCAAATACTGATCAGGGATTCTGAGTACATTCACCCACTAAATCTATTCTACTGGCTTATAAATAATATTATTTGAAAATTGTTGGTTGGTACACTTCATTTCCTGAGAAAAATCTGAACCTGTTTCTTATAATGCTGTAGCACCACATTACAGCTACTAGACATGTCCATATTCAGCAAACTTCACAGAATTCTTATGTTGAATGAAAAAACAAACAAACCCTAAATCAGCCTAAAAATCACACAAGTTCATTAGTTTGTGATATTTACTAATAACAGGGGCCGTGTTACCTCAGTTACCACTGAGGTGCTGTCCCCACACACTGCTCCCTGGGCAGAGGTCACATTTCGTTGTGCTGTACCGTGTTACAATCACAATAATAATGACAAAATAACAAGACTTGTCCTTGGCTGAATCCTACAAGGTCTGGCTCCTCTGGCCCATATTGACGGCAACCAACAGAAGCAGCTCAAAGACTTTGTAAATGACCACGAGAGGACTTTAAAGTTAGAAAAAAAAAAAAAAGATTAAAGATTAAAGGTCAAGTTAGGGGTTAGACATCTTGTAGTGCAGTGTGTTTTAAATAGAGAATATGTATACTTCATTCCCATCTTTAGATGCAATGTCTGAGATGGTGCGACTAAGGATTCCCCAGGGAGATCGTCCTTCACTGGAGGACTACACGAGTAAGGCTGAAGGGTGTGAAGACTTGATGAAACTTATGGATCTCATGGTTAAATGCTGGAAGGGAAAACATGACCAAAGACCCACCTCTTTTGGTAAATATAATTTTATGATAATGTCTGGCTAGTGCTTTATTTTCTTGGTTCACTGTAGGAAACTTACAACCTATTTAATAAAAACAATCTTCTCATTTGCGGGGAACTATACAACAAATGTTATCATAACATTTGCAGCAATGTTTACTTTTTTTGCTTTGTGCTAAGGCTAACAGTATCTTGTAGTAACTTGTAGTCATGCATTTGTCTTCCACCTCAATTCACAATTAACTTCTTGCTAGACGTTACTATTGTACCATGATAAGGTACTAGGTACTAGCTACCTGACTTAAGCTATGCTAAGCTGTATGTCGTTGGACAGACTGTGCTACCTTTACAGAAGCACTATTTCAGACACACAAGGATGCAGTCGTTGATGCTGTCCATCAAGTGCTGAAGATGCTGGTAAGTTCCAGAAACACTAAGAGTCAGGATTTCATGATTCAGCAAATTGCTGCTGATACGCCTCATGTATGCTTTCTCTTCCCTTTTTTTATGTCTTTTATAGAATAAACAGGAAGAAGAGAAAATAATAGAGCAAGTTCAGAGGGTCCATATCAATCAGGTGTCAGGTCTGTGTTGACTTTAAATCTTTTTTTTTTTTAAACGTGTGCTAACACTATTCTTATGACAGTTTTTTTCTCATTAAGCATCGCAACATTAAGGCCTTATCACAATTTTAAGTTATGTTTTGAGGAAAAAAAATCCCACTGCCGTTTAGATTATAGTCAGCAACACCAAAATATTTTTTCTTGTTTCTTTTTGAAGCACAACCAAATCCAAAAGACATGTGTGAGGACGTGCTGACTGGACGCCCCCCTGTTCAGGTAGCACACAAAGAGCTTTTACCCTTTTAGTTGTTTTGTCCATTTGAAGCCATTAAAGCACAGTGTGTGTTTTCTTCACACATTAGTCAATACTGTAATATTTCTACACTGCCTGTGTTTTTGCTGTCTCAGGAAAGCACTGCAAGGCCAACTTCCTGTTGAAAACAAGGGGATTTTCTCAGACAGACAGACAGACAGACAGATAGATAGACAGACAGACAGACAGATAGA
>NC_024307.1:20798609-20799790 GCF_000523025.1 Cynoglossus semilaevis
AGACAGACAGACAGACAGACAGACAGACAGACAGACAGATAGATAGACAGATAGATAGACAGACAGACAGACAGACAAATAGATAGACAGACAAATAGATAGACAGACAGATAGATAGATTAGGGCTGAAAGGCCTCAGTGAGAACAGTGCATTATTTACACTATTTTAATAAGTTCTTAAAGACTGACTGCAGAACACAACTGAAACATCTTTGACATTTAAATGTCAGAAGTTAAAGCCACCAGTACCTCCTGTTCACCCTCTTTCACCGCAGTAAAACTGGGTCAAAAAATTTGAAGTCCACCGTAACTTAAAACAAATTTATTCTCAATTCTTTGCACACCATCCTGAAAACCTAGAGGTGTATCACAAGTGTCATCTTGACCTCATAACAAAAAAAGTCAAACGCAACAATTTAATTAACAATCAGCACCAAAACTATTCAAGGAATCAATAGATTTGCTTCTTTTTTGTTGCAGGAAATTGATTGTGGTCAGGCTGAAGCATGGGTTAAAGGTAAAAAGGAAATTGTTGCTGTAGCTACATGTAGTGAAGGGAAAACGTTTAACGTTTATGATTCAGAAAACATGTTTTTATATTTCTTGTTTAGATCTTCTGCCACCTGAAGAGGGAAGCCGATTCGATGTCCCTAAAATATACACGTCAAAAGAATATGAAATCAAACGCTCCTCCGTTCATCCAATCAGTGTCTCCACATCGCCTCGTACAGCCCAGAAATCAACTCAGTGCAGTGAAGTAAAGGCAGATTGTAAGCAAAACATCACTCAGCCGTTCAAGGTAAATCCTTGGTCTGTCATAGTTAGAAAAATTAAAACTCACAAAATTAATGTGCGTATTTCTTGGTTGATCACTAAGGGACAACATCGCATGTCATTTTGGTCCTAATTAAGGATTGTTTGAGAACTACCTGTACACTATGTCAGCATCAAAACCTAGTTCAGTTCGCCTCGACTTTCGGGGCTCAGAGAAATGATCATAAAAGAAGCTCTGAACGTTGTAGACTTTAGTAGAAGGTCATAGGAAACTGCTACTCACAACAAAGGAAATTGCCACTCAAGCGAACACATACAAGCACAACTGTAGCACTTAGCGTCACCACAGAGTGGCACTATAACCCAATAAATACTTACTCCTGTTGATGATTTGTTGATCAACCTTG
>NC_024307.1:20803650-20812577 GCF_000523025.1 Cynoglossus semilaevis
TTTTGTTGGAGGTGTTTTTTATGCCGCTTGATATTACCGTTCATTTCATCCCGCAGCGACAGGTTTCCAGCCCCGGTCCCTGTTCCTGTCCACCTCCCTCCGTAGGTGAAGTCTCCATCCATAACAGTGAAGTGACCGCGTTGATATTTGGCTCAGACAACAAAATGACCATCACCGGCAAAGCCAACTCAAACAGGAGGCGTCATCTAACAGCGCCATCTAGTGTCAATGTCCTGCCACAGCGCTCAGGATGCCGGAGGAAAAAGACATGAAGAGGACTTGGTTAGATCCACTTCCGTAAAAAAGTTTCTTCATTCATTGCTTTCTCGGTCTTGCAAAACAGGGATTGAATGTCATGAAAGAGGAAGAAAAGTATTTGAAAAACAAACAAAAAACCCTTTACTTTCTATGGTTTCCTTTCTTATAAAAGTAACTGTACACCCACACGCTTTCTACATTGTCTAAATGTTGCTTTTTCTACGGACTTAATTTATTCTGCTATTTTTTATTAAAAGTATACATATGTTGTGCTAAATGCTTTAGAAAAAAGAAAATGCCATGATTTTAATAAAAAAAAAAGAGTTTAATTTGTTTTCAAAAACAACTATAATTTCTGTTCCGGATCTGGCTTTATTGAAGCTGCGGCATGAAACTGTGGCCATCAACATATGAAGTACTGTACATATTTATAAAAACACTTTTGGAAAGTGTGTGTTTTTTAAGAATTGATTTGACTCTTTTTCAGACATACGGGATTCATGGTAAAAGCTTTATCTTACAAAAAGGAGTCTGTTGTTGTTATTGTTGTGTTTTCTACTTTGCCCTTAAGTACAAGTATAAGACAGAAAATATCAAAAGACATCATACATAATACTAAAAATGAAAAATGATAATAATAGTAGTACTAGTAAATTATAATAACAATAATAATTATTGCAGTAGCGCCCAGAGGCAATGTCTCTGTCATTGGTGTAGAACCCCAGGGTTCACCTCCAGGGCAAGCTTGAATCCCAGTTAGGGCGGTTGGTGCCTTCCAGTGGACTGACCACCTGCAGGAAGGTTCAGGGGGGTTGGTACTAACTGGTATTCGAATCTGCCCAGGAGGTGAACCCTGGGGTTCCACACCAATGACAGACATTGCCTCTGGGCCAAAGCGCCACTGGATAATTATTATAAATTAAAAAACAAAATAATTCATCAGACTTGTGCTCAAACCTTGGAGGGAAGAAATGGGAGACATTACAAACCAGGTGGTTGTATGTAAATATTGCTTTTATCAAATAAAGTCTGCATTTGAATACAAATGTATTGACATTTTAATTACACAAAGGACATGTTTGATTGTAGAATAAATGAATTGTGCATCTATATTTCGGGCCAACCTTTAGTTACTACACTTGTGTGTTATTAACATTGGTGTTATTTTTACACGTGACTGTGATGAAGTCAAAGAAAGAGGCCCTTTTTAAAGTTTTACAGTTCTCACGTGTTCTCACCCTCCTCTGACCTTGGTTTTTCAAGTTTTCAAAGAGCAGCATTTGTCAGACTGGAGTATCTATATTGCTTTATACTCCAGTTACAAACTGCCAACGTGTGAACACAGGCCTCTGCTGAGCACCTGAGTGTTGGAACTAATCGGTTGTGATGGTCAAGTGTGAACTCAGCAGGATTCTGGCAGCACAGCCCAATACATGCTGCCAGTTCTCCATCTGTCACCGGATCCAACTGCAGAGACACGCGCAGTTGCACAGTGTGCCAGAGAGAAGGTTCACCAAATAATTCACCAAAACTATTTTAATTTTAGCTTCTTTTTTTTAAACTAAGAAGCTAATCAGAATGTGTAAAATATATCTCAGCGAGTGACACAGTATATGACACTTGAAGGTATATGGACACCTGTCAGGTCAAGGGTCGTATGTAATTATGAACACACCTCTATAAGCTCACAGTGGTGCAGTGACTATTTACAGAACAGCCGTCTGTTCACTTGCACCCAGTAATTCATGGAGCAAAACAAACAGGGTTTCAAGGTGAAAATAGTTTCAGAATTTACTAAGAATGTGGTGAAGTGTGGAAAAATATCACAGGTCAATTGAATTCATTCACAAACAAAATAAAATGATGAATCATTTTCCAGCTCAAAGCTTGATCAAGGGTGTTTAAATTAAATTACAAAAAAAGATTTTCAAAAAACTATCTAATTAACTATCTAAACAAGGTCAAATGTGCAAAATCTAAATCTAATCAGCTTATTCAACTTACGTTAAATGTCTGCATTCAATCATAAATTTCCCGAGGGATTAATAAAGTGCTATCTATCATCTATCTATCCATAAACAACAGTAGCAAAAAAAAAAAAAAAAAAAAAAAAGCAAAAAGTAATTTGTGTAAATCCCTCGGGTGAAGACCTTTGTTTGCTCAATATTTATACTCAATAACCCTTGAATCCAGCTCCAGTATAATTGTGGCAAGAATTCATGATGTACAACATTGCTTGACTGAGCTGAACTCACCTGTGGACACTGAGAACAGACTTCACACAGGGACAGTTTGTCAAACACAGGAAAAAACAATGGGGCTCAGCAGAAGTTAGCTCCAGCTGACACACAGTGGTGCAACGAGACACACTGCATTATGGGTAGGGTAGTTCCCAACCCGTAGACCATATTAGAAAGGGCTTTAGCCACTTAAGCTGCAGGATGCGATGCTGTTTTGAAACAGGAAGTTAAATTTTTCATTTTACAACACTGTAAACACTACATAAAAAACCAAACTTATCCGTACTCACTAATGGAGTGAATTTTCTTCACCATGGTTTATGATTAAGTTCTCTAACATAAATATGACCCCAATAATGACCTTGTCATTGAATCAAAGCTTTAATACAGAGTGACAGATTATTATGAGGGGCATCCATCTATTGGTTACATTGATTTCATGCACAGGAAATTGGTAACACTGAGACGGAACATTTTGGGTTAAGACACACACACACACAGCCATACAACAAAGTGAGCCATAAAAGTGCTATAAAAATGGAGATTACATTCAGACCCAATGAATGGAAGCACTCGATCATCCATCTCTATTGGCCTCAGCTTGGCCATCAGAGTACCAGCTTTTGCCCCACCTTTACAATGGAAACACCAGAAACCCAGAGAAGGTGGAGTACTTCCACCCTCCCATCAGGTTCCCTCTCTCCAGTTTTAGGTAAACCTTGTCCCCTCTCTCCATCAGAACCAGTCCGGCGTTGGTGGCAGCTTCCCTGGTCACATCCTGGTCTCCTGCAAAGGCAGAGATCACGGGCCAGCCATTGAGAACCAAGCTGACCTGTGAAGAATGGATGGAAAATGTTGGAAATTCCCTTGAAAAACTCTTACAAAAAGTGACTAATGACGTGCACTACTATTTTTTGTTTGCTATGGAGAACATCCTTGACCCGTGGTAGGACTAAGATGTTGTCAGAGGAACCTTAAGTTACATTTCAAAATGAGGGGGAGAATCAGCCCGTCTTTACGTTTAACAGATCAATAGAAAACAACATAATTACGAAAACCAGACAAAAACTGCTAGCATCACCCAAATCAGCTTAGCTTTGACAATAATATTTATGATCTGTGATTTTTCACAAATATAAAATGCCACAACTAAAAGCCCTCATGTTGCAGTGGTTTTGTACTGAGATTTTGAGCATAAATAGCTATAAGGAGACAGTGTCACTAAAGTATTCTCTTTAAATTTCCACTTGAGTAAAAGTATAAAATATTTGCCTTCATACATAAGTAAAAAAATTAAATAAAAGTACCACATCAAACATCCTGCTCAGTCAACTGATTTAAGGTGAAAATACTAAAGCCACTCTTTGAATAGTGTCTAGATAAAAACAACATGCATGTCAAATTGGTCCACCTCCCTAACCATAACCCAAGTGAATAGTCCTGGAGAATAGTAGCCTTATTAGTTTATGAGAGCTGAATTCTAGAATCCTGGCCAGACACAATTTCCAGGTCTCAAAAAGAGGATGTCCCGAGAAAAGAGGTCACCCTAGCAAGCTATGCTAGCATATAGCTGGTATTTAACTCAGTTTAACACACAATGCTGACAGAGGGATGAGAGATTTCACTAAATGTAATGGAGTATTACATACAAATTTTCAAAGTATAAAGTTTCACCAAATAGGAAGACTTGAATAAAGTACAGATACATCAGGATGTTACCTCAGTACAGGAACAAATTACATCTACATTACTGTCCACTACTGCAAACCAGTGCCATAGGTTTAGTTTTTGACTGCTGGGTTGTGATTGGATCAACTGTCTTCTGTCTTATTCATAAAGGCAGCACCTTTTCAAAGTTAAAAGCCTTTTTTTTTTCTTTTTGTGAGATTTTATTATTGTCTATTCAAAAACAGTGATAATAGTTAATTTTCTTCTCTTTAAACCCCCCCACCCAAAAAAAACATATTCACAAGAACGATACATGTTGTAAAACAAATTCTGAAGAAATTATAATATATGAAAACACCAGTCTGAGGAAATACAAATCAACATACTGTAGGAGTGTCATTCCAGTCAAAGCCATAGTAGGAAAAACACTAGTAATTATTTATGAATTTCATCACATCCCAGTAATACATGATTATCATGACACAACCACTCCTTAACTACAACTACCACTGTGGAACCTCATGTGCAGGAAGAGGAAGCGGAAGCGCATAACTTGTCTATTTATGGTCATTATGTTATTATGTAAATCAAAACACTGTCATCAAATTCACTGCTGTTTGCAGTTGGAAGTTACATCAATTAATTCCTTTAATTATGAAAGTATTTTTAACTGCCGTTCTCACCTGTATGGTCTGTCGGTTGTAAACCTTGACCACGTGGAAGCTGAAACTGTACACCCCTTTCCGGGGGGCCACAAATATGCTCCTGGCTGGATCAAAGTGGCTCCCAATGTTTACTAAAATCTGAAAAATAAGGAGTACATTAAAATCAAACTATATTCTCTCTCTCTCTCTCTCTCTCTCTCTCTCTCTATATATATATATATATATATATATATACATATATACGTATATATTCATTAAACAACATTAAATGTCATTTATTTCCATATGTCACATTCTGTCATGATCAAGCTTAGTGTCTACATTTTAGCCACATTTCTGATTTACAAAATCAGATTTCATAACATTATACATTTGATAAGCATATACATAGTATTTTATAGCAGGGGGTCCCAAACCCCGGTCCAGGGACCAGTACTGGTCCGTAGGTCATTTGATACAGGGCTGCAGAGGGACACAGTGAAAGAATGTATTTCAGTTTTACTAATTTATTTTATTCATAAAGGATCCAGTCATATCCCCTTACTTTCTTCATTTAAAGATAACCTGACAATGTCTCAAAACAAAAGGTCATTCAGACTCTGATACTGACAGAATACTGAATGAGCCAATAGCATTTTTTAGCATTTACTGAGACTGACACAGACAGTACACATTAGACTCAGTAGAATTATTTCAAATTTTACTAAATTTTACTTTTTTAATGTACAAAATAATCACCTGGTCGAAGTAGATGGTCATTGTGCGGTTGCTCATCTCCGATGGTTCGTGGTTGGTGTTACGGATGGCTGAGAACGCCACACGTCCACTCCCTGACCTCACCGACATGCCCAGAGCATTACCCGATGGCTCGGTGGCAGGTGTGGAGTCACACACCACCAAACATTTTCCCTCCAACACAATTGGCTCCGTGTCATTCTGGCAAGAGACCTCCAGGGGCCCCAAGAAGAACAGGAGCAGGAGTCCAGTGTAGAAGGCTGGGCCTGGAGAGGAGGTTGGACTGAGCATTGCAAAGACTTGAGAGGAGCTCCAGGTCCTTGAATCGTGTCTTCTCACAGAAACAGTGACAGGATGCCTGGAGAGTAAAGACTTCTGCTCTGCTATACCAGACTTTGCACCTAAATTAGCTCATGATCCATGCAGAAGCTCGTGACTAGAATTTTGGATGTGAACTGGTCATTTATTCATAAGTTAGAGCCGTCATCAGCCAGCCGGCCGGATGGTACTCCAACCTGATTCCAGGTGTACTTCAGAAGCTGTGAAAGAGAACACGTGGATTTTTCATTAAATACACACAAAAACAAAAGCAGACGCTGCAGTTTAGAAGCACGTGTTTTGTAGTTCAGTCTCCAAAGCTGATTAAATCAGTGGCTGTCCTGCCAGCATAGATTACAATTAGTGTGTGTGAAGAAGTGAATTTCAGATTTTTGAGTTTGGAGCAATTAGAAAATGACAAAAGTAAAGCTAAGCTTGCAGTAACATTAGCATCTCTAGCACCGAAAATATAACTGTAGATACCTGGATGGGCATTATTCTCCACCGCAACAAAATACAATCAAAGATATAAATATATTACTCTATATATGGCGACAATATTCCATAAGTAAGACATGAGAAAAACCTAGGAGCGGTAGAGCATGTACACTACCAGTTGGCCTCTGGGAAGAGGGGCGGGGCAGGGGGGTATCACATCCCCACCACTGAGCGGCCATCTGTGGGTAAACACTCCCACTCCCTCTTTCCAATTAAAAACTCACCTTCCTCTACACTCAAAAATCAACCTTTTTATTTTTACCTTGCTGCATTTAAATAGTTCTGTTTTTTGCATGAGGGATTAAGAAAATCCCTCCCTAACTGTGGATGCAACATAAACAACGTCACCTATAATAAAAAAAAGGTAACATTTACAAAAAAAAAAAACACCTTTCATGCAACATGCATGAAAAATATGTTTTCTTTAAAAAAGTAGTATTACAGACACACCTACCTGTCAAGCTCTCTTCTTTCTGCGTTCCTTTCCTATGTCCAGCTTTACCCTACTCTCTCTCTCTCTGTGCCTCTCTCCTTCAGGGTGGAGCAGACATTTAATCGCATCATGAACATCCTGGCCCTTCTGTTCTCGTGGCTCCTCGACCCCCTGTGGAACCTAGTTCCCCTCCCTCTCTGTCCTCTGGTTTACTGCCATTAATGCACCACGTAAAGTCAGCAAAACTATCCGTGATGTGAAGGAATAACCTCAGGTTTTGGAGGGAAAATGCGTATCAAAGATACGTATATGTAATGTATTTAAGAGTCTTAGCATGAAAATTTTCAAATTTAGAATGGTCTGGAGAAGAAATGTGGCACTCATACACCCTTTTTCTGGAAATACCAGATTACAAAAGGCCCCAGCAGGGAATGAGGAGGGCAGGAGGGCAAAAAACTGAGGATAGAATTTTAATTTTTACACATTTCCAGAACGTTGTTTTATGACTTCACAGATGTTGTTGAGTCACAACACTCCCAAAACTCCCCAGCAGTAGCAGTGGACTGGGTGTGGGGAAAAATATGGTGAACAGGAACACAGATGATTAAGAACAGCTTGTTAAAATACATCTCCACTGTACCAGGTACCAAACGTTTAAACCTTCCTTTCAAGTGGGTGAATTCAGGAGTGAATGTTTCCTATTACTAGGAACCCAGTCAGTGAAATAGTTTGTCCTGCAGAGGTGTGGTTAGTTGAGATCACAATGAACCTCTGACATGTCACTGCCAGGCAGCTTGGGGTGTGAGCTCTGCTGGGAATGGGCAATTATTTGGCTTTGCCATCATTAACCACTAACACCTAAGTTACAGTATGTCCACGTGAGCATTTTTGGATTTTGGTTTGTGGTAAATACTGGCAGTTTGAGAAAAAAAAGAACAAAAAGTAGATAAAGCACAGTTAATTTAGTGACACCCAGTTAAGTTATTTTGTCGGCCAATAAAAGAGATGAAAATATATGAAATTGCAGTTTTTATGCAGATTACACAGTGATATACGTATATACATATATATATAACTTTATGAAGCCTTTGGGAGGTTATGCTCTTCAACACACGTACACACACACACACACACAGGCAGACGTCTGTTTGTAGGTGTGATAATAACTGGTGTGACAGTCAGATTCAGGTCACGTTCTACTAGAGAGAGAACATTGTAGCCTAAATAGATGATTCAATGCACATGCCTGAACAATGCAGTGTACGCTCTTGTTTTCTGACACTGAAAACAAAAACAAAAAAACACAGCAGGTGACTGTGTAACACCTGCATATTTCTTTGACAAGTACGTGAAGAGGAATCACGTATGTACTGTGACCTATTTTCTTCAAACAATCGAGGGAACAGCATCACAGTTCCAGAAAATGTAGAGCAGAACATCCAATGTTTTTTCCCTGGCAAATAATAACTGTAGTTTCCCACAGCGTCAAAACCATCAAAATCTATGACGATGACAAAGTAACCAGTATATTACAGAGCAGGGCACAAGAATGATTCACTACGTTATATATGTTTTTAAATAAAAACGTCCACCTGCTGATGCAGCAGAGAAATCTGTTCAAAACTCAATCAATTATTTATTGACAATTAAAGTTTTGGCATGAAACATGACTTATTGTTCACATATATCATTTCTATATATTTTTTATAATCGTCATGTAACTTCACTCCAGGCCTGCAGATGGTGGTAATAATATAGAAGGAAGGAACTCTAATCCCCAGAAAAACATGTAAAACTCCCGTATTCAGAAACAAAAATACCCGTGTCCCGTTAAGCTGACAAAGGACGCACTTTGTCCCGTATTACTGTGAGAATCAAAAATGAAAGTTGGCTGAAAATTGTCAGTGAAATTAATGAATAACACAGCATTTAGTTTGTATGAAAACATGCGTGTCTTGTATTGAGCTGAGAAAGGAGCAGGCGGTCCTCGCCACAAACATCCCTGCCACTTTGTTAATAATACAGTCCAGAAAATAGAAATTGAACAAAAATTCCAATAAATTAACCTCCAATGTGTAAATGTTCCTAACGCCTGTTGAATACAAAGCTAGC